>NC_143559.1:133062500-133436250 GCF_054136105.1 Typopeltis vanoorti
TATGTTTATAAATTTTCATGGTTCGTTACATAAAAAAAAATTAATTAGAAAACACTCTTTTAAGAATTCTCTCCTCCTAGATGGGAACTTAAGTCAAACTATTGACAACCAAAGGCCTTCATAGAAACTGACTGATCTACAAATGTTGCGAGTACAGTGTTCACTTTCAATGTGAGTGATCTCTGTCTTATTCTCCGATGGCCGTTAATTAATTTACAATCAAATTTGTTAAAGTGTCACGTGATAATATAAAAAATACGCTCTAATCATACACCACCTTGTACTGAACCGTACGGTGGGATGAAAGAACAAAACAAGACGGGGCATGTTTGAAAGCCACTTCGCACTCCAACTGGAATGCATAAATTCAGGCAATTCATTTCGGCATGTCCCTCATAAATCTCACAGTTATTTTTATTATTAGTCACACTGCGCTCATCTGATCATTGATTCTGATGTTTTGATTAACCACACAGTGCACTTCTTAAATTTGTTAACAGAAACACTTGACGTTTAAAAGAACTAATGGAAAATCGCAATTATGGAGACCTTCACTTCAAAACGCAAAAAACAAAAAAAAAAAAAAAATGTGTCTACATATTTGTGTATGCGTATTTGTGAGAGTACGTGAACTTATTGCAAACCACGGAAACCATGTAGAATGCTTTGATTACGGAAGCTACGAATTCGAATGAAGGTCGCCATTCTAGGAATGCCTTAATTGACTTTGACCTTAAAAGTGAACTCATGCGTGTAAGGTTATGAAACCAAGTTTAAAGCAGAATGATAAGGACATGTCAGTAGTGCTTCACACATGAATGATCTCGCAGATATATTCGACGACATTGAATTGAAATTATTGTAGGTATCGGTCGAAAGCAATAACTTTGACACCAAATTGAAATTAATAATCATCATATTTTCCCCTCTTATTAAGTATTCTGCGATGGTCAGTATCTTGGCTGTCGCAACCCAATATTTTGCTACGATAGAAGAGGTGATTCTCTCTATATATCTCTCTCGCAATAGGAATTTACCTATTCATGACAATCAAATGAAATGTTTAGGTAGCCAGGTAAAATCAACCTCTATTGCGATTGCACTGGGGTCTGGAAAGACATGGAAGGCAAAATCCTTAAAAGTTAATTCTAAACCTATTTACAAAAATCCCTACTCAAGCAGGGATTCGAAAGCAATCTGCGCTAACTACACAACTGAACAAGACGGCAAATAACTTTTTAAAACAAGACCAAATTGTTTTAAAATTCTCTGATCCGGCTAATGTCAAAATATGTCAATCCCACCTACAAAAGATATGAAGCATAGAGTGTATTTAGTACTATGAATAGGTAATGGTTAAGAAATCTAGGAAACAGAGCATACCAAACATTGAAGTCTTTTTTTCGCCAACGACTGTTCTGTACATACAAAAAGAGGGATAATATACAGTTTCATACCAGACAAGGAAAACTTACTGCCACGTATTTTTTTTTTTTTTTGATTCTACACCTATTTAGGAACCGACTCCGGTTCATTTCGATTCTCCTATCATCCATTGAAATGGTGATGATCAAAGCAGAGAACATTAATCCAATATTCACAAGACATGCATTATCTTACGGAATCATCGTTTCCTTAATTGTGCAAAGGTACCAACAAAAATCACCTAAATCTATAATTAGTAGCACTTTTCCCCCAAAGCCTTTTCATTTGTGTCCATCATGGTATATTTTCTCATCGGATTTCAAATATTCACATTTCTCCATATTCAGTTCAAATTCCCAAACTAGGAAAAAGCAAGGCAGGCAGGTTTCTTGAATATTTCCCCATTTCATGACGTACAAAAGTGATTTACGAAGATCTGCCGTTTAACTTCGTGAATCGTCATACAACAAAATAGGATATTTAGTTCACTTTTCCTTGAGGTTGTAAACACACGAGTAACTGCTAGCCAACATTCGTTCGTCCAACTTCACACTCACTAAATAAATTTATCATCCCTTACTTTCATTCCATCTGTACTGTAGCCTACGGTTAATCAAAAAATATGCTAGTCCCTATTTCTCCTTAACCACCATTTTGTCCAGAACACAGCACTGATGAATGAGTGGTTTGTGATCTCTGATATGTTAGTCGATGTATGGGAAAAAAGGCAATCAACAAATGCGCAATGTCGAACAAATTGTCCATATTTAATTGTAAGCTTCATATTGTAGTACCAAATTTTGAACAATCATATGGAGCAACAACTCGTCTAGGCTACGATAGGCATAAAGTTACTAAACGTTATGTAATGTATTTTCATTATATACACATGTACATTCATATAACATAATAAAATCGCAGGAGACATGCTGATATGTCAGAGAAAGTTGCATAACATTAATTAGGAACAACATGAAACAAATCAGTTAAATAACATTTTAATTTTTACATTTTACACCTGACACTGGATCTTTTTAATACCAGTATGCAAATCCCAATCATTTATATTATTATTATTTTGAACAGAGCTTCCTCATTTCTGTGGGAAAATAAATATTCTTTAATTCGAGTTTGGTATTTATTTGTATTTGGATTAGTTTCATTTCTTATCGTGAAAGGTAGTGAGCTGAATATTTTTGGCGCTAAATAAGTATAATATTTGTATTTTAGTTCTTTATTTGCTTTAGGAACTTTAAATTTTGGCTTTTATGTCTACTAAGGAAAGCATATTTTTTGATATTTACGTATTCGTTGTTGTTTTTTTATGAATAGCAGTACGCAATAGGCGAATAAATATCTAAGGGATAGTATGTTTAGTACGGTGTATTTATTACACATTGCTGTATCTTTGTATTTGTTTCTGGTTAAGATTTGGATTACTTTATTCTAAGTCGAGACTAAAGGTTCCAACGTAGTAGGATAGATTCCTCCAAACCTTAATATACCATATTCTCGCATATACTTCGAATGCACGCAGAATATAATATTTTTGGCATATTTAAATTTAAGAATCTATTTAAATAGTAGAGTCAGTTTAATATAATCCTTACTTTATTTATGACATTGGTAATATGTGGTTTCCATCTTAAATTACTATCAATTTTTAATCCCAAGTAAGTTATTACACTGACTTTTTCCATTTCCTCACAGTTGCAATTTGAATTTGTCCTATAATTCCCATCATGCAAAATGAATTGTGCAGTGAAATTCATTTTGCCTGTTGTATTTATCAAATTAAAATTTACATCTTTAGTTTTTGAGATGATCGGACTGAGTTTATTTGACTGGAACCAATTTGTTGCATTTAAATATCGAAATACGAGTCTTGTGCATTGCACTTACTTGAACCCATCTGCCTATAGATAAGTATGCACTTATTCTACAACGTAGTGAATAGCTATTTTCTAATTTTGTTTACACTACATCAGTAAAGAGTCGTTTTTTTATTTACATTATGACTCTGTCCTGATAGTAATGATTAATTAATATACTTAATTAATGATTGTGGTTAATTAACTATTTATTATATTAATAACCTTCATCAAAAATTTATGTTTTAAAGTAGTTTTTACACCTTTTTAATATTTTTAGGAGTATCTAGATGTCAATTTTATCACTGACTGAACGAAATCATCTGTCACCTTCATTCTCTTGGTGGTGGTTTCGTTGCCATATTTGCTGTGAAATGACTCTACCATTCGCTGCTCTTGGAGTTCCATCTTAATACGCTGATTTTATTGCAGATTCGGTCAGTAGTTTCTAGTTTGCGCTGTTTTCAGTTGAACAACTTTATTTATATACGTATTTCAACTCAACAATTTTTGCAATTTCTAAAATCATAAATAAAGTTGCACTTTTCTTCATTTTCGCTGTTATTTCATAGATTCATTTTTAGAATTGCAAATGCTATCAGATATTACACTGCTATTACTAATCTGAAACCCTCTTATTTTGCAATTTTTATTTCCGAGGACAGAACAGTTCAAGTATCCAGCATCAAACACACTAGTTGATGTATAGCATATAGCGCGACTTCCTCCTTTCTTTCTTTTTTTTTTTTATGTCAAAGGGAAAATGTCACTTGCGCCTTCTCATATTTCTCATACAACGATGAATTAACCGAGAAAAATTTAATATCGTTGGAATGAATACTCCCTAAAGGAGGCGCATTTACGATGAAGTTGTTGCTGGCGATAGTGTTAGGCCTAGCGTTGGAGTGCGCTTCTTGTAAGTAAATCTTTTTAGTGTTTCTCTTAAAGACTGAAGCTTGACTGACAAAGATAATTAAAATCTTAATTAAGATTTACGGCGTCCCAATATGACTTAATAAAAATCAGAAATTATTTTAGTTTTTACTAATATTAACGATTCTTTTATATTAATTATTTTTAAGAATAACAATTCATTAATATTTTTTGGATATTTGAAACATTTTCCACTTTATGACTTGTAAAATTAGTAAATATATTAAAAGATTAAAAATCTAGAACTTAAACTGTGAATGATGAAAAAAAGACTAATTCAAAAGCCTCGGACGTAAAAATGCAATAATATATATAGAAAGATGAAATAAAATAAAAATATTATATTTTTACTTCTGAAGCGTTTAAATTAATTTTTTTTCATCCTTCGCAGTTCTCAATTCTAGATTTTTTTATCCCTTAATATATTTCGACTTTTAATTTTTACAAGTTTCATAGTGTGTTTATTATTAATATCACATCATTCATAAGCGAATTTATTTTCTATCGACGTTCCATCTTTTAATAAGCTTCGTATCATATCTACGCTTTACACTTTTATTTATATCTCACAGTTTAAATTTTAAGAATCAAATGGAGCTCTGTCTTGCTATTTTATTTACTATTATTTTTCTAAAAAAAGCTTTAGTCAAAGGACACGTTCTAATCTAAGGGTGCTTCATAAAAATTAAAGTCGATTATCACTTTGTATCAAAAATTACAAAAGGAGCAACGTGAATCAAGAAGTTCAGAGAAAATATAAAATCCAACAGCTTATTGTATTGGTGGCATTATCCTTAGAATAACTGAGGTCTTAGAATAACTATAGATCTAGGAGTTATGGCTGAGAGATAACTGAAGTTCAAAGGTCACTTAACAAAAATTGCAAATACAACTCAGAGGATAATTACAATGTTGAAGCGAACATTCACATGTAAGGATACAGAAGTTATTTTACCTCTTTATAAGGCTTTGATACGACCGCACCTGGCCTGATGTGCACAGAATTGATCTCCTTGGTTCCAAAGGAAAAAAAAAAGAAGCTGTGGAAAGGCTGCAAAGAAGGGTTAGCAAGGTAATATCGGGATTCTGAATGTAGATCACGAGGATAGATTTCGAGTATGTGTGCGCATACTCTAAATACTCTACGCCAGTTACGTAAACGAAAAATTTAGAATAATTTTCGCAAACGTAAAAGTTATTCTGAATAGCCTGGCTTAAGGGAACACCAGTTTGGTCATCGGTCTACAGCATAAAACATTTGCCCATTTCGGTAATAAGATTGTCACGTTTATGACCTGTAGTATTAACTGGTGAAGCGCTTTTCATTTTATCTTGGTAACAACAGTAGTGCTGGGTAAGTGTTCGCAGCGTTCAAAACACCATCTTCACTAAATTTAATAATTTTCATCTTACTATGTAATGTCACAGAGTTACACGTCTTGCTTTCATTGAAAGCAAGACGTGTAACTCTGTGGCATCCTTACTTTCATATTTATCTGTCATTATTAACAATAATAAACTAATAGTTATAAACAGTTCAGAGTGAAATACCAAAATCCAGAACGATATTGCGAGCAACGATGTCGTAAAATGTGGGTTAACAAGTAATAAGTATCGGTGAATTGTCGTGTAAATGGGCATTTGCCATAATTGAAATGCGTCCGAATTGCTCATCGTAAAGCGAATTGTCGTGAATCATTTAACAATAAAAGTAAACACGTAAAACATGACTCATGTATATATATATATATATATATATTCACTGTATATGTGTAATCCTAGGATGGGTCCACTACTTTGTAACTGAAATGTGCTTTTTGTTCACAGCCTCAGTCTGTCAAAGCATATTGGACTTCTTCCCGTGTACTGGACTGATTCCGAGGAGTAAAATCTGTGATGGACAAAATGACTGCGCAACTGGTTTGGATGAAAGCAGGTGTTGTAAGTATAAAGCTCACATCTTCTCTTTCACACTCTCGCTGTTTCTTTCGTACGTCTGTGTGTGTGTGTGTGTGTGTGTGTGTGTGTGTGTGTGTGTGTGTGTGTGTGTGTGTGTGTGTGTGTGTGTGTGTGTGTGTGTGTGTGTGTGTGTGTGTGTGTGTGTGTGTGTGTGTGTGTGTGTTTAATTACATTAAAGCATTTTAATAATATTAAAATATTAATTACAAGGAATGGACGAAGCTAATATTGTATAAGTCTTATCCCAGAGAATTAAACCATAACCCTCGATCGAGTGAGTGCTTTTGCTGCATTCATTAGCTTCACACAGAAAGCAAATTGAGGTCTTGTAGAAAACCACAACAGTGTTCGAAATTATACTAATAAATGCGTCTGTTTTGTCTTCCAGATTCCAGTTGCCCCGAAGATGGAGTTAGATGCAATGACAAAACATGTATAACGCGAGATATGATATGCGATGGCTCCATTGACTGCCGATCCGGAGAAGATGAGCTCGACTGCAGTAAGTATGAAAAATGAGTTCTATTTGAACTGATATTACCCTAATGTAAACTGTTTAAAATGAGTGCAATGTTAAAATACAATCTCAGAAATGTTGCGTGCATTGCTAAGTTGATTGTCGTTATCTGAAGAATACTGTAGATTAGTATGGGGAAGAAGTGGTGCTTCTAAATTAAACTTCTGTAAATCACGTGTTTAGCATATGATTTAGAAAAATCAAATTAAGTGTAAGTTCAAAAGACATATTTCGGTGATTACGCCACATTTTTTTTATTATTCAGTTAAAAATATACTGAAATAATAGTTCTCGACAAGTTTCGTATATCGTAGGATTTACATCTTCAGGGGTAAATAGTATAACTTAAGGGTTTAAACAAGAAAAATTAATAAATACAAAGGACAAATTAATTTTTGTGCTAATAAAAGTTTTATTAGCACAACACTGGCACAGAGTGAAACAATATTTATAAAGGTCTCTCTCTCTCTCTCTGAACTCTTAGTCCAGAAACGATTTTTCTACGCAAATAAATATAAAAAATGCGATTATGGATTCTAATTTTAAAGAGGGCTTAAAAGAATACGATAGAAAATTAAAGATAGACAGTAAAGCACCAATAGATGAAATTGCAAATAGCTTAAAAAGAGTAAATATTTTACAAGGTAATTCGTCGATGCCCTTAAACAAAAACTCTTTTGGATGCATACACTAAAAGCTGAGACTTCGATGAACTACTAAGCAATGCCAAACGAACGATTGATGAAATAATGAGTGAATCTTGCTTTGCCTGCACTTTACAATTATATTGAGTACGTATGCAAATGAAGAGATCATTAAGAACAGTATCTCAAGTGCAACAGACTGAAGAATTTCCATCATCATCCATTAAATAACAACTACAAGGTTAATTTAATAGACGTCTGACTGCAACTGCTAACAACTTGTACACTTATCAGAGGAAAACTGTAATGGCGGGAGATGATTTCTGCGATGCCAAAAGGAAGAAATTATGAATTTAAACCAACTAGAAGCCCCTTAAAAGTGCTTCCATGAAGTTTTACGTTTATTGAATACACTCCTTTGATGCAGCAAATATGTCAATTATTAATATACCTGAATGTAATGAAGAATTAGCAGCTGTGAAGAAAACATATATGAAAAACGTGAAGTGTATTGTGACTGACTGAAAGTGATTTTAGGGTGCAAATTGTGGAGATTGAAATGAATGCTAAACGGGAAAATCTTTAAATATTCCACTGCAAATAACACGAAGAAATGGATAGATATCCTGCCAAAGTTGCTTGAAAATTATTACAATTCATTCCACAGATCTATTCAAATGACGCCCTTACAAGCAAGTTTATTTTTTAAAAAAATCAGCTAAGGCCATCCACAAAACACTTTATGGAAAAACAAGTATTAATAATTACATCAAAGGCTCATACTTTAATGAGTATGGGGGTGAAAAAACCCGCATTAACTGATGCTGACCATCCCTTACTTCATCTAATATACAGGGTGTTCGGGTTAAATTTGACATATTTATAATTAATTATATTTTTCCGTAAGTTACATGTATTAACACACACTTCTCTTCATTTAAAAGTTTGGACCCTTCTTCATTCATATACAAGATGTCAGAAAGGATGGATAGCTGGAACCCACCTGAATCATGGAAGAGAATAACTTGTATCATGATGATTCGTGCCCGCCATCAAAATAAGGATATTACGACTGCTGCCCAATGCTCCCTGAATACAGTAAAAACAATCAGGCATGAACTAAAGACTTGCAATGGTGACTACGAGGATGTAGCAAGAAGAAAGATCCCTAGCAGACGATCTGATTGCGTTCGTACAGCAGAATTCCTCGCAAATCTGCAGGAACAGGTGTTGAAGAACCCTGGCATTGGAATTCGGGCTTTGTTCGTGGAGTTGCTAACTGTAGTCAAGCCCTGGATAACAAGGGTAGCCAATGGTAGGCCGTATGTATGGCAGCAGGATTCGACCCCTTGCCACACCTCTGGGAAAAGTCAAAAATGGTTGTCTGAAAATTTCTACGACTTCACCAGTCCAAATGTTTGGCCTCCAAACACCCCAGACCTTAACCCCATGGATTATTTTGTATGGGGCGCAGTTGAAAAAGACACCAATCGCACTTCCAGTAATACAAAAGCCCAGTTAATGGATAAAATTAAAACAGTTTTTGCGGCCCTTCCCAGGGAGACTGTAGCATCAGCTTGTTCGAGGTTCCGAAGCAGAATTGAAGCTGTGATCGATGCTAATGGTGGTTATTTTGAGTAAATCTTGTTGATAGTATTGTAATTAACTCTGCCTGTAATGTTTTTTTGTCAATTCATTAAATTTAATAGATACAAAGAAGATTTTCTTTTTCCTTACGAAACTGTCAAATTTATCCCGAACACCCTGTACATCTGGTATCCATACACGTATGTCGATTTTTCTACCAAAAAAAAAAAAAAAAGAAATTTGACAAATGACAACTGACACCGGGTTTAATAAGTTATAATAGATATTTAATGGAACCGACTCGTTTCGCCACACATGCAAGTGGCTTCTTCTGGATTAGGAAGGGGGAAAAAATACAATAAGCGGTAAAAGGAACTATTACATAACTAAAACCAAAAGTAAAGCTTTCATGGTCCACGTGAACAATGACTGGCACGTGTCAGTCATTGTTCAACGGGTATGCATGATAGTTGGCAGAAAAGTTAAGGCCTGACGCAGTGGCGGCCGGTGAAAATTTTAAGTGGGGTGCTGCATATACAAAATAAAAATAAAAAATAATAATAATAAATATTTTCCTAATCAGTAACCAATTTATTATTAAATTAATTTGCATATTAAAAAATGCTTTATTAAAAATATTTCACCTTCACCACGAACAAACACCAATAATAAACGTTTCGTATCTCACAGAAATAACGCCCGCATGCGCACAATTTATCTGTAAGCGACACTGCCCAAACGAGCAGTGTCGGAATGTCAAGCGCAAACGAATATCGGCGAGTCTAGCTGCAATTGGCGCGATCATTCTCACACTGCGTTAGATCGCAATGCATTTGCTTCGTGTAACGATAATTGAAAAAATGTAATTCTTTTCATATTTTCAGCAGTGGCACTCGACATAATTCAGCTTTGTGTCTATAATAAATAAATAATTATATGTTATTTTAACAGAATAAAATAAGATTTACAAAAAATAGTTCACTCTCACCACGAAAACGCACCAATAATAAAAGTTTCGTATCTCACAGAAACAACGCGCGCAAGCATACGATACACTGCCCAAACGAGCAGTGTCGGATTCACTTGTAACGTGCAATCATAAGCGCATACGAATATCGACGAGGCTGGCTGCAATTGGTTGAACGTGATAATTCCGACACTTCGATTACATTTGTTTCGTAATCGATAAACTGAGAAAGCGTTAATCGAACAATTCCAATTATTAACTATTCAATCAATGTCGAAACATAAGCTGTAACCTTTAACATGTTGTACTGCATTTATAGAATGTTGTCAACATTGTCATTATTTATAAACACAAACAAAATCTAATTTTTTCATTATTTCCTTGGGGTGCTGCTGTGTCGCAGTGCTTATGTACGGGTCGCCACTGGCCTGACGTGTGGAAACATCTAATAATGACTTCCAAATTTTACGTGAAATCATTCCTTGGCCTATATCCATATAACTGTTCAAAGGCTGATGATAATCTGGTCACCTTCAACGACCTTCGCTGCATTTTTTTTTTTTTTCGCAGAGAATGAGAGTGCTGATTGAGTTGTTTGTTTTGCTTCCGTTTTCAAATAGCCTATTACCGAGTAAATAACCTAATACCGAGTATTTGATCGAGTAAACACATGCAAAGCATGTGTTTACTCGGTCAAAATTACACTGGCTTCACGATTCTTATTTTTCTTTATTCTTACAGCGAAACCAACGTACATGTACAAGGATGACGCAGCAGAGTCGCTGCTTCGTAATTATTGTGTGAGAGGAAGAAAAGAATTTCCTCGAGCCATTGTGGCACTCTATTTGACTGACAAGAACATTTTCATGAAGAATGAAACCTTCATCCGAGTACTGGGACATCTCCTGGAAGTAGAACTCATTTCGGCATTGGCAAAGTAAAAATTTATTATTTCTATCATTTCTATTTTTTTTTTATTAAGTGTTTAAAAGTATTTAGCTGATTTTTTTTTTTTTTGGAAGTATTAAGTTTTTAATGTATAAACATCAGATGATTACAGTTCTTCACAAAAGAGAATCAGGCTCGCTAGATCATCTAATGCCTTGTCTCTATCACATTTCTCCTTGAAAATGCGAGTTGTTCTTCGGTGAATTTTTTACCGCACACTCCATGAAACAACTCAATCTCACGTGCTTCCTGACCACACTAGGACTTAGCTTCCAGGCATCAATCAAAAGTCTTCCCTTCTCTCATGAGCTAAAAAATTTCTTCTATGTATACCGTATATAAAGATCCCCTTATTACGTTGTATACCCCCTATGTCCAAAAAGAAACCGAACTTTTCGAAAATAGGAGAAACTAGTGGCGTCACCTGTTGCATCTTTTTGTTGTCGAAAGCGGCAACCTTCATTAGTGTAGTGCAACTGTTTATGACATTTTGTTCATTAGAATCCGAGTTATAGTGCCAAGAGTGACAGTGTGGTTTGACGAACGGTCGGAAAATGAGTTTCAATTGAGAGCTTCGATTGACTTTTGTGTTAAACTTGGTAAAAGTTTTACCGAAACGCATCAAATGTGTCAAAAAGGATACGGCGATGAATGCGTATCCAGTACTCAAGTTTACGAGTGTTTTAAGTGATTTCAAAATGCTGGTGAGACGCTTGAGGACGACGAAAAGATGGGCTAGCCAAAAACTGGACAAAGCGAAGTAACCATCCAAAAAGTGCGTTATTTCATCAAAGAAAACCCGAAGTCATCCGTGAGAATGATTAAAGACGAATTGAGGATTCCAAAATCAACTGTGCACAACATTTTGACCGAGAGTTTGGGCCTTGGTAAATTGAATTCGCGATTTGTTCCACACAAGTTGACCGACGACCAAAAAATGTATCGAATTGAACACTGCAAGGACCCAATTAAAACCGCTCGTAAGGATTCAAACTTCCTTGAAACGGTCGTTACTGGTGACGAAACGTGGTGTTTTGAGTATGAGCCCAAACCAGAGTGCTGAGTGGAGACCACCAGAAGAGAGGCATCCGAAAAAAAGTTGCTTGGAGAAGTCAAAAATAAAGACAATACTGATTTATTTGTACGATTCCAAGTGAATTATCCCAAAGAATTCGTTTCGCCTGCAGAACGGTCAATGGTGAGTTTTATCTTGAAGTTTTGAAGCGATTGATGGCGAGAATTCGTCGCGTACGGCATGAATATAGTGACGACCGACCGTTCGTCAAAACACACAGTCACTCTTGGCACTATAACTCGGCTTCTATTACTATTACTATTACTATTATTACGGGAAACTCCAGGGAGTCATTAGACGCATCGAGGGAGGCCCCAAATCATATTCATCACAACTATTCGACATTCATACAGTATCTATCATATCTCGCCTTAAACTCATTCACTGTCACAGCATCCACCACAGACTCAGGGAGCGCATTCCACTCATTCATTACTCTAAAAGTAAAGAACCCAGCTCTAACACCTTTACTAGCCACACTTTTGCCCATTTTCCATGGATGTCCCCTAGTCCTCCCACAACCAGCCCTGTTCACAAAAATATCCTCTGAATTAATTTTATAGAAACCCTTCAGTAATTTGAATGTCTCAATCATATCTCCCCTTCTCCGCCTATCCACAAATTTTTGCAACCCACAACCTGTTCTCATAAGGTTCATTCCACAGACCTGCTATCATCTTGGTCACTCGCCTCTGGATCCTCTCCAAATCTGAGCACAGTAGTCGAGATGGGGTCTTATCAAGACTCGATACAGAGGAACAATAACCTGCTTGTCTCTGCATGTCAACGTATTCTTCAGCAACCAAGTGATTTGATGAGCTGATTTGGCCACTTTTGAAATGTGTCCCCTAAATTTCAATTCCTTATCCACCAACACTCCTAAATCTCGTGCCTCATCAATTTCCTGGAGCACGATTCCACCAATGCAGTAAACTGCCGCCAATCTTTTCACCCCAAAATGCATAACCTTACACTTTGCCACATTAAATTGACATCCATTCTCCTTAGCCCAGACCTCCAATCTATCCAAATCATCCTGCAAAATTTTGACTTCATCTGCATTCACTATTGCCCTACTCAACTTCGCATCATCCGCAAACAAATGAACTGTTCCTCTCAGATCCATTCCTATATCATTTATGAACAAATTAAACAGCAGTGGTCCAAGAACAGATCCTTGTGGCACACCACTAGTCACAGGCCGTCTTGTGGACTGTACTCCTGAGTAAACCACTCTCTGATATCTCTCCGTCAACCACCCTCCTATCCATCTCACCAATCTTATGTCCATCCCCATATGCTGCAATTTACTGATTAGAATTCCATGTGGTATCCTGTCAAAGGCCTTAACAAGGTCCAGTAGAATCACTATAAACCCATTACCCTTATCCAGTTCAGCTGTCACTGTGTTATAATACGTGAGCAAGTTACTGAGGCATGACCTACCCTTCACAAAACCATGCTGTCCCCGATACAGTATCCCATTTTCTTCTATCCAATCTTGTATTTTCCTCTTGACTATTTTCTCTAAGACCTTGATAATGATTCCTGTTATGCTGATTGGCCAGTAATTTTCAACAGCAGCCTTGGAACCACCTTTGTGTAGCGGAACTATTTTCCCCTCTTTCCACCCCCTTGGGACTGACCCAGTCCTGAGGCTTAAATTAAACAAAATGGTCAAGGGCACTGACAATTCTTTAGCCGCTTCACGTACGACACGAGCTGGTATACCACCCAATCCCACAGATGTATTGACTTTGAGGTTCTGTAATAGACTAGTTACCTCTACTTCATTCATTACAATTCCAGTATAAGCTGTTGGTTATTCCATTCCTGCAATGTCACCACCTGGATGATATACTCTTGCAAAGTGCTCGTTCAGTAATTCCACAATATCGACTGATTCGGTTACCTCCCTACCCTCAGCATTTTTTAAGATCATTCTACCATGAGCATTTTTTCTTTTACTTGCAACATATTGAAAAAACTGTTTGGGATTCTCTTTAGCCTGCGTGGCCAATTTCCTTTCGTAATCTGCTTTTGCTTTTCTTACCACCCTTGTTACCATCCTGGCCTGAGCTTTATACTGTTCCTGCGCCTGATGGTCACCCTTCTCCTTAAATTCCCTCCACAATTGTTTCTTTTTTTGCAGCTCAAGCTTAATAGTGTTATTCATCCATTTAACCCCTACTTGATTTATTATTCGGACTCTTGGTATACAGTCAACCATTGCCTCCTGCAAACAGTTCTTAACCACCTCCCATGCACTATCAACATCCAGCCCTTGCAGTTTCACATGCCATGGCATTGAGCCAAGCACACACCTAAGCTTATCATACTTACCAGCCCGGTAATTCCACATGTACCCTGTCTTAATTGTAAATTCGACTCCTTTAGCCACCTCCCAAGTCATGACCTTATGGTCACTCTATCCAATTGGTGGCAACATGGTCATGTTCGATACAGCCACATTTTCAGATGCAATTACTAGGTCTAGTAATTGCCCCTGGTATTTTCCACTACATGTTGCCGTAGATAGTTATCCCTTAATAGCCGCATAAAATCCAATTCCTTCCTCCCATGTGCCCACTCCTCTTTCTAGTCAATGTTACCATAATTGAAATAACCCATAATAATTACCCTCCTTCCACTCATTTCGTCTATTGGCTTATGCATACTATCCCCCACCATCTATTCCATCACCTGGTCTATAGCAGCACCCAACTGTATATTTTGTTCTGCTAGATTCTATCTCACACCAAACAGCCTCAAATTTGCTTTTTTCCCCATCCTGCAGTTCAACTTCTATACTCTTCTGTACCTTTCTAAGGTATAGAAGAGTATAGAAGTTGGGCGCTAAGGTTGCTGCTTTCGACAACAAAAAGATACAGCAGGTGGCGCCAATAGTTTCTTTTATTTTCAAAAAGTCCGTTTTCTTTTTGGACAGAAGGTGTATGTTTGTTTTTTGTCTTTTCTATTTCTATTTTCAAACTTGAAAGACCACAATCTTCTTCACATGAAAATTTCCACACAACCATTTTCCAGTAGTGAGTAACCATTTCGAGAGTTTCCATTTCTCTTAGAAATTCAGGCTATCATACCTGAGCAACAGTAGCCTAGATATTTTCTTATAAAGGTTTTGTAAAGTAGAAAAATAAATTCCTTATCCCTAAAAGTTAATTCTCTTTTCAGTTGAAGCGATGTAATGTTTTAACAACTTTCACATGGTTTTCTCTAAACTTTAAAACTCTGTCCACAATCATAGCCTATGTCTCCAGCTTCATTGACCTCTTGTAGCAAGTTCTCATTAACATAATACTCAATGGCATCAGTGCAAAATAAACAACATTACATTGATACTCAGTAATTTTTCCATAGAATCACCTTCGTTAACTGGAAGTAAAATAAATGCTTCATACATAGAAACACAGGAATTCATTGGTGATTGCCTAAATAAATAAATCACAGTCTAGTTTTACCACTTAAAAGAACTGGTGCGAGACATGTCGAAACAAATATAACTACAAAGATCACGAAGTTGAATTAAACGCTGAAACAATGTTACAATGCAAATAGACAAGTTCATCAGTAAACGTAAAAACACATGGCAAGCATTAGCTGTCTGCAGTTAGTGATCGAAGGTGATTGGAAATAAAAACTGAAGACTGACAACTTAGTATCAGTCCTCGGCTTTTATTCAGTGATCCTCGCGAATGGATGACTGCAAAAGATTCCTTCAGAAATCTGGAATAAATGATCTTTTCTAAATAAGACATGGGGGAAAGGTCCTCAAATGCGTGATGGTCCTGAACCATGCAGTTGAGGACCTTTCAACTGCATGGTTGGTATTGGCTGCTAAACGAGGTCTGTGTTTTCTTTTGTGGTCAACACCTGCTACATGGTCTTTCTTTCTCACCCCCAAATACACGGCTTGTCTGTCCTACGTTTTTTTAACCGCACCTAGTCAAACGAGCCAATAGAGCATACGGGATTTATCCACATCATCATCATCATCATCATGCATATCAACGATTTAGGCCTAGCATGGCCTTAGAAATCATCGTTGAATCGTTTAAGAGGGAGTCCTGGTTTTCTTTTTCCTAATGGCTTGTACTTTAAGGCTTGTTTTGGTAATCTTTCTGTTTTCATTCTTTGAACGTGTTCCATCCATTTATGTTTATATTTTTTAATTTTTTCTATTACTGGTTCTTGGTTTAATTCTTTCATAATTTCTTCGTTTCTTTTGTGATCAAATAGGGTATACTTTGCAGTTTTTCTCATAAACTTCATTTCTGCCGTTGTTAATCTTTGTTTGTCTTTTTGTTTTATTGTCCAGATTTCGCTTCCGTACATTAAGACTGGTAGGGCTAATGTATTGTATTCTTTTAGTCTGGTTTGTTTTTGAACTAGGTTTGGTTTAAATACAGAGTTAATTACACCTGTTATTTTTAAATATTTTGCAATTTTTAAGTTTATATCTTTTTCATTTTCATATGTGATCGTACATCCTAAGTAATTAAATGAATTCACCTGTTCTAAGATCTTGTTATCTATTACTATTTTAGTTCTTGCTGGATCTTGTCCTTTAAAGGCCATAGTTTTTGATTTTTCCGTTGATATTATCATACCATAATCTTTGGATATCTCATTTAGATCTAAAATAGCTTTCTATAAGTTATCTTCAGAATTTGTAATTATTATTTGGTCGTCAGCAAAGGGGAGAGTGTTTAAGTTTACTGTAGAAGAAAGTTTAATTCCTTGATGTAAATTTTTATTCCATTTTATTATTATTTCATTTAAGTAGTATTAAAAAGAGTTGCTGAGATGGGGACATCCCTGTCGGATCCCTTGGTTTATCTCTCTTGTATATGATAGCTGGTGATTTAATCTTATTTGTATTTGATTATTTTCATATATACTTGTGATAGCTTTAGGATATATATTATTTGGTATTTGTCTTTCTTTTAATATGTTAAATAATATGTTTCTTTTAACTTTGTCAAATGCTTTTTCAAAGTCAATAAATGGGGATTTATCCACGAAAATATATATTTAGCATCTTTCGTGACCATAATTTTTTTTAAGATAAGGTACACTAATTATACATTTAGACAACCACTAAATATATATTTTCGTGGGATTTATCCACGAAAATATATATTTAGTGGTTGCCTAAATGTTCAATAAGCGTACCTTATCTTAAAATTATGGTCACGAAAGATGCTTATGTCATCTTGGACTTGAAGACCTATACGTGGAGTGGATTATTATTATTCTACTGCTAAGAGACGAAACTCTTATGTTCTTCTCGGCTAACGCTTAGAGATGAGAAATTTGGGCATTAAACAGTGTAGCTGTTTAATGCCCAAATTTCGAATTTTAATACTTCGAAACACAGACAATGGCACCGATTGGCTGAGTGCTGGACTTGTCGCCTCCCCTCTTTGCACAGAATTAGCAATTTAGTCAGGGATCAACTGTGGCTAGAACTGATGACGTGATTACAGTACAAGTCATTAAGCCATCGGTACGTTGTTATGGTGATAACACGAAAAGTTACTTCAGGCCAATCCCATAATTCCCTGGTTAGATAAATAGCGATTCCAGTAAACCGGGTTCAATAATTCTTAACGTAGTATGTAGAGTAAGTATAACTTATACGTAGGGAATTGTGATAAATTCAGAATTTCCCAGCATTTAGTTCATTCCATTATGTGCTGCTGTATATTTGCCGGTTTTTATCTCAGCTCTTGAACAACCTTTGAGTTTGAATGCTGTTAGTGATGTGTGCGGTAATCTGTTACAATCGAAACAGAAAAGAAAGGCAATGCGTGTGCTTTGAAGTTTTGACAAAAACCTATCCTAATTATCCTAATTAGAATTATTGAATGTGCTTATTTGTAACGCCTGCATAACATTTCAAAGTCCGTTACTTGCAAAGCTTATAAATCGGCATTTCTGAAGTAGCCACAGACGTTTGTGAAGTGTTGAGTTTTCTGATGTTGAGTTTTTGAGTGCTTTTATTTAATTTTGATTTTTACGATTTTCAGAGCTCAGAACGATCAAACACTCAACAACGATTCCACGTGTATGGTTTAAATTACATAGTTAGACCTCAGATACTTAATTTTAGTAAGGTTTAAAATTTTCTTCTACGAATACTGTAAAAAATTATTCACGTTTAATAAAGTGATGAATTGTAAATTGGCTGCACTATAAATCCGCTACGACAGTGGTAAGGAACCTTTCAAGCGCAGAAGGCTAATGTAAAATTGTGCTAGGGAATAGAGGGCGCCAAATGTGTTTTGATGAGGAAACTAAAAACGTGACGCTCGAGATGAATTGAATTTCCACTTTTGAAACAAATTCTGCATTCTTGATTTATTTATTTTTATTTTTATTTTTTAAAAAAGGTCATTTTAAGGTGAATTCCAATATACAGTCTTTAACAATTGCATGGGCGAAATTAATATAAAATAAATAAGTATATATGCACAATATTTATCAAACTAACAATATTTAAACAAAAATATTTTAAGACTGTGTAGCTCAGTGGAAGTGACGCTCTCCTCCTCCCCCACCCCCCTAGGCCTTCAGAAGAGGGATTTCAGTTCAAGTCTACTCACGGACGGGAGGAAGCTTTTCTAAGCGTATGTTTTATTATTATTATTATTATTATTATTATTATTATTATTATGTTGGACCCATATACAGTAGGTTGGTGGTTGGTCAACCTGCTGTATATAGGGCTATAGTATGGTACTATATACTATAGGTATATAGTACATAACGTACTATATACCTATAGTACGTTAGTACCATATATGGGCGGTGTATTGCGAAAGGAGAAACTTGTTCACATTTCATTTGAACGTCTGTATATTGTATTCCTTGGGAAATGCATCTGGGGGAAGTCTGTTCCACAGTACTGCAGTACCACGGATGAATGAGCAGGAAAAGAAACTTGTTCTGTGGGGTTTCGAGGTGTACTGTGAGGGATGTTGAGCCGCAGCTGTACGTGTTCCAATGGGCTTAGTACAGGGTGGGGGAAATATTGATGCTGTTTCAGATGAACATTTCCCATGGGAGTATTTATAGAATATATACCGATTGCAGAGACCAGACGTCTATGTGAAAGTGTGGGGGGGGTGAGTTAGTGAGGGATGGGTCACTTATTAGTCTAATTGCTCTCCTCTGTATTGAGTCAAGCATTTTGAGCGAGCTTTTTGGAGCCCCACTCCAGATGTGAGAGCAATATTCGAGAGTTGGGCGGATTTGTGACTTGTAGAGTGCTAGCAGTTGTTTAGAGGTGAAGTAGCGTCTTGAGCGAAAGAGAAAACCTAGTTTTTTGGAAGCCGAGGATGCAATGGTTGTGATGTGTTTATGCTAGGAGAGGCTTGATGTCAAGGTAATCCGAGAAGAGGAATTTCATCTGTCTGAGAATTTGAGTGTTATCGAAAACAATGCTGGGAGAAAATGGTTCTTTTTGTGAGAAATAAGACAGAACGAACTGGGTTTTACTAGAGTTGAAGTTGACAAGATTGTCTGAGCCCCATCGGAGGATTGCTTGAGGGTCGGAATTAAGGGCAGTGGTGGTTGATGTTTGGTGGGTTGAGGTGAGTTGTGTAGAGTAGGGTTTGTCAAATGAAAAGGAGAAATGCAATGTGCTTGCTTCTGAAAAACTGTGTATTGGGTTAGAGGTCAACTGAAACAGGTCATTGATATATAGAAGGAAGAGGGTCGGTGAGAGAACTGAACCTTGTGAGACCCCAGAATTAGTTGGATAATGAGAGCATAGGGAGCCGTCTACAATCACACATAGTGTACGCCCAGACAGGAAGCTGGCAATCCATCTGCAGAAGTCCTTAGGCAGTTTTCTACCGGTTCCCAAGTTAGTCGATCTCTGGCACGGACAAGCGGGTTCTTTTCTCCTGTAAACTCAAGAAAATCGACCGTAGAACCCGCATTATTTCAGGCAGTAACATATCCTGTTAGGGTTAGGTACCAAGAGATGGCAGCACTTGTTTTCCGGTCTCTTCATCGGTGGCCACCTATAATTAATGATCGACATGGGCAAGCTATCTCTGATTGGCTACCGGTGGAGATTGAACTGCCCACTCAGTCTCCAAAAGCTAGATAGGGTTTAAAGGCCTTGCCTACTCCCTATAAGGGAATAAAAATGTGTTAGCTAGCTAGCTAACAAAAATAGTTTAAAAATTATAATTCATTACGTATGCAAAACATATAAATTAAACTTGAAATTTTACTGAAAATCTTCAGCTAAATAGTATTCAGTAAGTCGGCGATTGTCTGTTCTTCGGCAATTTTCTAAATTTTAATTTGTAGGCGCTGTTGGGTGCTCACAAATATCACACGATCCAAAGGAGGGAAAGACTCATATGTCGCTTTTTACAAATGTACCTCGTTCAGCCTTTGGATATCGGAAAAATATAAGAAAGTTATTGTTCCTGCAGTACCTTCGTAGGCAACTTCTGTTCAATAGGTACCACCATAGCTCAGACAGTATCAGTGATGTCTTTTGGTTGGAATGAATCCTTGGCTCGATTCCCGTTAAGAACAAAAAGAGCCTTATGGCCTCGTAGTCTTAATTGCTTCGGAAAAAACAAACAACGAATGTTCTGAACATTACTGTGGCGTTTAAAGAGTTAATAAAATGAATTTTAAAATGTTTAAAACACGTGCAGTCTAAATTAGGAGCAAACCAGAGTTAATAATTAACAATTATTTCCAAATTTTGATGAGTGTCGCACTTAAAATCCACCTTATGGAAGAAGCACATTTTGAAGTTTTAAGAATTGCCAAAGTTCTTAAAACTTAACATAACGCATATAAAATGAGATATTGTACTTATCAAAAAATTTCGAGGCAACATTATACTTCAGGCAGAGGATGAATGGCTTGTGATGACTTCTTCTTCTACTTTCAGAAGACACGAAAAACCTCTGACTGCTGCACAGCTGGCTGACTATATTCGAGCACTCTTAGCCACCTGCTATGATCCGTACAACTTCCACGGGTACGACTTAGTGGACTCAATGAGGAAATCTTTCGAACGCGAAGCGACTATCTTCATTACCCCTACTGTGGTGCTCTCACTTTGCCTTGCCGGAGAAAAACCAACATCTAAAGAAACGAATCTCCTTCTGAGTGCATTGAATTCTGAAAATGACGAATCCTTCAAAGGTGAGTATTACTCTTCTTATTATTACTGTTTAACAATTGTAATAATTCCAGGGTTGTTTTGAAAACGAGGAATATTCGTTTTTCATTAATGGAATGCAATGAGCGGCATTATCAAAATAAATATAAAAACGGAGGAAAATTCAAGTAAAAAACTTATTTGATTTAAACTTTTCACTTTAGTGTTATTATAGGCAACTTCAGCAAAGGCTCATATAATAGTAATTAAACAATAACATACACTTTTCTAAAAAAAAAAAAAAGAAGCGCAACCTCAGTAGCTAATGTAAGAAGTTTCAAAAAGAAGAAAGTCTGGTTTTATTATTCTGCGTATGAGATCTCGAGAACGCCAGTATTGAAAAGTACAGCTGTGAGAGCCATGGCACCCACCTTAATAAGATATGGGATCTCCTTTGGCTGCGATGAAGACGGCAATCCGACGGGGCATACTTTCCACAAGCGTGATAGCGACCAATGAGAATTTCGGACCATTCTTCCTGTCGGTAGGTAATGAGGTCCTGGACTGTCGTGGGGCGAACGTCCCTTGGCCTCACCCGACGCTCCAGTTCATCTCACAGATGTTCAGTAGGATGGAGATCACGGGTCTGTGGAGGCCAGTCCAGTGTGCTGACGTTCACGTCCACAAAGCACACAGTTAAAGCAGCAACAACATTATGACGCGGTGCATTGTCTTGCTGAAAGAGGCAATGATCAGTTCCATAGAAACGTCACAAAGTGGAAAGCATTTGCATTATCCAGAATGTTCAAATACCTCTTGGAGTTCAATATTCACACCGCCACCTCCGATTTCATAGTTGGGGTTACGCTCTCGGCTAAGTGACGTTCACCGGGCATCCGTCACACCCTCATCCATCCATTCGTTGGGTAGACATTGTAGTGTGATTTGTCGCTTCACATCACAGCTTTCCAGACTTCCACGTCGCACTGTACACGTTCTTTGCACCGCTGAAGACGACGACGCATGTTGGTTCGGGTAATGTGGGGCTTGAAATGGGCGGACGTAGCATGGAAAGTCCGTGTTTGAGCAGATTTTGTTCCGGTCATCGTCATATCCGGAACTCCGCATTCAACGCGATGACCGACAAATGGCAGTTTTTGGGTAATATTCTTCGTTGCACACTATGGTGACGTTTTGTGAGTGGGGTCCTCGTCCACTGCGGGTATCACTTGCAGTTGACTCGCTTCCATCTCAGTATAGAATCAATGATTGGTGACTTGGGATGGCCCAATTTGTCAACATTTCGATGAACAAATAGTCCTGCAACATGGCATCCTATCACAACACCTGTTTCAAACTCCGTCAGTTTATCATAGTACTCCGATTTACACCAGCTAAAAACACGTGACTCGTTACATGTTGCGATGCACCTTGCCCATGGGGGGAGGGGGTTCTTGACTTCTTTCCAAACAGTATACTTTGTATTTGTATTACTTACTTTAGAATTTCAAACAGTGACTTCAGACTATACTTCGGTACTTGAAATGCTGTTTTAAATCTGTGCAACCACTTGGATAATATCGAACGTAAAGTAAAGGATGATTTTATTTTCTTACAGAAAAGGAATCAATTCAAAAAGATTTCGATCACACCTCGTTTATCTAATAGGAATGTGTTTTGTTTTTAAATTCGATCTTACACACGAGTAATTTCAAAAGCGATAACACAAAAGAGTTCGAAGTGCGAGCAAGTGCTTATGGAAAAAGAAGCAACCTTTTAATCTTTGTTTCGAACACCTGCAGATCACCGACATTGAGAAAAGCAATTTAAGGAAATCTTTTGCAAATAACAGCAGTCGATGGACCGAAAAAGGATAAAAAGTTGGTGTGTTACGTTTAGAGGTGAATGGTGTATGAAAGTTAGCGTTTCTATGTTTAAAGGAAAGTGGAAGAAGGCGTCGACCATGTTGATGGAGTAACTACAAGAAGAACGTGAAACTTAAATCGTACGTTCATGAGAAAGTGACTGGAAGGACCCTGCGAGAGAAGAGTTGTCCGGAGCGAATTCTTTTCTTCAGGATCTTCAGTCATCAAGCATTTCCAGGGAAGTTCTCATGTGCACCAGTAAGAATATAGAACAATATTCTAAAATAGGAGAATTTGGGGATTTTATAGGCTTTGTAATTGTACAGGGGATACGCAATGTGTTGGTCAGAAGAGGATGTCCAGTATTTTGGATGCTATGCGTTTGTAACCGTTAAGACTAGAGGAAGTCGTCAGCCCTTGAAGAGAAATCCGATCTGTATTGAAAGTGCGAGAATTATCAAAGGTAAAGGGGATGGAAAGCAACATCTTCCTTAAGGGGAATGAAATAGAATTTTGTTTGAGTAGCGTTGAAGATTATCGACACCTCGCTGGAGATTGGTAAGAACATCAGTGTTTTAAACATTGGTTATAGAAGATCTATACGAATGAATCGTGTGAGTGTCTCCAAATTCATTTCGCAGCTTATGTCCAAAGGTGGGCAAGATCTAGGAGAGCTACTGTTAAACAGGAGTGTCGGAATTCATATTGCTGATTACTAATTAATTGTAGGCCACATGTCATGAATATTTTGGTTGTTGATGGCCTTCATGGTTTTGGAGATGATTAAGAAAATAAGGCCAATGGTGAAATGGTTTGATTACTTTTTTTGTGGGCTGAATATTAACTCGTGTTCCTTTTTTTGTTAACACGCGAGTGCCACAGTTTCTACAGCAATATGGGAGAGGAGTATATTTCTGGCGCACTTAATTTTTTGAGCACAACTGATGAGGATATACTAAAGGAACCAGAAGAACTGTTGGTATTAAGGTTAATAAGGATTCTTCTTATGTTGGCAGGAGTGGATACGGTTTGAAACTAAATTATTTTTTCTTCTATTTTCAGTTAAACAACTGTTACTACTTCCGCACACCTTATCTCACTTTTCATGCAATATTCGTTCGTCCTCTTTCATTCTGAGAGCCCTTTTCAACCAATTGCGCATCAGAAACCTTCATGACCGTTGAGAGAAACCGATATGCGATTCGCCTCTCATACTTCCTTTTCACCACTTTTATTATTCCCTCAAGTTGCTTCTATTTATTAATTAGATAAAATAATACTGTCCCATCAGGATTATTTCTCCAGATACGAGGGTGGTCTGAAAAGTTCTCTATCTCGACCATAGATGGGAACACTATCAGCAAGATTTCTGTTCTTAAGTTGGTACATCTGTCATAAGCATCCGGGTGAAATTGCAAGTCATTCTATCCAGTAGTTTGTTTTATACCTTTGTCTGAAGCAAAAGTGTTGTCTGTGTTCCTTGAAATGGATAAAATTGAGTATCGTGCGGTTACAAAATTCTTTGTAAAAGAAGGTTAATGCCAAACGAAATTCATTCGAAGTTCATAAAAGTTTACGGGCACTCTTCTCCTTCGTTTTCGACAAGTAAGAAATGGGCTGCCGAATTTAAACGTGGTCTTATCAGCTTTGAAGATGATCCGCGTGAAGGACGTCCAAAAGTGTAAGAACACCAGAAATCATTGATTCGGTGCACAATATGATATTGGATGACCGGCGTTTCAAAGTTGGTGAAATTTCTGAGACTAGGCATTTCAAAAGAACCTGTAGGATATATTTTGCATGAAGAATTGCAAATGAAAAAGCTTTGCGCGCGATGGGTGCCACACTTGCTCACAGCAGATCAAAACACGCACTCTCATGAAAATATCTGAACAGTGCTTGGAGCGTTTTAGCAAGAATAAAACTGATTTTGTGCGTCGATGTATTACTATGGATGAGACCTTGAATTCACCATTACCCACCAGAATCCAGACAGCAGTCAAAATAGTGGACAGAAACTGGTTGTTCAGCACCGAAGAAGAAGACAAAGTCGGTTCCATCAGCAGGAAAGATCATGGTATTGGTGTTTTGGGATGCCAAAGACATTTTAATAATTATCTTGAAAAGGGTAAATCAATAACTGGGGAATATTATTCCGATCTTTTATCCACACTAGACGAAAAACTTCGTGAAAAAAAAAACCCGGTTTGCAGAAGGGAAAAAAAATCATCTTTCATCAAGACAATGCACCTGTCCACAAAGAGGTTTTGGGAATGAGAAAATTAAGGGATCTGCACTATGAATTGTTGCAACATCCACCCTGTTCCCCAGATTTGGCTCCCTCTGACATCTCTTCTCTTTATCTCTTCCCAAAACTAAAACTGTTCCTCGCTGGTCAGCGTTTTTCTTCGAATCAAGAGGTGATTACAGCTGTAGAGGGGTATTTTGCAGATCATCTTAATGAGAACCACTACAGAGACGGGATAATGGCGCTGGAGCATCATGTGTTAGTCTCCAGGGAGATTATGTTGAAAAATAAAAATAATTTTGAAATTCTAAATTCGTTTTTTCATTGTAAGACCGAGAACCTTTCAAACCACCCTTGTGATTGCATTTTTTACGATACTAGAAAAGTGTGTCGCGTTTTTTTTTTCTGTTTTCTTATATTTTTTAGTATTTCAGCAAAATTTACTACTTGATTACCATTTATAATTATTAGTGTTGACCTAATCCTCCAATTTCTAATCTATCAGTTCACCATTTTAAAGACCTCAAACTTTTATCTCCCGTTTAAGAGTGGAGTAAGTCATTCCAGGAAACACTTCTTATGACACTTGTTGCAATTTCTGTTCCACTGCTAATAAAATATCACTGTAATGAAATCTGGAAATAATGTGTCGATTGTGGTCTTTATTTAATCTTCACACTTAAACGTTATATCAAGGAAAAGATGTCCGGAGTTGCCAGCCGGTTATCTTCAAAACAAATGCCAATAATTGGCGACATATGAAAGAAATTCTTTGATATATCTCAGTGAGAAATAAAAGTTTTTCTTACTGAGAAGTGAAACAAAATGTGTTTCTAGCAAGAATATGTTGCAGAAGAGACATAAATTTCTTTCTTCTTCGCATAACACATGCAATCAACTGAATAAGGAAGCATTCATCTATACTCTCTGTCCAAAAAGAAACCGAACTTTTCGAAAATAGAAGAAACTAGTGACGCTACCTGTTGTATCTTTTTGTTGTCGAAAGTACAACCTTCATTAGTGTGGTGTCAATTGGTTATGACATTTTTTCATTAGAAGCCGATTTATAATGCCAAGAGTGACTGTGTTTTGAGATGGTTGGTCGTTACGATATTCATGCCTTACGCGACGAATGTCGCTACCAATCGCTTCAAAACTTCGAGATAAAACTCACCATTGGCCAGCGGTCAATGGTGAGTTATATTGCGTTTCTTAAGTTTTAAACAATACGAAATAGATAGGATTAAGGCAGGTCGTCACCTGCACAAATAGTTAGCTTCAGTTGTTTCTGGATTTTATTCCTTCCTCAAGCTTTTTGCCTGATGGAAGTGTTTTACAGTTTTCCATTATACAAACATACACGTCTGTAATTATTCCTTTCAGACCTGAAGCTTTTGGCGTTGTTATCTTTGGCTTGCATCGCAGACAGAGACATTATGGTCCGAAAGGTTCAACTGACAGGGAGAACTTACGGCGGTCCTGGAGCACCGTGGACTGAGTTTCCCAGGAATTTTTTAAGCGGAGACAGCCCGGAAAGTGTAATTCTTCGAGCTCTGCCTTACGTTAGGGAATTAGTGACATTACATCCAACGTTTCGAAGCGTATATACCTTAGCTCTGGCAATGCAGGTGAGTGTCACTTAATAACGTTACCACACACACACACACACACACACACACACACACACACACACACACACACACACACACACACACACACACACACACACACACACACACACACACACACACACACACACACACACACACACACACACACACACATGTATATAGGAGGAGGAAATATGAAAAACTGAGCGAAAGAACCATAGGTTAGGCTTATACACCGTGATGGGTGAGTAAGCAAAGTGAAAGGGGGAGTGTCATTAAGTTAAAAATGCCATATTATGATAAATTGAAGACACGATTTAAATTTTAGCAATATCTATAAATATTTTTTAATCTCTAAAATATTTACATTGGTACAATAATCATCTGGAGGTGATATACCAGCGTATTATTTTATGAAGTTCAGCATTAATTGCATTATATATGGTTCATTTTCTACATTAGATTTCATAATTTTAATAGTAATTGTTTGCTTAAATATTATATATTTACAATACATATATTATTACAAGAACGCCCATAAAGTAAGTTCCGTTTTTAAATACCATTGCAGCGCTACGATCGCAATGGTGCGCGTGCGTGCTGAGTTTGTTGATTCCTTAGGAAGGCGTTGGTGCAATTTCAAGACATTCTCGCAGTGCATACGCTTCTTGGCGTGTGTTTATAATGTCTAAGAAAATCGAATCGCCTGCCCACGTGAAATTAGGTCAGTCATCCCTCTGAATTCTTGAATGCGAGGAACGTTAAAGCAGCTGACATTAATCGGCAAATTATTGAGATATATGGAGGAACGCACAATGAATGATTCAATGGTAAGAAGATGGATAAGACTCTTTAATAAAGGAAGGAGGACAGATGTGCACGATGACGAACTCACGCAATCCCTGAATCCAAACAACAGTCCATGGAGTGGAGGCACACCTCATCACCAGTCAAGACGAAATTGAAGACAACGATTTCCACTCGGAAAATCATGTGCACTGTGTTTGAGACAGACAAGGAATTTTGCTTTTAGACTTCTTGGGTCAAGGCCCTACAATCAATGCGAGTATGTACTGCCAAACCCTTAAGAAGGTGCATCGTGCAATCCAGAATAAAGTACGTGGCATGCTTACCAGATGCGTTGTTTTGATTCATGATAACACCCGCCCACACACAGCCTGCATAACACAACTTCTCTCCACCATTGGCTGGGAACAATTCCATGATCCTCCTTATAGTCCTGACCTTGCGCCAAGCGACTTTCACCTGTTCAAACACCTGAAATCTTTCCTTGGTGGCTAGCGGTTTCAAGACGACGACGAAGTCAAAGAAGCAGTCAATACGTGGTTTGCGTCACAGGCGGCAACCTTCTACGACGAAGTTATTTAAATACAACTCTTGGTGCCCCGTTATGATAAGTGCCTGAACAATGGCGGAAATTATGTAGAAAAGTAGTGAAAGATGTCTACTTTAATTTCCAATAAAGTTTTTTTGTAAGTATATTTTGTTTCCCTGACAGCCCATCGGAACTTACTTTCTGGGCGTCCCTCGAATAATATTAACAATGAAAATTATACAGATTCATTTGTAAAATGAATAACTAATTTAATAAGTTTAGTTTAATCCTTTGTCCAAGTGTGAGCTTCAATGTGATGTGTTTATACGCTATACGGAAGTCCTTGAGATCCAGCTCAGGTAAGCATATATTTTAATATTTTAAACATGAACAGTTTAAGTCCCGATGACTTTATCCAATCGTTGGATAAGAAGCTGGTGCTCGTCCTCCTCAAAAAACTGTTGAAGAAATTTGAGGTGGAGTGGCCAGGGTTTCTAAATCTATATTCAGCGACAGACGACTCCACAGAAGTGGACAACTCAAAACCAGGGGAAGAAGGGAAGACGAACCTGATAATCTCTGTTCCCACTCCAAAACATGATACAGAAACCCATGCTCGGAAAAAAATGTAAAACAGCGGAGACTCAGATAGACGAGGGGATGGAATAAGAACCCCCAACACTGACATCCCCACACCCAACAACGAAAAAGTTCCTCCAATTGGTCTATGGGAAAAAGAACGTTGGACGGCCCTTAGGCCTATTATGCAAACCACCAAATTGCCTATTCATGCGCAATAAAAGTAGACGACGCAGTTAAAATCCAGTCTGCCACAGTAAGCGACTACAGACTCCTCACAAAAACCATGGATGAGTCAAATATTAAATATTATACTTATTCAATGAAGTCGGAGAAAAACCTAAAAGTTGTACTCAGGGGAGTAACAGAAAACATCTGCACAGATGAATTTACTGAAGACCTCTGCCTCCACGATCTCCCACTTGTCAAGGTTAGCAGAATGCTACGGGCTGACAAGAGTCCAATGCCCCTAGTACTCTTTGAGATACCAAACACACACACGCAAGAACATATACTACATAACAACGATCTGTGGTCTGAATATCAGAACAGAACCACTAAGGAAAAGAGCCTCGTCGGGCCAGTGCTACAGATGTCAGAAGTACGGACACACACGGAAACTCTGCAGAGCAAACTACAAATGCCTCAAATGTGGGAAAAACCACCCCACAGCAACCTGCTCAAAACCCAGGACCTCACCAGCCAAATGCGCGAACTGCGGGGCCCCCACCCGGCAAACTACAGAGGCTGCAGTCACTGCCCTAAGAATAAAACAGAACAAAAGGAAACAGATCTCTCAACCCTGGCCACAGGCACCAGATTTGACGGCTCCCCAGTTGCCTGACACCGAACAAAAGACAACAAAATACCAGCTCTCTCACAAATGGAAAATACCAACAGTCTGGAAAGCCACCGTCGAAGCAGGACATACGCCGAAGTAGTTCGCTCATCCAAAGATATCCACCAGGACCAAATTCTTCCAAACATGACAACAGTCATCACAGCCTCATTGGCAACCATCCTTCAAGACTTCAGTAAGTCAAACCCTTCACCAAACTCCACAAAAACATTTCTAAAAGAAACTCAAACCATCTTATCAATGCTTGTTAATGAATAAAACTAGATTACTCCCAGACTCACTACAGATCGCCGCTTGGAACGACAATGGCCTAAAAAATAAGACACTGGAGCTTCAAGAATTCTCTCACAGATACAACCATGACATCATCCTAATTAATGAAACTCATCTAAGACCTGCAGACAATTCAAAACTGAGAGGCTACACACTATATAGAAATGACCGACTGGATTACAGAGGTGGTGGTACAGCCATATTTATCAGGAACTAGATCAGGAACTATGGAATACTCAACCCCCCAACCTCCAACCTAAAACTCACCGGTGTCGAAGTCCACACAAACTCAACTGGAAGACTTAAAATCTACGCCGCCTACCACTCTCCCGCTAAGACCCTGCTATTTTCTGACTTGGATGCTGTACTAGGCATAAATGAATCAATCATCGTCGCTAGGGACTTAAACTCCAAACATCCCTCCTGGAACAGCAGAACCACAAAAAAAAATGTTGGCATCCTCTTCAGTTACTCAGGATTAAACAACGTCGTCGTAACCGGACCCACTGAACCAACCCACCACAGCCCAACTGGCACAGCCGACATCCTAGACATCGCCATCCTACACAACATCAAATACCACATTAATTAATATGCCCCCCCCCTTTTTTTTTCATTAGCACTATAATAAAAATAACGTTTTTTGCATATTTTCGAGTCTTTCAATACTTTTTCCGATAAAAACAGGTCTGTGGAGTTACAGTTTAATGTTAACACCTCTGTATTGTACTGTACTGAGGGTTTACATTGCAGGTAGTTAGCATCTTGTTGGTGTTAGAAGTCTGGAAGTGGAGGAGATTGATTTTTGTAATTTTAAACGATAGCAAATCAACAACACAATACTAGAATATAACACTTCAATTCATATAACAGAAGCGAAAGAGCAGCAGTAATTAATCATGAAGCCAACTAACCAGTTAACATATCCATTTTTTTAAGAAGGTGTCCAAGCATCCGTTTCGTTATTTTTCAGCTCTTCTTTGCCATTGGTCTTAAGGGACGTCAGTGGGATAAAGATACCGCAATAAATTACCTCTCTCTCCAGAAGAACAACGAATCTTATGGCAGTTTTGAGACTACTTACTTAGTACTGCCAGCGCTTAACGAAGCCAGTCTGCTACGCCTTAAGGATGTCCGCTGTTCCGAATACATCAACCAGACAAAATCAGGTGAGTGAGTTCAGGTGGGCTCGTAAACATATTTTTCCATCTGTTTAGGTTTTGATGCGAAGAATTTCATTTGCCTAATAAAAACCTTTCCTGCAGGTACACAAATGCTCGAAGAATTGCGAACGAGGGTAGGACCCAAAGTCCACGTGGAATATGCCATTAGGTCTGACAAGGACATGGATGGTGAACACAACCTGATGCTCCGTGTTGCAATGAACACTTCATTCTTAGACATAATGAAGACTTCTGCTAAAATGAATTCCAACTTCAGGTAAGAAGATTTCTTCTGTTGGGTTCGAAATAGGAAATACAGTTCTGACTATCTTCCTCCTCCTCTCTAACTCACACTCCCCCCGCCCCCCACAGACGCATCTGAAAGAGAAGTTGAATTGTTTCCTATCGGTATTGATTTAACGCAATTATGACCTAATTAAAGGAATTCTAGACAACATTCTCCCACCACCCATGACCTTTTATTAACCAGCTACTCTCCCTCTGAATAACCGCTGACGTCAGCTCTTCTCCTTGCAACTCTGACCACAACACACGCCACATTTCCTTTTCTCCATGGATTGACTTCTTCTAGCTATTATTTAAAAAAAATAATAATATCGGACTTGAGCTGGATAATAAAACACTGGACCTGAGCTGGATGAAATAAAATAAGTAACTGCTTCTGAATTGATGTAAACCTTTTCTTTAATCCTTAGTCAACCTTTTGTGCTACTTTTGTTAGCTCAGGGAAGCTGACTGGACTGTCAGCAACACCTGAATCCAGCTTCAGAGGACGTTTGTTCCCCGAAGAATGACTTCGAAATCATTGAATGGCAGTCGTCGTCTGTGTAATGTGCAAAAGCCAAACAGCCATTTAAAAAAATAACTTAGTTTCAGTAGAAAATATGATTTTATGACTGCCGATGTAAGGCTCGACGATCCGTAGAAATGCTTATCAAAAAATCGTACTGTATCTGTAAAGTGGTTACAATGCCGTGATGAATGAGAGAGCACGAGACTTACTCTAGATGAGCCCACGAAAGGTCATGAAAAGATTTGGAAAAGGAGTTCAATTCCATTTAGAATACATTCGGAATATTACTTTGAATTATGAGAGAGAGTTTTCTAAGACTTCACACGGGTGATTCTAAGACAAGGCAACTCGTATTAGAAATGGATCAGCGTACAATATTTGGAAGGCCCTCATAAAATACCAACGTAGTGGGATTTGGTTTGGAAAAAAAAATAGAGAAACTGCACACTCATCGAACATTAACACTGGACTTGAGCTGGATGAAATAAAATAAAATACTGGGTAAGAACCATTTGTTTAATATAATCCTTACGTGAAAAAAATTCCAGTGAATTTTACAATTCCAAATAAATGCGTTCATCATTTGGTACACTTAAGTCGATCACCATTTTCTCTTTTTTGTTCGCTAATTATATCATATATATATATATATATATATATATATATATATATAATATATATATATATATATATGTAACAGCCTTCTTCAGGTGACATTATAAAATAATTAAAAACACTAAACATTGATGGTTAAAAGACTATGAACAACATAAACAGTCTCTATACATAATTAGCATGAAAGCCTTGTAGTTGTATTTGAAGCTGTTCTTTCATTTGTTGTGTTGGGAGAGTGCGTGTTTGCTGCATCACGTGAACGCCAGTACATGATTACAGCTGAATGACTATCTGGGAGGTTGTAGCTTAAGTTGTTATTTAGATGAACAGGATTGAAGATGGTTTCTCTAGATTCCGCAATTTCAAAGGCAATATATGTATTCCTTACCTAAGTACTGTTTCACACAAATTAGCAAAAGTTCTAAGAAAATACAATATCAGAACCTTGTTCACTCAACTTCTAAAGATCCGTTCCTTAATTAGCCACCCAAAACCTTGTCATCATCAACTCAAATACCCTGGTGTATATAAAATATTATGTGACTGCGATATTCCTTATTTCGGGCAGACAGAGAAATCTGTCGAAATGCGTATGGAAAAACACATGAGAGACATTGCTTACAAGAGCCAGCGAGCAAGTGCATTATCAAGTCATATCCTCTTCTCGGCTAATCCTAATGATGATAACCAAAGTCACAAAGTCTGCTGGGAAAAATCTACTAACACCTTCCGTTGCAGTGATGAAAAAGAGAGAAAAATTGTGGAATCTAGAGAAATCATCTTCAATCCTGTTCATCTAAATAACAACTTAAGCTACAACCTCCCAGATAGTCATTAAGCTGTAATCATGTACTGGCGTTCACGTGATGCAGCAAGCATGCACTCTCCCAACAATGCAACAAATGAAAGAACAGCTTCAAATACAACTACAACGTTTTCATGCTAATTATGTATAAAGACTGTCTATGATGTTCATAGTCTTTTAACCCTCAATGTTTAGTGTTTTTTCTTTTATAATGTCACCTGAAGAAGGCTGTTAGAGGCCGAAACTAGTAGTGTGTTTATATTAAAACCTTTTTACTTAAATCTCGGTTCTAGTCATTTAATTCTTCATAAAACTATGTATATTAACCGAGTCAATGATCATTCTGTCATATATTATATATGTCACATATCACATGTCATATATTCTGTCACATATATATGATATATATATATGATATATATATATGATATATGTATATATATATATATCAGCGCTTTACCCAACTTTACAACGAGTTGGCCTGGTGTTGCACTAACTTTAGACTTGAACTTCGTTCAGGCGCAAACTTAACTGTTTTGCTTACTTGGGAGAAGGAGTAAAAACACCAAGTTTATAAAATTACTTGGTATCCTTAATATATATATATATATATATATCATGCGCGTGAAATACATTCACGTCTGACTTGTATATAGAGGCTAATGACTTCATATCATTTGCCTTAGTATGTATCCTATAATATATATATATATTCTGTTGATTGAAATAGAACGTTTTCTTTTTTTTCAGGTTCAAGTACGATGGCTCAAAATACGGCCCTCACATCTATTCCATTTCAGGAATCGAGAATGATCCAGAAATCTGCTTCGGATGGGTGCTCTACAGACAAAGGAAAGAATCCCCGCTACAACGTTGCGTGGAAGGTGAGGATATCCCACTAACTGTGCTTTAAGAAGGAAAACTTCAGGGTATTTTTTACTCAAGGAGTTTGAAAGCTTGTCCCCGTTATTGATGTCTTTATTCCATGCTTATCAAACAGACATTACAATGATCGCGAAAATGAATCTAATCGGGATTGAGATAGAAAGAAACACAAAACAACAAGCCAGACTTTAGACTCTCCATCCCGTTTTGTTTTAAATGTTGTGCTTTTATTAATAATCTCCCAAACAGATTTAATTTAATAAAGCCGCGATTAATATCGACTATTAATATTACTCACTTCGTTACACGAGAAGCTGCAAAACCAGTAATCTCTTGGGCAGGCAAGAAACTGGATTTCGAATATGCTTGGCATAATCAACTTCCGTTTTTTCCATTACGATAAGCATGTTTAAAAGGAGATCAGGATCCCTACTTAGAAAGTCCGTGGTTATCGAAGATCTTAAAGTAAAATATCTATCTCTGATCCATCCACTCCCTTTTCTCAAAAGTCTTTCATCCCTTCTCCTCTATGAGGAGACGGGATGCAAGACTCCCTGCTAAAGATCGTCAGCAGTTTCCATTCCATATGTTATCCAACAGAGAGATTCTTCGCTCTCAAACCACCAAGCTTTTGTTTCGCATCCGAATGAAAATTGATGCTTGTGAATGTACGTTCGACATCCAACATACTTAGTTGAATTTGAATGTGTGTGTTGAGGCTTACGTGCTGTGAAGAATTCATGTTGGAGGTTTAATGGAATATTATCAGCACTGGGAAAGGATTAAAAACAGTTTTTTAATTAATACTTCCAATATTTTGTAATCCCTGATGATGTCTCCGTCACAGAGACATCATCAGGGATTACAAAAAACGTTTGTAATCCCTGATGATTTGTCTGTACAGTATTTTCTACATTTTACCGTTCACGGTACGAATATACTACAGGCTTACAAAAAAACAAAAAATCGAGGATGGAAACTACATAAAAAAGCATACTTCCATTCTCCCACAATTGTTCTCCTACAATTATTATTATTTATTCCCAAAACGTTTCTGAGGTCGATACTTCAAATCTACTAATACACCACTGGAATCAATACTACATAAATCAAGGAAATAACACTCATATGTCAGCTCAGTTCTTCAATTCCCTTTTGATAATTAAGGGTATCTGACTGGGGAAAACAATTGACTCCTTTTAAGAATAAAGTTTAACCTTTTCCATGAAATCACTATCCATAAATTCTTCCCAAATATATGATTAGTGCCACTCTCATATTTAAAGGTCGTTCCCGTCTAATCTACTTCTTTGCGAGATGACAAATATGCCATTTGCCAATGGATTTACAGGAAAATGACCCTTCCAGTTATTTTTTGTGTAGAATAAGAAATATTTGCAGTAACTAATACTTTTTAAGGTAAGATTAATTTTCCCAAAATGTTCCGTCTATTGAAGTTTTTTTCTTTGTCTTTTGGATAGGACCTCAGGAGGTCAGAGTTCAGGATGGCGACAAGTTCGTGATGTGGTACACAGGAATGATGTGCAACAACTACTGACAAACACGACATACAAAAAAGTTAACTGAGAGTTTGTGGTCTGCGGTATAATGGGGAATGTGTAGGGTAGTATCATGAAATAAATTTGTATCTGTAACTTGGATGAAAAGTAAAGTTGTAATGAAAAGCCAAAACATTTCCAGATATATATGATAAAGTTTAACAAGTAAAATAAAAACGCAAAAATAAATATAAATAATACGCTAAAAAAATAAATAAATGTTCCGACATTGCTGCTGTAGTAGAATAGTTTGAGATTTTTCAGCTCTAAGAGAGTTTCCGAAGTCAGGTAGGTGGCCAATTTCCAACCATTAGACTTCAAATAATGGCTTAGGCTTGAAGACATCAACGAATCAGAGCTTTTCTAGGTATCAGCAGTAGAAAAATATCTCCATCTCGTGACACTAAAGCTGACCTCCTAGCCTCAATCTTTTGCTCAAATCCTGCATAGATGACGCAGGCAAATCACCTCCTTCCGTGCCAGCAACTGAGCACCGTATGACTCACTCCTGATATTTTCTGTCAAAAGATTTAAGAAAAATATTAGACAACCTGCGCACTACATTCTCGATGACATCTCTCCTATTGTACTCAAGCGTTATGCTCCAGAGCTAACGCCAGTTCTCTTCAATCTTCTATAGACGGCACCTATCCTATCACAAGGAAGCAAACACATATACAACCCATTCCAAAAAGCGAGACAAAAGCCACCCATCCAACTAACGATGAATTTCCATCACCTCAGTCCGCTCAAAAATAATGGAGAAAGTTAAAATTTCTGTAGCCAGTTTCTTCACTACCTAAAAGCTCACCAGTAAATCAGAGATTACAGGTATGGATTCCACCAATCGAAATCTAATGCTGATATCTTAGCCTTTCATCGCCCACTGGACATGTGCCATGGAAAGGTTCGGAGGAACGTGCATTGTCTTCCTTGTCGACAGTTCCAGGGCTAACGATTGTTTGACATCGAAGTCTGCTTTGCAAACTGCCTTCCTTTGGTCTTCCTACCATCTGTAAATAGTTAGCCAGTTACCTTGCTGGTCTTTCACTGCCTGCCATAGCGGGGGGCAGCACCCTCTTTCGAGCTTTGCCACCAGTACAGGGATGCCTCACGGCTCCATTCTATCCTCTTTCTCTTACCCATAAATGAACTAATTTCAATCACCACTAATCCTATCCACAGATCTGCCGACGACAGCGCACTCCATTTCCTAGTCCTTTGACAAAAAATGTAGTTTTCATTCTTAACATCAAGATCATCTGCAACCAGTATATTAAACACTCAGTGTGATGATGATGATGATGATTTATCGTTTTAATGGCAAAAGGATAGGAAATGTGCGCTACATGGGCCATATAGAGTACAGAAGCTAAGACAATCACAAACATCCATACCCGCAGCGGAATTCGAACCCGCGATCTGTTGGTTGGAGAACGGGTACGCTAACTACTCGGCTAATCTGGCCGGTTTAAATACTGATCTGCATACCATCCTTCAGCAGGGCAAGGATAACCTTTTCATCATCAATGCCTCCAAAACGCATTCCTGCCTTTTCTCTCCCAAAATGGACTCGGCTCGCCTTCCCTCATCCTCAGTAATACATAGCTCATAAGACAGGATCATCTCTCTCCTTGAACTGACATTTATCTCTAACTTCCCCTTGCACAAACATCTCAAACAATCACGACTTCTAAAAAACTAGGTGTTCTTTTTGCTCAAGAAGCTATTTTACATGCACTCAACTACTAACCCGACATAAATCCCAAATCCACCCATCATTAGAACATTGCTCACACATTTGGGGTGATGCAATTAAAACCTCCTTAAAATTTTGGATGCTGTCTACAGAGGGGCACTCATAGATGACCCTTCCCTTCACAGGCTCATTAACAGATGCAGTATTTCGGCTCTGTTTCTCTTCTACAGGAACTTCGATGGTTGCTGCTTCAGTGAATTGACAAACATCATTCCTCCACTTGCTGTTAGACCTGCTAAAACAACAGTAGCCGCTATCCAACATCCCTTTACAGTACAACTGCAAACTCATCGAACATGCTCATCGAATAAATGAGGAAGAGTAGAATCTTCTTCATGTATTCCATCTACCTCTGTCCCTCTTGAACAGCATTTGAACTGAGAGCTAGCGAGAAGACTAGTGTCTGAGAAGATGAAGTGTCTGAGGTTCTCCCCATTTCTGGAAATTGCTGAAGTTTTACTCCCAAGAAACTAAATCAAGTGACCAGAGAGAAAATACAACATTTGAACGGATTATCCTGATTGTTATATTTTATAACAGCGCTACACGCTACAGGTTGTAAATCACACTAGCTTAATAAAGGTGCACTCGAGTTATCCTAACAAAGCAACAACACACAACCTGAACACTATGTAGAATCGTCTCTCCGTGATAACTTGCTACTGTTCTTCGATTTGAAAAAGGGTGAAAAATAGATTACGGAAGCTATAAATAATACATAGGATTTGGGAGCTGTGAAGCGCTGAAAAAAAAAATTAAATTGTGCGTTGAAGTTTCATATTGTGAAGGTGGTGTGTTCGATCTTCTTCTTCTTCATATTTTTTCTTCCACGTGCAGGTAATTACTGATATGGAATTGAACGGCAATAATAACCAAGATAAGTTACAGCGTTGGCATCTGACAAGTTCTACGTTTCAGATGATTATGTAAACGCTTTTTGATACGAACCTACGTTGCTAAACTCCATACTGTAAATTAGTCGTTCGATATCATATTTTTGAATAAGAATGTAATTTTAAAAATTCGTATTTTTATATGAAAATCTGGAATTTTGGGTTCTTTTAAATTGCTTAATAAACTGCGTTATTTAAGTCGACTCTCGAAACGTTCATGTCTGTTGGAAATGGTAATAAACAATGCCGATAAGGATGGTTATCCACGCTTAATATAAAGAAAAGTATATTAGTCGTCGATACTCAAGTAATGCTAACCTCTTTGGGCAGAACAGAATAGAAGATGCTTCTTCTGCTACCCATCACTCCTCACCTACATTCAAAAGTCTATTCACGTAACTTGCGAGATACTCTGAGCTTCCATAGCTCTTTTGGAAAGATGTTTGCCTTTCGTATTGAAAAAGCTGTGATCAAACCTCTTCTAAGACAGGAAGAACTTTCATAATGGCACTTTAGTTGTAGGCGAGGTAGCCGTTCTCACGAAAAACTCGGACACTGCGAGAATACGCAGTTAACATAATAGACTAATAGACTATGGAAATAAGGGTTAACTGTCCTATTCAATCAGAATTCGTTTTGATTTGCATGAAATTCGCTGAAAAGCACTACGATATGCGATGTAAAACAAACATCTACAAACTCTATAAATAAATGGTGTAAGTTAGTAACCCCCCCCCCCACCCCCCCCCCCCCCCACCCCCCCCCCCCCCCACCCCCCCCCCCCCCCACCCCCCCCCCCCCCCACCCCCCCCCCCCCCCACCCCCCCCCCCCCCCACCCCCCCCCCCCCCCACCCCCCCCCCCCCCCACCCCCCCCCCCCCCCACCCCCCCCCCCCCCCACCCCCCCCCCCCCCCACCCCCCCCCCCCCCCACCCCCCCCCCCCCCCACCCCCCCCCCCCCCCACCCCCCCCCCCCCCCACCCCCCCCCCCCCCCACCCCCCCCCCCCCCCACCCCCCCCCCCCCCCACCCCCCCCCCCCCCCACCCCCCCCCCCCCCCACCCCCCCCCCCCCCCACCCCCCCCCCCCCCCACCCCCCCCCCCCCCCACCCCCCCCCCCCCCCACCCCCCCCCCCCCCCACCCCCCCCCCCCCCCACCCCCCCCCCCCCCCACCCCCCCCCCCCCCCACCCCCCCCCCCCCCCACCCCCCCCCCCCCCCACCCCCCCCAGAAACAGACAACACACCGTTATGCACACATTCACCTGAATTGATGAACGGACTGTTGTTATCATTACTCAAGGTTGTGACTGGTAGGTGAGAATCAACTGTAGCATCAGACACTGAACAAGACAATACACCTGTATGCACACTTTCACTTGACAGTTGGCCCTCAGCAACCAAGTGAACAATGATCGGTTTCCCTGCTTGACTACTTGGGTTCTCTGAAAATAAGCTGTACAGAAGAGTGCTGCTTGCAGATAGTACTATTTTATGAGCCTTAAGGGTCATTCCTTCACACGATAATGTTACATCCACCAAACTTTCACTAGCAAGTAATTTATTAAAAACAGATAATATATTAGGTGTGTGATTGTGCCCTTTCAAACAAATTGTCTGTGATCTTGTTATCATATTGAGTTCTGAACTAAGTTTAAAATAAAATACTCATATTAAATAACATTAAACAATACCTAACAAAATTTACAAACGTTGCTTGAAATAATTATCTCAGTATTATACACTTATAATCAATAGATTTCATTTAACATCCAGTATATATGCTCAGAGAATGGCAGTATTAGGCTTAACAACAAGAACGCGATCACTATAGCATATCCTTCTCAAAATGTTTCATCAAACACGTCATTATATGAATAACCAAAAATATCTAACACAAGGATTTACATACGTAGCTACAAAGAAGATTTAACAGCCACAAGCTGTCACAATAGCGAGATTAGGCTTAGCTACAATGATGCCTAATCATACAATCTGATACCAAATACAAACCAATTATGTCAAATGCAAAAATACTCGACACAAAATAAACACGCTTGACTTGAAAGAAGCATCTAACTGAGAAATACACAGCAGTAAAATATAATTTTTTTCAATTTAAAGATGTGCACATTAGAAACAAGCCTACACTACTGCGCCAAGAGAATGTTTGGAATTTCCCTGTGGGCATATGTGTCAGTGAGGTGAGTTCTTGTGTTTTGGTTCGCGTATGGAATTATGGGTGATGGTAGAAATAAGGATTCGTGTTGTGATTGATGGGGGCACTACTGACAAGATCAAGATCAAGATAAGATAAGGAATCGTGACGTGTTGAGATGATGACGTCATTGTGTGTTACGTCATGAGTTTGTAATGTTAGGAATTTCCCTGGGGATGTGTGTCAGTGACATCAGTTCTTGTGTTTTGGTTCGCGTATGGATTTATGGGTGATGGTAGAGATAAGGATTCATGTTGTGATTGGTGGGGTACTAGTGACAAGATCAAGATAAGATAAGATAAGGAATCGTGACGTGAATGTTTGTTGTTATCAGAAGAAGAAAAGTGACATCATTTGTTAGTTGTAAATAAGTTACATTATTGTTTTGAATGGAAAGGAAGATATATTAGTGGATAAGGAATCGTGTGGTGATTGGTGGGACATTACTGACCAGATCAAGATCAAGATAAGATAAGGAATCGTGACGTGAATGTTTGTTGTTATAGAGTTTGGAATGTTTGGAATTTCGCTATGGGCTCTCGTCTGTCAGGGACTTCACGTGGTGTTTTTGGTTCGCTTAATGAATTGTGGGTAATATTTTGAGATAAGAATCGTGATGTTAAGTGTTTGGAAATTTCTTGGGAACATATCTCTCTCTGTGATATCACATGGTGTTTTGGTTTGGCTATTGAATTGTGGGTGATGTTTTTGAGATAAGATATCTTGGAATTTTCCCAGGGTGACATACATCCGTCACTGTCGTCATGTTTTGTGCTTGGTTGTCTATAGATTGGTGTACTAATTTTCCAATACATTTTGGGGTATTTCTTTCCTGTTCAAGGGTGGGAATTCTTATAGTAGAGTAGAGTCGTGATGGCGGCCGTGTTTAGGATTTTCTGAATAATTTAATTATATGCTGGTGTCTCTACGGCATTTAGAAATAAATTAAAATAAATGGACAGTTAAATGGATTACAAAACCTTTTGTATGTATTATATTTTGTATAGAATACATATAAAAGGTTTGGTAATCCATTTATTTTAATTTATTTCTAAATGCCGTAGAGACCCCAGCATATAATTAAATTATTCAGAAAAGCTCGAAGCACAGCTGCCACTAGAATCTACTCTACTCTAAGAATTCTCACCCTTTAACAGGAAAGAAATACCCCAAAATGTATTCGAAAATTAGTACACCAATCTATAGACAACCAAACACAAAACATGACGACAATGACGGATGTGTGTCACCCTGGGAAAATTCCAAGATATCTTATCTCAAGAACATTGCCCACAATTCCATTCACAGACAGTGGTGATGTCTGTAAATTCCTATTTTTGCATATTATATTGTAAATAATATCTGTGCAATAAAATGTGTAAACTTAAAAGAACAAACATTGTCATTGATGTGTTATGTATGCTTAAGTAAGATCACTTTTGAAATCACCGTGAATTCACACAAGATTTGTTTATTTATTTATTTATTGAACTTTAAGATCTTAATTTTAGACGAATCAAAATATTCGGATGAATTATGAATAAAATATGAACTTGAATTGGAATATGAATATAGAAGAAAATACGGATGAGCTATGGAAAAAAAGTGTGTGTTTAAGGGACACCAGTATATAATTAAATTATTCAGAAAAGCTCAAAACACTCCTGCCATCGCAAATTTCTCTAATAATTCCCACCCTTTAACAGGAAAGAAATACCCAAAATGTATTGGAAAATTAGTACAGCCATCTATAAAAAAAGCTGTATGTTTGATTGATATTAGCATATAATTAAATTATTCAGAAAACCCTAAACACAGCTGCCATCATGACTCTACTCTACTATAAGAATTCCCACCCTTGAACAGGAAAGAAATACCCCAAAATGTATTGGAAAATTAGTACACCAATCTATAGACAACCAAGCACAAAACACGATGACAGTGACGGATGTGTATCACCCTGGGAAAATTCGAAGATATCTTATCTCAAAAACATCGCCCACAATTCCATAGCCAAACTAAAACCCCATGTGATATCACAGAGAGACATATGATCCCCAGAAATTTCCAATCACATAACGTCACGATTCTTATCTCTAAATAACACCCACAATTCATTAAGTGAACCAAAAACACCACATGATGTTCCTGACAGACGAGAGCCCAGCAAAATTTCAAACATTCCAAACTCTATAGCAACAAACATTCACGTCACGATTCTTTATCTTATATTGATCTTGATCTAGTCAGAAGTGTCCTACCAATCACGACACGATTCCTTATACACTAATATATCTCCCTTTCCATTCAAAACTACAACATTACTGATTTACAACTAACAAGCTACGTCACTTTTTTACAAATAACAAATGATGTCACTTATCTACATCTGAAAACAATACACCCCCACGACACGATTCCTTATCTTATCTTGATCTTCATCTGGTCACTAGTGCTCCACCAATCACAAAACGAATCCTTATCTCTACCATCCATAATTCCATACGCAAACTAAAACAGAAGAACTTAGCTCACTGACACATATGCCCAGAGGGAAATTTCAAAACATGTCCCAATCTCATGACGTCACGCTCACAATGACGTCATCAAATGAACAACCAATCACGCACTATTCCTTATCTTATCTTGATCTTGTCACTAGTGGCTCCCATACTACTGATTCCCCTCAAAACATGATTCCCATCGTCTGTCAGGAAATGGTGTTTTCAGGGGGTATGAAATTAATCTACGAACCAGTTCCAAACCAATTTTACTAGATGATGAAGATCAGAACCAACTGGTTCATTTTAATCAGGAGGTTCTTACTTAGAATGCAACGAAAAACTTTGCTAAAATTATAACAAATCACTTCATAGTCATTGCGTCGATAATCGATCTCCCATAAAATATACATTTATTTTTGAATTATTTTTCTTAATAGAAAATGGGGAAAACAAAATAATCCTGATATATCTAAATACTGGTGCTATATAATTGAAAAATACCCTAAAACACATGAGTATTTCCTATCGAATTATTAATACCTAAATTTGTAATCCATCTTGGCAGCAAATTTCATTATTTCCAAGACCGGAGTGTTCGAAGCCACTCGCAGCATAAGATTATAAGCGAAATCCATTTTATCCCCAATTCTTAAGGAGTATTCAACATACGACTTTGGCCCAAAAGTGTGCTGAAGATCATCGAGCATTTCGTCATCTGGAAAAGTGGGAAAAGTTTAGTATGTGGAAATGACTGATGGAAAGAAAATTGCTTAAATGGAAGGTCATAATCGTAAAACTAACATAACTGACTGATGATTGCATTAAGAGCCAATGAAACTCACAGGCTTTGTTGCGGAATCTAGAACAGTTAACTTTCCTCAGATCTAAAAGAGTAGAATCTTTAAGAAGTGGTAGCACTACAGATGTGGTGAGTTGAGTACCAAAAGAGCCACCCAAATATTGATTCGATAAAAGGTATCGAGTTGCCGATGTCACGTTCCATAACCCCACATTACCAGCTGCAAGCAAAGTCTAGAAAATAACAGGAAAAAAGAAGCAATAAACTTGAAAAATAAAACAACCAGAAGAAATTTGAATTTGATATTAATGCTACACATTAAAGGTTACAGATCTGGTAATTATCCATAGCTTTTAAGTTTAGTGGGTAGTCATCGAAAACCGGAATGACATCTATGTTTTTGAAATGGTTTTTTTGATTTTTGAAAATGTGCAAATTGCTTCACTTTGAAAAACGATAAATACCGAAGGATGTTTCTGAGAATAAAGAAAGAAGGAAACAAAGATAAGAAAAATGAGTTTATTCGATTTGAAATGGACTCTGTTTAAGTGATAACCAGTTGTTTCTGGAAATGTTTCTTGAGAATTTATGGAAGTTATATCAGCTGAAATGGCACCAATAGAAGTATCTGCAGATGGGCCAATTGTTTCTATTTATTTCGTCTGTTTTGATAAACCAGACGAAATAAATAACAATAAATAACAGAAGTAAATAACAGAGGGGTAACACATCAGCAAAACTGCAATATTTTGTTAAAAGAGAAATAATTAGAAACTTTATATGTGATACTTTTTCGAATGATTTTTTAACTCATATCGAAGTTATAGAAAGTGGGGGAGAGAATTTCTGTGGTGTTTGATAAAGTGTGAGCAAGTTATACATGTGATGTGTTCGTGCCAACACTTTTTACCAGAGGTCTATTACTAGGAGAATACACATCCGATTGGTTAAAGTTTATGACTACGACTGCTTATGTCTGCGTTGATGTTTATGTCGACGAATAGCATGCGTTGATCAGCTGGTTTCTATTTTAGCAGCTTAAAACGTAAAGACAAAGGCGACTTCTCACTTGTCCTTACAAACATATGACCATCCTGTAACAAGCAACAGAAGACTGATTTAAATGCATGAACAGCGATGTGGCATGTTGAAGCTGTGTTTGTTACAGGATGGTTGTAAGATTCATCGAACGAAATGAAGGAATTTATCGTGCTGCCATTAGCAAACTATGCACGATTTCGATGATAGCACGTTTTTCTATAGAACTAGCTCAACGATAGGAATATAATCAGAAGTATTCACAGTTTATCTGCATTCAAAGTAAATTGAATGTATTTCTAAGGAAGGACAACTGAGAATGCATTGAATATCGTTGGCCATGTATGCAGAAACCTGAAACTTTCCATTGGGCTCTTTTGAAATAGGGATGAAGCAGCTAGGACTACGATTCTAGTGAATTAATGTTTGTTAACCGCATATTTCCTTCTGGTCTGTTTGCTATTCCGTCGAAAATGTAGTAAACACGGCACTGTCCAAAAAGTGTTGAACATGCGTTGGAGTTCAACTTTCCAAGAATGCAACCAATGGCCTGAGTTCACCGGAAATTAACACCTTAACATGCGTCTAAGCAGTTTCTATTTGGTTTGAACGGATTTATGAGAAAATTTCCTGAATTAAAATTGGCATTCGCGAAACAAAAGTTTCGAGAATGCCAATTCTCCACCAAAACTCCACCAGGAAACGTTTTAATTGAACTGATCTTATAAAATCGTCAAGTTCTTTGAAATAAACTGATTGATTTCAATGTTCATCTCGAATTCCTTACTCCGTTGCGTACATGGTGGGGTTGTTTTCGTTTAACAATTTTTTTTTATTCACGTCACACGCTATCTCGCACACATGCTGACCTGAACTCAAACTAGGAAGGTTCAAATGGTAATTACTCACCTGCATCGCTAGAGCTGTGGTTACTACGTTTCCAAATCCTCCATCTTTCTGTTGCAAACCTCCAACTAGAGGGAGTGTATTAAGAAGCACATCTTTCAGTTTGTCCCTACCGAAACTGATCGTCGGAAATGTCTGCTGTGAGGAGTGCTTCAGGATTCGACTCCCTGGTGTTCCATCCACGATACAAGCCAAAGTCAATAACGCCAAAATCTTAAAGTCTTGAAAAATAAATAATAAAGGTTAAACACACACACACACAGGAAATTTCTGTATAATGCTCAGCAAAAAACATCTGTACCCTCCTTTTTGTGACGTTTTTATTTAGAAATTACAACCAAACACAACTAAAGCTATTTTTTTTTATCGTATGATGATACACCGGTGAAGACCTTTTTTCAGGGAAGTAGGGCATCATCTCAATCCCCTAATTTTATCCGGGTTCGGAACCGGCATAGCTGAGGAATCAGTCCTATAGCTGGGTCTTAAGTATTCCTGACTCTAATCCGTGTGTGTTAATGGGGTCTGTTGCCTGTTCTGGGGGTCCAAAAACCCGAGTTTTTTGGGTGAAAAAACTTCCTACACCAGTATGAGACCGGCTAACTCACCTTTCCTCGAAAGAGACCAAATAAAAGTTCCTCACGTCACGGACAAGAATCGAATCCAGGTTTTTCCGACCAAAGGGTTTCGTCTATACCGACTACGATACGAAGGCTACTAGCGCTTTGAAACCAGTTCCTTATGGGTGCCAAATGTTCTTATGTCCTGTTTCTTGGGCGGAATGAAAAACGAGTCTCCAGAAATGAAAACTCTGTTGCTGTCGCCATGCGAATCCATTCACCCCCTTTACAGCTGAAACATTATCACAAAAGTTTCTAACTCCAAGAGGGGATTCAACAAAATGGCATCCGTTGGTACTGAAACGAAAGCTCTTTGTCTTTCTGAAAGGAAATCTACAAATGAAAAAAAAAAATCCAATTGGAATTTTTTTCTTGCACTCACACTCTCCAAAGTTAAGCCATTTCAATCACGAATCGTTCTATGAAAGACAAATCTATCGCTCATTCCTTTCTTGACCTCATTCAATGTAAGCATCCAACGATGTTCCCTCATCTCTTCAATGACTCTTCTTTTATGGAGACCTTCCACTAGAATTCATTTAGGAATGAAACTAAATGGTCTATTCCTAGTAATTTTGATATCTTTTAGGTTAGTTTTCATTAAGGTTGCTTTCCTAAACACTCGGTGACGTTTTGTTACACAGATCGTCTGCAGACTAAATCGCAAATTTTGCATTCCTACATACTTTGCGGTTGCTCATCAATATTTCTACAGCTGTAATAAATGTGAAGACAGAAACGCTGGTCAAATCCTTGACTCAATGAGTGTTTATATTAATATTGGTATCCAGAAAATTCACCGTAAACAAATCATCAAAGGACAATTTATCGAACGACAATTTTCGAAAAAAAATTTATCGAATGAACAATTAATCGAAAACAGTTCACCGAAAAAATAATTAATCCAAAAGGCAGTCCCTGGAAAAAGCAATTCATCGAAACTACAAATCATTGAATGAACAGTTCATCGTAAAATGAATTATAAGACACGTGAAGCGAAGTGTATGTATCAGGGAAAAAAAACTGCAGTTTTTGATCGCTTGTGTTTTATATTATCTGGAAAAAAATATGTAAAACAATCTAAATTATTATAATAATTATTATTCCCCTTTATTATTCCTCCTCCTCATTCCTGAACCGAACAGTTGGTGAGACAGCGATGCCATTTTACTAGGGAATGATTACAGAACAAAATGGTTTCCCATTGTCTTCCTTATCCGGTAAGTGTTTTATATCCGTAGATATGTGTTCGTGGGGATCGGTTTAAGGGATGAAACGTCCGAGTTTCCGGGAGTAAAACCCTATCATCTCCATATGAGACTCCCCTTCAGTCGAAGAGGACTGGTTACAATTCTTCGGGTATTGCAAGGAATTCTTACTACGAGCGGAGACTTAAAAGTTCTGATAAACACAACAAAAATGATATTAAAGCAACTGATATAATCACACGAAAGAACATATCTTAATGCCCTTTAACCCCCATGTTTCATCAAATTGTAATTTGTTCTTTTCTTTTAGGATGTTTAAAAAGACATGTCAAACACCTGAATTCCTTCACGGTGATTAGCACAACTTTTCAGCCTCCCCTCGCAAAGAGCTTCATTTATACCGAATGAACTACGTTCCATTATTATTATTACTAATACTAGTATTAGTATGTGACTTCCGCACTCACACACACACGCACGCACAACCACACGCGCACGCGCACACACACACGCACGCACAACCACACGCGCACACGCACCAGTGTTATATGGGATGAATTTTAGTCAGATTTGGTATTTGAACCTTTTACAAAAATCTGTCGAACCGTTCCATTTTTCAGTTCAACTCCAATATATTCGGGGCTTCAAAAGGACCACGTGTCGAAATTATATATTGCAATCACTCTCTGACTTGGTGGAATAAGTCCAAATGCAGAATTTGTCAAACTCACAAGAAGTTTGTATGGTTGAGTTTTAGTTCCAACGGGATCACTTTTATTAGAAAATTTTGGAAAAGAAGTTTCGAAATGACATTAATAATTCCGCCCTGGCTGGATGAAATTTTATAGATAAGATCAATGGCGGCTCGTGCATAGACACTACGGAACTGCAGCACCCCGTTTATATTTGCTTGTAATATTTAATTTTATCATCAACAATCCTATACAATTCTATTTTGTATAAAAAATAATAAAAATCCATCTTGTAGCACTTAGGAGGGCGAAGGACGCTAGCAGCACTGTGTTTACCGCAGTGTCATATTGCTACACGCCAAGCATATGCACGTCATAGTGAGATGGGGGCTATTAGCGTAATGGGGCACTGTCCGTCGCGCAGTTCGCGCCAGTAGTAGAACGTTCGTAGTGCTTATCGTGTTTACTCAGTCTCTTTAAATATTTGGACATTACAATTAAATCCTTTAATTGTAATGTCCAAAAATTGTAAATCCATTCCTTTAATTTGCATTTAAACATTTCCATAAATAAAATTAAAGGAATGGATTTTATTTTTAAGCAATTTTGAATTATACCAAACTGTATAATTTTACTGATGATAAACAATATTTTACAAGTGTTTAATTTCTTTTTTAATTTTTACATCATTTTGATATTTTATCCAAACATGTATCCACTGTACTTACACTGCGTATGTATATTTCTAAAGTTACAGCGCCCCCACGATTTCAAGCCGCGAGCCGCCACTGGTTAAAATCTATATTAAAATTTGTCAGTTTTGATTTCAATCTGACTACTGTTGTTGTTGCGAAAAAATTAGGTAGAACGACCTATTTTTGTTTCGAGATAAATCACTATCCACAATGAAGTAGAAGGTACGCTTACAGAATAATGTTGTAAAAAACAACAAAATAATTATAACGTCTCAACGACCACCTAAATATATTGCCTTTTCAATGAATTCCCATTCGTTAAATAGTTGTTCGACTAACTGTTTATTCGGCGAATTGCTTTTTTTGATTATTTGTCGGTCGATGAATTGTCATTCAGTAAACTGCCTTTCGATGAATTTTCATGAAGCAATTTTTATTCGGCTTGTCTCACTAAGAACTTTTCCATAAATTATAAAATAAATAAAAAGAGTATAAATGTTCATTTGCAGCATAGCTAATTTAAAGTCATGTGACAAATCCCCTCCTAATGCACTGTGCAAACGAGCCACTATAGTTTCCAGATGTGATGCACGCACTGAAGAGTGAACGAAGGAAGAAGAATTCACCTGTGAACGAAGGGCGCTTCTCAGAATGCAAGACGTCCAGAAGGAGATCGGTCTGACTGCTGGTTGGTTTCTCTCCAGCAATACAAAGAGACAGGAGCACCGTTGAAATGGTGAACACGGTGGATTCATTGGAGTTCACCTTCAGATAGTTTACCAAGTCGAACCCGTAGAAATTGCGTGGATTGCGGCAAGTCGCTAACAGTGCTCGGATGTAGTGAGCCACCTGTACAGTAGTTAGAGGATTCTCCGATCTCCTAGAAAGAATTTTTTTTTTAAAAAAAATGTATATGATATCTGAGTAGACATAATTATCGTCATCAAGTTAAGATTAATTTTAAGAATCTAATTTACTTAGTATTAAAATCTATCTATTGAATGCAGAAATGTAAAAGGACTCTCAGTGATCATTAATTATCCGTCAAATCGTGATTGATTTCATGAATTACATAAGCGAGAGAGAGAAAGAGAGAGAGAGAGAGTGATTGTAATGCTTACTTTGCCAAGGCCATTGCAACTTCTGTTTCCACAATATTCCCCGCTACCTCAAGTAGGGTGTCGTTGTGTATGAAGGCATCTTTGTTTGCAAGAAAGAGTGAGACAACAACTCGAGACGTGTCTTTTCCCCATCCCGAGCTAACTCGACGCTTCGCGAGCAACCAGTCAAGTGCTTTCCGACGGGATTGAAATTTCAATTTTTCTGTGAAATAAAGAATCCAATATATATATATATATATATATATATATATATATATATATATATGTTAAAGATACCAAGTATTTTTAAACCTGGTTTTACTCCATTTCCCAAGTTACTTGGGAAATGGAGTAAAACCAGGTTTAAAAATACTTGGTATCTTTAACATATTTATACCCAAGGTAAAAATACTTTCTACATATATATATATATATATATACACCCACACAATAAAGTAGCAGTTATGCTTACAGAATAATGTAGTTAAACACAAAACAATTATAATGTCTCAATGACCACCTACGTATGTTGTGTACATGTTGTGTGACATTCGTTATTCTTACTGAGCATTTTATACTTTACTTACTGTCCAGATTTGTCTTAAAACTGTAAATGAAATTGTTGTACAATCCTGCATTGATTGCGTTAATGTTCGTCTGGTACATAACAGATTTTTATCAGCAACCATTAAAACAAAGCTAGCAGACTACGACTTCAAATCACCAAAACAACTATCATCAACTTTAACAACCTTAAATGACGATCTCCAAACTTCTCTTTAGTGGATTTTTTGCAACGCTTGCCATTTCAGTGCTCTGATGGAAAATAGTTAATCCTTTTCTTCATTTAGAGAAACGATTTCTCTTTTTGGAATTAGTCTAACCTCCAATTTGGTTCGATATAAATATGCTGCAAATAGCACCTCCTCGGCATCCAAGATATTAAGTTTTGCTTTTTGTTCGAGAAGTTGTTTGATATCTGAAGAATCTCTGTATACATTACAACCTGCTCACAATTAAAGTAAAAATTAGCTTAAAATGAATAAATAAAGAAGATGCAACTAGAAACATAAGAATTGATGGACTAAAAAAAAGATATCCGAAAGAAATATCAAGCTGAATTAGAAAATAAGAGCACCAATATTGATACTGATAGACCCCTAGAAGTAATCTGGACTGATCTAAGAGAGAAAATCAAGGAATGTGCTAAAGGTCTTCTGAGTGAGGGAGAAAGGAGAGGAAGGAAGTCCTGGATTATTGAGGAGGTGATAGAAAAATGGACGAAAGAAAAAAATGAAAGAATAAGAACGGCGATGAGGTCCAAGTTAAAGAGATCAATAAACAAATAAAAATTCTGGCTAAAAAGGCAAAGGAAGACTGGCTCAATCAGGTTCGCAAGGAAATAGAGGAGAATGATACAGCAAAGGATATGAGAAAAGTTTCTGAAGGCTTGAACTTGATTTCAGGAAAGAAGAGAAAGACAAATAGCAGTGCTATTTGTCTTTCTCTTCTTTCCTGAAAGTCTGGAGTCTGGAGGAGGATAGATTGCAGCAAGCACAAAACTGTAAGCTTGATTAGCCACGTTGCAAAAGCCCTAATCAACATAATATGTAGAAGAATGGAACAGATGATGGAGAGGGAATTAAATGAAGCACAGTTTGGTTTCAGGAGAAACAGGGGAACCAGGGAAGCTAATCCAACACTACTGATATTGGGAAAAAGAATGATTGAGTGCCATAAAGATTTATATCTATGCTTTGTGGACTATGACTAAGCTTTCGATAACGTTAATCACTCTGTTTTATTTGATGTTTTGCATAAAACAAGAAAAGATAAAAAATATTATGATAATTTTGTTCAGAATATATAAAACTTAAGATGCCAGGGTTAGATTTGAATGAGAGGATATTGAATGCATCCCCATAAGAAAGGGAGTGAGGCAAGGGTGTGGGATATCCTCACCCTTGGTGAGGATATCCCACACCCACACCCTTGGAATGGATGATGAGGGAGGTTTTGGAAGATCTGAAGAATGGAATAAAGATAAACGGACATCTGATAAATAATATAAGATATGCAGATGATATTGAACTTATGAGTGAAACAGAGGAAGGCTTGCACGGACTGAACAGGGTTGGAAATTAGAGATATAAAATGAAAATAAACATTCAGAAGACAAAAGTGATGAAGATTTCAAGGAAAGGAAATGATGGGATGGAAATCACTTTGAACGGAAAAAGAATAGAAAATGTAAAAAGTTTTGAATACCTTGGGAGTTGGATAACAGAAGACAGTAGATGTAATTATGAAATTAAGAACAGAATTAAAAAATCAAAAGCAGCATTTTTCCAGTGAATGATTGAATGCATTTGAAATGTGGTGCTTGAGAAAAATGGATCGGATTAGCTGGACTGAAAGAGTGAGCAATGAAGATTCTTAAAAGATTCAAGATGAAAAGAGAGAATATATGGCTAGCATCCAAAGAAGAAAGATAGCGGACATTTGATGAGGGGTTCTTCTGGAGAGAGAGCTTCTCAGAATAGTCATGCAGGGGATGGTGAAGGGAAGGAGAGGAAAACCCCGACTGTAATGGAAAGACAACGTCAAAGACTGGATGGGCAAGAGTCTTACAGAAGTAAGAGATAGAGAAGCATGGAAGCGGACTGTTTATCAGCTGCAACCCTCTTAAAGAGGAGGCCACAGGATTAGATAAGATACATCACAAATCCGTCGAACGATTGAATGGTCAGACTTGCATTTTTAGGGATTTCTTAAAAGCACTGCCCCAAATTATGAATGGCGCACTAACAGCCTCTTTCTAAAGGTACTTGGCTCACATAAGAGAGCAACTGGGTTGATTAATGACCCATCTCTCCTCCGTTCACTCCACTCTTTCATTCAGTCATTCCGTTTTTGCTGCTTGCATTTTCTGTAAATATTTCCAAGGTCATCCTGCATCAAACTATCATACGGACAGCAGCTATTCTGTAATTCTTACCGTGGACAAACTCATAAAACAAATTTTTCTTTCCCCTTTATTCATTCTCTACTGTTCCATTTTGGAGCAATCATCCCTCTTACGCATTCTCTAAATAGTACAATCTGCAGGTCCTTAAATTCAATACTAATAGTGTTCTTTTAACTGTAATTTCTTTCCTACTCTCTGCTCATCTATGTTACAAATGTATACCAAAGGTTGAATGCTTATTGCGAATCGGATCAGCACGTATCTATCTCTTTAAGTTTGCCCATAGACCGACAACGCACCATTCAGACTTTGAAAAAGCAGATCCGATGGAAAAGGATCGAAAAGCCTTGATAAAGAATCTTTGCGTCCTAGTCGGAAGACGAACCCATGTCTTTGCAACCAAAGGCAGCGTCGAAAAAGACTGAGCTAATCAAATGTTAAATCAGTATTAATGAATCCATCATATGTGACAATTCTATAGTATCGTCGTAGGTGGTATTATTATTATTATTACATAACACCTCCAGGGAGTCCAAAGACTCATTGAGGGAAGGCACCTGCTCTACAACTCTCTATCTCCACCTGAGTACTCAATTCACCAACTACACCAATGCCATCTACCACCGACTACTACTGGTATTTCCACAGACAATTACAAACATCCAGGCCCACGACGGATTCGAACCCACAGCGTTTTGGCTGGAGAGCGGATACGCTAACCACTCAGCCAACCAGGCCCATCAGTTATTATTATTATTATTATTGTTGTTCCGGGAAACTGCAAGGAGTCGACAGACTCATCGAGGGAGGCCCTAACATCATGTCAAGAACAACTATTCAACATTCACACAGTATCTATCATACCTTGCCTTGAACTCATTCACGGTCGTAGCACCCACAACAGACTCTGGAAGCTTATTCCACTCATTTACCACTCTCCAAGTAAAGAACCTAGCTCTAACACCCTTGTCAACCACGCTCTTGCTCAGCTTCCATGCATGGCCCCTAGTCCTCCCACCACCAGTCATATTTTCAAAAATATCTTCTCGATCAATCTTATAAAAACCCTTCAGTAATTTGAATGTCTCAATCATATCACCCCTCCTTCGCCTATCGTCCAATTTCTGTTCAGATGGGGTCTTATCAAGGCTCGATACAGAGGAACAACAACTTGTTTGTCTCTGCATGTTAAAGTATTTTTCAGAAGCCAAGTGATTTGGTGAGCTGTTTTAGTTACTTTTGCAATGTTCCCCCTAAACTTCAACTCCCTATCCACCAACACTCCCAAATCCCTGGCCTCATCAATCTCCTGGAGTATGGTTCCACCAATGCGATATACTGCTGCTATTCTTTTCACCCCAAAGTGCATAACCTTACACTTTGCCACATTAAATTGACATCCATTTTTCCTAGCCCAGTCCTCCAAACTATCCAAATCATCCTGTAAAATTTTGACATCCTGTGCACTCACAATTGCTCTACCCAACTTTGCATCATCAGCAAACAAGTGAACACTTCCTCTGAGATCCTTTCCAATATCATTGATGAACAAATTGAAAAGCAGTGGTCCAAGAACAGAGCCCTGTGGCACTCCACTAGTCACAAGACGTCTTTTAGACTCCACTCCTGAATAAACCACTTTTTGATATCTCTCCTTCAACCACCCTCCTATCCATCTCACCAACCCTATATCTATACCCATCTGCTCCAGTTTACTGATTAGGGTTCCATGTGGTATCCTGTCAAAGGCCTTGGCAAGGTCCAGTAGTATCACTGTAAACCCATTACCCCTATCCAGTTCAGCCGTCACTGTGTTATAAAACGTGAGCAAGTTACTGAGGCATGATCTACTCTTCACAAAACCATGTTGTCCCCCATATAATATCCCATTTTCATCTATCCAATCCTGTATTCTTTTCTTGACTAATTTCTCTAAGACCTTGACAATGATTCCTGATATGCTAATCGGTCGGTAATTTACAACAGCAGTCTTGGAACCACCTTTATGCAGTGGAACTATTTTCTCCTCTTTCCACCCGCTCGGGACTAACCCAGACCCGAGACTCAAATTAAACAAAATGGTCAAGGGTACTGACAATTCTTCAGCTGCTTCTCGTACAACACGAGCTGGTATACCATCCAATCCCACAGATGTATTGACATTGAGGTTATGATAGACTACTCACCTCCACTTCATTAACCACAATTCCCGTATAATCTACTGGTTTATTCGTTTCTGCAATGTCACCACCTGGATGGTATACTCTTGCAAAGTGCTCACTCAGTAACTCAACTATCTCAACTGATTCAGTTACCTCCCTACCATCGGCATTCTTTAAAATCAATCTGCCATGTACATTTTTCCTTTTACTTGCTACATATCTAAAAAACTGTTTAGGATTCTCTTTAGCCTGCATGGCCAATGTTCTTTCGTAATCCTTTTTTGCTTTTCTTACCACCCTCGTTATTCTTCTGGCCTGCCCTTTATACCGTTCATGTGCCTGCCGGTCACCCTTCTCCTTAAATTCCCTCCATAGTTGTTTCTTTTTTTGCAGCTCAAGTTTAATGGTGTTATTCATCCATTTAACCCCTACTTGATTTATTATTCGGACTCTAGGTATACAGTCAGCCATTGCTTCATGCAAGCACTTCTTAACTACCTCCCATGCACTATCAAATTCTAGTCCTTGCAGTTGTACCTACCATGGCACTGAACCAATCAAACTCCTAAGCTTGTCATACTTTCCAGCCCGATAATTCCACATGTATCCTGTCTTAATCGAAAATTCTACACCTTTAGCCACCTCCCAAGTTAAGACCCTATGATCACTCTCACCGATTGGTGGCAATGTGGTCATATTTGTTACAGCCAAATCCTCAGATGTAATTACTAGGTCAAGCACTCTCTGACCCCTAGTATTTTCCATTACATGCTGTCGCAGATAGTTATCCCTTAATAACCGCATAAAATCCAGTTCCTTCCTTCCGTGTGTCCTCTCCTCACTCCAATCAATGCGACCATAGTTGAAATCTCCCATAATAATCACCCTCCATCCACCCATTTCTTCTATTTGCTTGTGCATACTGTCACCACCATCTTTTCCATCACCTGGTCTATAGCAGCACCCAATTGTATATTTAGTTCTGCTAGCCACAATCTCACACAAAATGGCCTCAAATGTGTTCTTTTCTCTATTGATGAGGAAGAAATCCTCAGTACATATTAGATGCCCTGATAGGTGGAGAGACATCTCAATGCCAATCTACTTGAACAACGTTGCTGACCAGGTATATTCCTTCACTTCTAGTTTTTACCTTTGCAATAACAATGAACGGTTGACCCGGGAACATGACGTAAAATTACCATACGTATTTTTCTTAACAACCATCGGATCCCAGTCCTAATGAATATCGTGAAATGTAGCAGAAAGAGTTGCCTGTTCGCCCCAGGATTCCACTTTCAGTCTAAACCAACTGCGAAATGCGATCCTGTCTACATAGGCTAATATCCTCATCTGACGATTTTTATACCCCGCAATTTCTCTAAGAGTTGAGCAGTTCTGGGGATGAGTCTTTGGACTCCCTGGAGATGTCAACTAATAAAAATAATAATAAGTCAATCAGTTAACAATATCCCAATGATCAGCAAGCGAGTTCAACACAGTCCATTGTGCCTGGACGGTGTTTTCGCTAGAATATTAGGTGGTGATTTTTCCCTTTCAGTCGTTTCCGACCCTAGGTGATTTTGTAGGCATAACCCACAAAGAGTTCCTGGTGAGATTTTTACAGGGTAGTTCGTCATTCTTACCCCCCCCCTCCCCATCCCACTCCTCAATTTTATTCTGGCTCGGGACCGGCGTATGGCTGGAATGTATTCATAACTGTAATCCATGTGTCCTCACGGGGCCGGTTTGCCTGTTCTGGGGACGAAAAACCCGAGTTTCAGGGTGAAAAAACCGACCTTCACATGAGACCGTCTAATTCACCTTTAGTCAAAAGAGACCAGATAAAGGTTCCCTTACGTTATGGACGAGAATCGAACCCAGGTTTTTCCGACCAAAGGCCTTCGTCTATACTAAATGAGCTACGGAGGCACCTTAGAAAACAAATTCAGGAAACAGTTCTAAAGCAATCCCTCACGAATCAGGTTTTACTCACGTTTTACTCAGCAAATCTAATAAAATTTGCATTTAGTATAATATAATAAAGAAAATAATATCGTTTACTTTTCAACTGAATGCGAAGTGGAGTGTTCAAATATAAAGCAAGCACTGTCTCTTGGAATGTGATAAACGAAGTAAGTGGCAATCAATCCCACTCTAAATTTATTTATTTATCTATTTAGCACGAATTGTTTCTTTATTTTTACTTGTCCAGTTTCAGTTTGCTCATTATGTTATCCCTTACAATCTAACTTTTAGTTTTATTGAGAATAGCAGCTAAATCTTGAACTTACCACAGACTTCTTCATCGCTTCTGTCTCCGCACTCGTTATATCCGTTACATTCGTATCTCAACGGAATGCATTTTCCATTTCGACATCCATACTCGTCTGGTTTGCAGCCTACACAGAATCAAAAATAAACAACACTTCAAGGTGCATTCAGGTTACTCAAACAGAAAAAAAAAAAAAAAACATCGTAAAACAGAAGGCGGAATGAAGTACTTTTATTTTGTGATTTGACTGAAAACGATCTTAAAAATAGCAGGAAGAAAGGTCCTTAGCGATTCTAATTCATTTTTATGATGGAAAACACCGGAGATATGCATGTTTTTCGCAAATAAAAATATATAAAAAATTCATTAAGCATTGAGTCGATTTGTTTCGTTGTGAAAACAAATGTTGCAATGCTTTGAAACAGAATTCTTTAGCTGCTTAATTTGAGATTTTTAAAAAGTTAGTGCACGGTCTGTTCAGAAAAGACCTTCATTGGATTCTTATTTCGAACTCAGCATGGAGCTTGTTATTTTTGGCAGTGGTTTACATATATGTGCAGTTTTAGGGAACACCTTCGTTTATCGTTATAAGTGTAGCTTAATTAGTTAATTTTTAATTTATTATTTTTATTTATTTATTTATTGCTGGTGTATGAGTCAAAAGCCATCTTTTGTTTCTTAGCGACTTTTAAAATGCCTGAAGTAAGGAACATCTTAGCATCTGCAGAATCTGATATGAATACCTTTATCCAGTAAATCAGGAAGGCAGAACCTCAATCGGCAGCAGATATCCGTCTTTGGGACAACCAAAAACATCAAGTAAACGATGAGTAAAGTGCATCGTTCGTTTCTTCATATTCAGCTATCAATTACGCTCCAAGCAGAGGCTGCACTTTCTATCAGAATATGAAGCACGGGACAGTAAAGTTCCATAGGAAGAACATTTGCTCAAAATGTGAGCTCAAGCAGGTGCGGCTCGTGCATAGGCACTGCAGCACCCCCCATTTTTCTCGATATATAAATATATTTATTAATTTATTGATATTTGCTTGTAATATTTAATTTTATCAGCAACAATCCTATACAATTCTCTTGTTTTGTATAAAAAAAATAATAAAAATCCATCTTGTAGCACTTAGGAGGGCGAAGGACGCTAGCAGCACAGTGTCATATTGCTACGCGCGCAAGCATATGCAGGTCATAGTGAGATGCGAGCTATTAGCGTAATGCGGCATTGCAATTAAAGGCTTTAATTGTAATGTCCAAAAATTTTAAATCCATTCCTTTAATTACAATTAAAGGAATGGATTTTATTTTTTTAGGTAATTTCGAATTATACTAAACTTTATAATTTTATCGATAATAAACAATATTTTTTCATGAAACAAAACAAGAAGAATATATTTTATTTTGATGTAATTTTGAATTATACCAAATTATATAATTTTTACCGATAATGAACAATGTTGTTTCATATTTAATTTTTTTTTTTAATTTTTATCATAATTTCGAAAGTTGCAGCACCCCCACGATTTCAAGCCACCAGCCGCCACTGAGCTCAAGTAAAAGAAACGCTGATGTTCACAAATTTGATTTCTTAGGACTCTTTTTGTGGGTTCTCACAACAGAAAAGATTGCAAAAGAATCCTCCTCGAATTGCCTTTAATAATCTTGCACATTCAGAAAACGGATTCGGATAAAGGTTTGCACCAGTAACCGAACATTGCCTAGTCAGTGACTAGGCAATGTTCTATGAAAGCGACAAAACTCTGAATCACAAAATTCGGTCATAGTGTGCAATCACTTTAATCTATGCTTCATCAAGTATCAACAGAACTCTTGTAAATAAATATTAAAAAAAATAAATCAGCTAACGCCTTTTATTGCCATATAGGGAGAGAACTTTTGTTTAGATGTAAAATCTACATTGAAAGTGGAAATTCGGTTTTGAGCATGACCTATCAGCGGTCGTAACAGGCACTCAAGTGCCCACGACCTTTCCAAGCATTCTTGAACTTCGCAACCGTAACTTGAGATAAGGTGGTTACCCTATGCCTCCCTGTGTGTCCTATGTCTGTAAATACGTGTGTTCACGTGACCGATTTGCCTGTTCTGGGGAACGAAAAACTCGAGTTTCCGTGTGAAAAAAACCTTATCACCGCATGAGACTGGCTAACTCACCTTTAGTCGAAAGAGACCAGATAAAGGTTCCTCACGTCTTGAACGGGAATCGAAACCAGGTCTTTCCGACCAAAGGTTTCGTCTATACCGACTGAGCTACGACGGCTCGTGGTAATGCAGGTGATGCAGTTTTATTTCGAAAAAGATTGCAGGCTAAAATAAAATAAATATCCATTATAATCCAACAGTTAAAACCACCGAAGCCTTCTTAAGTCGCGAATACAGCTAAGTTTATTAAAAGAAAAGAAATTTATTTTGGATTTAAAAAATGCCAGATGAATAAGAGAAAAAGCAATTTAGCGGGGTATTGGAGATGTCGAACTCTTGTCTTTTTAGCATATGGAAAGGATTGCTGCGTGAAACCAATCACGTCAATGAAAACAAAAAAGTTTTATTTCTGAATTTTTGGGGAAGTATTAAATATTTCTTAAATTAATTTTTAGCTTTACGCCCTAATTTTCGTTATATATGCAGTTAACACTACAAATAGAATGGGAGTCTGTGTAATGTACTTTGGCTATAAGAATCTTAATATATTCATAGAAAGAAGTTGAATTTCTGGTAGTGGTCAGATAAGAATATTTGCTATTTTTATTTATCGGTTAAGAAAAAGTTAAAAATGAAGAGTATTTGAATTCCTTCTTGAAGAACTTTCCGCTGCTTCGATTTGTAATGAATCCCTACAAAGAGACCAATGAAAATACTGTACAGCAATAGGTAACATGATTTGTATCTTTTTGTACTTGTTGTAGGAAGGACGATGAGAGAATTTGTCACTTTGAAAGCCTAAAGTCCTTAAGATTAAGGTAGATTTCTTTATTTCCTCACATAACTGATATTCTTAATGACCAAACTTAGATCATTTCCACTATCGGGATTACTTCCATGACACTAGATCGACAGAAAAACGAGTTCAAAGCTTAATTCTAACCAATGACACATGGATAGTTATTCTGGTATTATGAACTCACATATACTTCATAAAACCAGAATAACTAATGACATGACGAAAGTACTTTGTCGTAATTTCGTTACATTACGGTAAAAATGAATTCGACAGCTGACGATGTCAGAAACAGGTTCCCACCGGCTTCCACAATCTTGGACTAAATGGAAATTCAGGAAAATGGTGTTTAAATAGACATTATTACTGCTGAAACTTTTCAGTTGCTGATGGTGAGTTCTAACTGGCCCCTAACAACCTGGATCATAAAATAAACTTTAATTGAAATGTCAAACTTTCAAAATAAATGAAATAAAAAAAATCCGTTGTTAATATTCCCATGAGTAGGCAGTACTTGGTTTGTACTACCTTTTTAGAAATTGGAAAGAGTTCGTCTCCCCTTCTCTCCATCGCCGAGGTCGAGGGAATTCCCACATCATGGATAAGAGGCAATGTTTCCATTCCAGATATTTGCGCGTCTGTTCCACGGTTGATTTGCTGAACGAATTCATTCTCTCTTTCTGAGGTAGAAAAAATTCTGTTTGTCTGCTCTCAGTTCGTGGGGGATTGAATATAACGCAGTAAACCCTTCTCTGATTGGGGATTAGAACAGATATTCATGACATTTGGTTGTTTTCTCGTAGATGTTTCTCCTTGTATTAGGTTTCATTCTTTCGAGAACTAAAGGTAAGAGATAAAAAAAATTCTACTTACAAGCACCGTATTGTATGACTAGTTGTAAAGCAAACAACAGCCAGAGCTTCCCTGCGTGTGTCATCTTCGCTTTCTGACCAAAAGAGAATGCAGTTTCCAACCTCGTGTCACTTATGCCAGTGAGAAAACATCGAATAAACATCAACAAGAAGTGTGTGTGCAAATGAGATAAGAACGAGACACGGATGTGTAACAGCTGTCCAAAACAGGATACATAAAAATATATATCTCAGTCCATTCTGATACGAATCCTTCATAGATGCACTGGTTGTTTTGGTCTGTTACTTCGGAATATAATTATTCATCTGGGAAAAAAAACAACACGAAATTAACTATACTTTAGTAAAGTATTATTGAACAGAAATCTATTTTTTTTTTTTGAATCTTGCTAGATATGAATAATAAGAATCAAGTCAAAGAAATATTAAGTTTGTCCTCAATAAGAATGTCCCATTTATTAAGAAAAATCTATTCCAATGGTGATTACTATCAGCTCCAATTTTCAGGTAAAAGCAGGTGATTTTGACAAACTATTCCTAAATCAACGAAGTGTTTTTTTTATATATATATATTTGCTTAATTTAGTCATTTTTCAAGTTATCTCTGGCAGTTAAAAGAGTAAGTCTTTGAGAGAATGAGAGAGAGATGGGATTGAACTTGAAATCAAAATGGAATTCATCAAAAATGAATTAAAATCCGACTAACGTTAAGCTTCGGAGTTTTAATGTTTCTGAATTGCTATTAAATAATGCCAGATATATTCGTAAGTTGTAACGACCTCTCAGGATCGATACAATAAAAATGTAACTTTTCTGTTCGTTCTTTCCCTAGTTCAAAGGAAAGACTGTTCATATTAATATTGCTTAGTTGTCGTTGAATTAGTGCTCTGATGATGCTAGCCGTTTCGACTAATAAAATGTCAAAGGATTTAAGAAGAACATTAGAGAGTGTGCTGCCTCGTTTTGATAATTATGACCTAAGTGGAAGAGGGGTAATAATAAATGACATGATGTCAAGAATGTGTAGAAAAGAATTCTTCTTTTCTGGGTGAATAAACGTACGTGCACTTATCCACGCAAGTGTATGTATCGTTCATTCTGTCATGAATATCCTTCCTGTTATATGGACTTTAGACATACACACCTATGATGAGTTGCGTGCCTTTTCAAGTACACTGCTCAAAACAAGTAGGAGATATTTTAGTTTCTGTCGGATAATTATAAATTTCTGCAAATAATTATAACTTTTGGGTGCTTTATACATTAATATATATTTCTTACTTATGGACAGGGTATAATTGATGAAATATTGTTTAAATAATCGACATTTATTACAAATTTAACAAATTACACATTTTAGCGTGAAATAATTTTAACAAGAATAGCCATAAACACTTTTGTTAATTTTTAATAGGGCATATGGTCTCCATTAACAGCCAAAACAGCGGTACATCTTGATTGCATGGACCGGATAAGATGATCCGTTCCTGTGGGATATTTCCCCACTCTTCTGTGAGAATAATTTCGAGCTCTTGAAGCAATGGTGGTGGTGGTGGTACCAGTCGAGCAGAAACGCGACTACCAAAGCATCCCAAGTATGATCGATTGGATTATAATCCGGTGAACAGGTAGGCCAGTCCATTCGATCATACCTGCTTTGCTTTAAGTGGAAAGCAAACCATTGGTCTTCGAGCATATACATCTATGGCATGAAGACGATTTCGTACTGTCTGTGTCGATACCAGCCTCCCTATTGCTGCGACAAATTCGCTTCGAAGTTGAGTTGCCTTAAGTGTTCGATTTCTTCTAGCAAATAATGACATATACTGACCGTCTCTTTCAGTGGTTGTGATGGGCGACCTTGACTTTGTCTTCGGCAAACATTTCCAGAAAGCGATTCCAAAGTCGCGAAATTACGCTTTGAGATGCAAGACACGCTTGAACGACAACTTGCTGCGTTTGTCCAGCTTCTAATCGACCAATGGCTCTCCAGGCCATGAATTCCGGGATATCATGTTGCTCTGCCATTTTTAAGAAAATAATACGTGGTAGGTGACACAAGGTTACAATTGAAGTGACAATTATGCATCGTGGAAGAGAGTGCAACAAGCCACGCTTTTATACCCCCCCCCCCCCCACATACTAATACCTCTAAGACACTTTTCGACAAGTCTTAACATGATTTTGTACGAAGTTGCGTGTTCTACATTTGTAAGTTATTTTTATAACTTTATAATTTACAAGAAAACCAAAATATTTCCTAATTGTTTTGAGCAGTGTATCATATGTGTATCACTACTTACCACTGGTACATTCAGGCAATAGCTTCTATGGGCAGAACCTATGTGTCAAACATTTTTAAGTCTACGTAAAAAAGCTCTTGAAAGTTGTCACTTAATGCTAGACAGGGCACAGTGTGTTTGGAGGCCGGTTGCAATAAATACATAATTGTATACATTTTGAGAACTGCACAGTAACTTTCAGGAAGGTAAAAATGTGTAGAGAATGGGTTGTGCTATTTGGTGTTGGCAATAGCTGCGGGTTATGGATTCCTTGCTCTAACCGTAAAACGGCTGATATAATGTATATTAATTGCACGTGCATAAACAAGTAAAATCATTTATTTTACAAACACGAGTACAACATAAACATCGTGCTAAACCAAAACAGTTTTATAATATGCACGACGCACTAAAGAAAAATAGGAGTGTGGAGGCGTGGTTTGGGTTGAAAAGATTTGCAGTCATCTTTTAAATTCAATGTGTTGTTGAGCATTTGAAGGAGAAAATCTAGTAACACGTTTAATGCAAAAGTCGGTGAATGACCAAGCGAAATAAGACCTCTGATGCAAAATTAATTGCTTGGATAGCAACCAGCTGTGGTTTTATGGTTGATATAGTTTAAATGGTTCCTGAGTTTTACAAAATGGACTAATATCCATAATATTAAACTAATATAATATATAAATATTTGCGTACTAAGAATTCTTCGAATTTTTGTGTGCAAACGTCATCATGCTAAATCAAGTTTGACTAAAACTGTTCTGCAATTTTTAGTCAAACTTGATTCTACCAATTTGTGAACTTCCACTTCCGTAACATTCCTAGCGGTATTATTTCATGATACTCATATATAATCAAGAAAATTTTACGATACTGATAACTGAATTTGAGAAATGCTTAGCATTAATGAATGTAATCATTAGCCTCTAGTACAAAGTCTGCTATCACATTTTATGTTTTTTTTTTTTTTAAAGATTTTTTTGATATACAAATCTTAAGCTGAGCACCATCAAAAGTAAGAGAACTATGGTAACTTTGTAAGGAAAGTCGAACGTACAAGCATCGAAAGTGACTATGTCATCCAGAGTCGGCGCTAGGGTCTTTGCCGCCCGCATGCAATGTCTACCTAAGTGCCCCTGTAACGATCCGGGCGTGTGTGGTTCTTTTACGATAATAAAAATTTTAATTATTTGAAATTTCTTAAATAAATTTTGACAGAACAGCCACACGTTGGTTCGCGAAATATAACGAACCGAGGTTGTTGACTAGGCAGGATAATCGCTAAAAACCCCAATGTTCAAAAAATTCTCAACAGTTAACGCAAATTTTGATAAAGCCACTTCACTTTAATCGTTGAATATAATGATACAGGGATTATAGCCTTCTCACCGACCGAATCGCTAACAAAATTAAAATGAATTTTAATTAAAGTTAAAATTTATTTGAACTAAAGTTTAAAAAATTCTTGCATTTTACAAGTAACTAAATTCTTGTGACTTGTAAAAAATTTTTAATAATTTTTATAAGTGGAACTATCTTTTAGGAAAATAAAAGAAACTCTAGATAGATGAGAAAATAAGAAAAGAATTCAGAAATAATAATTATAACATTTAATATAATTATTCAAAAAATAACATCTTTACAGAATAACAGAAAATAAATTAAATTACATAAATATAGTTGACAAGTTTTTAATTAAAATTTTAGGATTTTTGATTGCATATTCATAAAATTAGAAATAATGGTCTTAACGTCTAATTCCGCACACATATCATTTTCAATAGCTATTAACGCCAAACTAACAAGCCTTTTTTTGTGACATAAGGTTTTAAATTATAACCTCCTTTTAATCAATTTCAACTTGGAAAAGGAACGTTCACCGCTCGCTACACTAACAAGTAAGGTTAATAGTATTCTTAAAGCAATTGAAAAGTTAGGGAAAGATAAATTATTGGACACAATAAAATTAAGAATATCGAAAGGGTTTTGAATATTTAAATTATCCTTCCGAAAAGTATCCCGGAAAGTGCATAACTCGTCATATAGTTCTATTGCATTTATATCTTTATTGTCGCCGTCCTTCAAGAGAATCTCTAAATCGTCATAATTTTTTCGTAAATCTTCGTATTAATTTGTAGTAATCTATACAAGAAATTGAAATTATCATAATTTGTTTTTAGTTGTTCAAAACGTTCTATTTACGAACACATTGCAACGTCTAGAAGTGTATAAAACACATTCACTCTAAATTTATCTGCTGGCGATTGTGGCGTTTCGTCATGATGCTTGTAGTCAACAAATTGTCGTCTCTTCTTTCGTCTTCGGACTTCCGTACCAGTTTTAAATTCTTGTTCTCCGTCCACCTCTTCACTCAGTTCTTTTGCCGTTTTAGAACTTCTTTAAAATTTGTGTCTAATCGATACTCTTGTAAGAATATTTTTAAGTTTTCGATAGATTCTAAAGCAAGTGTAATGTTCATATTTTTGTCTTGAAGCATTTTACTCACAGGCTTTATTCTGTTAAGTAAATCATGCCCAGTTATAAGAGAGCAAATAAATTTGTAGTCCTTTATTTTAGCATAATGTTTGTGCTTCATGCTGAGTTTCTTTATTAAAATCTTCATTATTTAAAATTTCAAAAAGTGCATCGTAAATTTCTCGTAACTGATATCGTAGAGGGCGGATTGCATTAATTTTACTTTCCCATCGCGTATCTGATGGCTGTTTCAATGTTAATTCTTTACGAACTTTAAAAGGATTGCCCAACGTTTGTAAGAGAATGAAAAGAAATTGTATATTTCTTGAATAATTGCAAAGAAACTAATTGTATCTGCATTCACTTTGGCTGAATCGTTAATGATTAAATTTAAAGTATGAGCAGCACATGACACGTAAAAAACTCGAGGATTTTTTGTTTAAAATCAAATTTTGGAGCCCATATTTTTTCCCTTTCATATTTGCTCCATTGCCGTACCCTTGACCTCGCAGGTCTTCAATGGGAATGTTCCATTTTTCCAGTTGTTCCATTATTGTTGCACATAAACAACGTCCGTTCGAATCTGATATATCTGCAAAACCTAAAACGTTTTCCCTGATCTTGACAATTCCATTGTCACAGGAAACAAAGCGAATAATAATGGTCATTTGTTCTGTTTTACTTGCATCAGGTGTGCAGTCTAAAATTATGGAATAATATTTAGATTTTCGGATTGATAATAAAATTGTATCCCTGATTGCGTTACTTAAAGTTTCCAATATTTCATTTTAACTGTCTTTACTCAAATAGTTTACTCTATTGTTCCGTTGTAGGGTCCTTTCAACATGATTTTCCATAACCGGATCAAACTTCGCAAACAGTTCGACTAATTTTAAAAAATTGCCGTTATTCCTTTCATATAATTTATCAGATGATCCGCGAAAAGTTAAATTTTGGCTACCAAGGAATTTTATAATTTCAATCAAGCGTTCTAAAACACTCGTCCAATGTTTCTTTTCCATTGAGTCTCTCAATCAATAGTAGTTTTGTTTTAAATTTTTATCAACTTCTTTCCATTTTAAGAAATTTTTCATCTGAGTTAAACTAGTCTCATGTCTATGCAAAGTTGTACTTACATTTCTTCAATCGTTATAACCTTCTACAAGACTACTTGATTCGGTAGGTGCGAAAGGTTTGCAACAAAAGCAAAAAAAGAATTTAAAGTTTCGGAATAAATGAGCCATGTTCTTGGCACGAGGTCACCGTTTTCCATTTTTCAATTATAATACGTGTCGCCAAATTTATGACCATATGTATCTCTGGGATAAATTATATTTTTCTTTTGAACAGGCCCCATTTCAATTTAAACAACTAATTTTTCATCACTATTTCTCCATTCATCTGGATCTAAATTTACAGAGGCTAACAATGTGTTAGTTTCGTGATCAACTACAACTAAATCTTCTATTTTTCACTTAAATCATGCATCTTGTTATTTTGTTCAATAGTACTTTCATGCAAACTGGATGATGTACACGGGTCTTCAACTCTGATGTATCGAGTTGGTTATAATCTGCATCAGAATATTTAATATTTTAACTAATTTATTAAAAGCCCCAGTTTCTTTCTTACATCTGCTTCTTTCGCAGCATGACGCTTACGATTTTGTGCACCGGATAACTTTTTTTTTTTAAATTTTTGATTCCATTTCTATTTTATTCCCACAAGAAATTATTACACAACACGACACAGAGACGAAATGATAGTCCGCACTGCGCTACTGAGATGCATACCATATGACTGGTTAACTAGCAACAAATGTTTTGTACGAAAATTCGTTTCTGCACATAAAAACCGTTCACCATTTCACTTTAGATAAACTGCAGTGGACACAACAAACTGCAGGCAAGCATTTAGCCTGCTCTCGCTGCAAAATTGTAAACAGCTGGCTGATCAAAGAGGCAGCAATATACAATTTTTTTAAATTTTTATTCGGTGTATCCGGCCAATATTTATTTTAATATTGATCATTCTAAGATTTTTTTTTTGTTTTCATGATAAAAATTTTGTTTCTTAAAAATGAACTTATGAACAGTTCCCCGGCGGCGGCACCCCCCCCCCATTCGTAGCGACGCCCGCATGCCCGCTTCCGCCGGCCCAGTTGTCATCACACCATTGAATATCAGCGTTTGGTAGGTACTGGTTGTAGATCTTGAAGCCTGAGATGGTTGAACACTGCATGTTGTTGTATGAGCAGTTATATTTATTATTATTATTTGACACCTCCGGGCAGTCCAAAGACTCATCGAGGGAAGGCACCCACTCCACAACTCGTCACAACCACTGAATCCACCAACTGACCATAACTACACCAACACCATCTACCACCAACCACCATCACTAGTATTTCCACAGTCAAACGCAAACATCCATGTCCACGGCGGGATTCGAATCCGCAGCTTTTTGGGTGGAGAGCTGATCTAATCACTCATCTAGGCAGGCTGGTTAGTTGGAATGAAAAGTGCTGTCATCAGCGGAATTGAGGTCAATGGGAGAAGGTATTTTATGCATACATGAAAGAGCATGAATGAGGTAAGTCCTGAGGAAAATGGACATGAGTAGATAAATACTTGGAGAAAACACACTCTGCCATTACACAGTGAAAGACCAGAAAGAAAAACTGGAAAGGAAGGCAGACTATAAAATGGCAATTTACTGAGAAACACTGAGAGCAACCAAGTCTTGTTTGCTCTCAAACTGAGGGAAACTTGTAAGAAACGTTTAGTGCAGTATCTCCAAACTTTTGGAAGGTGCTTGTCCAAAAGGTGCATGGAGTAAGCAAGGATATCTATCTACTGGGGATATGAACTAGTAGAATCCATATTGGTTACAGTTCTCCAGCTGCTGAAGTTGACCAATGACTGTCACCTCAATATATTTAATATATTAATATTAATAATATTGCAGAAGATTCGAAGGGGATATTATAAGTTAAGAAACCTAAGTTATTTAAAGGGATTCTATAAGATTGACACAGAAGTTTTTCAAGACACTGGGAGTAGGTGAAAACAGAAGGGGTCACATTTAGAAGTTGTCTAAGAGTGAGCAGACTAGATTTGTTCCTTGGAGAGTGGTGAGATGTGGTGCCAGAAGTGGCTATGAGCGCCCCAACAGTGAATAGGTTCAAGGAGATGTATGATAGGTTTGAGTTAATGGATAGAGTTGGTCTCCCACGATGAGGTTTTTTTTTTTTTTTTTTTTGACTCCATGGAGTGCCCACATAAATAATATTATAAGGCACTGAGGCGGAAGTAAAACGTTTATAGTAACCACTTATTCTTTAAAGAAAAAAATGACTTGCTTACATTTGGAGAGATAGATGCCATCAGAAGAATCTTGATCAACTTGAACAGATGTTATCCTTTATAATGCTTGGTGGGATAGTATCAGGACCAGAAGCGTTTTTTTTTTTTTTTTTTTTTTTTTTTGCTTTCAGAGAGCTGAATGCAATGTTATTCAAGTTAAGGATGGATGCGATTTGTTTTGGTCATCTATGCAGCAGTCAATGGTGCCAGGAAGTCAGCTTTATGTGATTGCAATACAGCCGTTTTGGTGAGCAAGAGGCGATAGAAGAAAGGCGAAAGCATGACTGCTATTGATAGAAGCAAGTCACTTAGCCTTAGTAATCCTTGGGCTGAGTGCTGTACCTTATGTTGCACTAGTATTGCATGAAACCTCCCAGTGAACATATTAATGATTGTTTCACAGGTGACATTGACATCACTGTAGGCTATTAATAGACTTCAACAGCACAATGTAAGTAACATGATTGATCGAGATCCAATTGCAATCAAGCTACTTATGCTATTCTTGCACCGCCTTCGCATCATATTGGAAAAATGTCTTTAAATATATATTGGGTGAGAATTTTTAACAGAGCAGGGTATGATGGCCTTCTTTCCAACATGGCCAACAGTTCTGGTTGCAAAAAAACATGCCCATACTTTATCCTGGATTGTGGGCTGCAGTAAAGTTTTTAATCGCATTTCCATCATATTTGCAGTCACAAATCTTTTAACTAAAAAAAAGAACCGACTGCAAATAGCTGATCGCGGTGATTTAAGAATGCTGCTGACATATATAGAGCTAAATATCAATGAATTGGTAGCAGCACACCAGACCTTATAGGGGACACGATCGCTATGCCCAAGAGTCCATATATTCCCCTCCTATTGGTCGATTTTTTTAAGGTTTCACTGGTTGGTTTTCGTCAGAGACCAGACAGAAACATTCAATACTAAGGAACTTGAAACGTCGGAGAGGTTTCTTTCGTAAACGAACTATCGGTCGGTGCGTAAAATGAAGAGACGAAAGGCTTCAGTTCGTCGATGCACAAATGAAGTGGATATTAAATCCAGCATTATTTCATAGCCGAATACAGGATTTAATATCCACTTGATTTTTTATAATTTTTGCATCGCCGAACTGAAGCCTTTTGGCTCTTTATTTTAGAGAATACTTTTACGCACTGACCGAGAGTTCGCTTACGAAAAATACACCACATCAAAGTTTCAAGTTCCTTAGTATTAAGAGTTTTTGCTCTCTTAATGTTTCTTCCAGAATTTCGCTTCCAGTGAGGTGGTGGTGGGGAGTTTGCCTTCAGAGAGCAATTCGAGTTTCCGGGGGTTGGTGTCGGTGAATGCTTTTCCAGGGAATATGAGCGGTTCAGCTCAGTGGTAGGGTGAGCCTGTTACTGAGTCGAACCACCACTGAGTTAAAAGAACCCGCTCATTGTTGGGTGAGGAATTGTACGAGTTTATGGAGGGGTAGCCCCGCACATTAACAAGCTGCCTGGTCTCAGACGAAAACCACCAGTTTGAAACAGCTGTCAGGCCAGTGAAACCTTATCAAAATGGCCCAATAGGCGAATATACGGACACTTGGGCATAGCGATCGTGTTCCTTATAAGGTCCGGCAAGGGCAACTCGTAAATGGTGGCGAGTGTATTCACGTAAACTTTCTGGTCAAATTTCATACGAAACTTTTATAGTTTGTATTCGGCTTTGAAATAATGCTGGATTTAATATCCACTTGATTTTTATAATTTTTGCATCATCTGAACTGAAGCCTTTTGGCTCGTTATTTTAGTAAATCTCTAGATTTCTGTAGTTTAAGACTGAGCATTTTTTGGCAAGGAATATCTGACCACACACTACAAGTATTTCCCTTAGGGCAAAAAAAAAAAAAAATCATACAGTGCAGTTTGTAAAGTTAACATGGACTGTGATTATAGCAGTATTTGGAACTTCCTCCCCCCCAAAAAAATATATGTTCATGTTTGGATGTCTGTAGGCAATGGTGAATATGATTTGAGTTGCGATTTATGCCATGTATTATGGTCGAGTGAATATGAAGATATTTTGTAAGTTTTTTTTTTTTTCTTGGTTAACCACAGTGACAGTTTGCTGTTATGTAAGCGGTAGAGAACAAGAGCAAAGGAAGATACACAACAGGAAGAGATATTCAGCCATGTTACCAACACAGAACATCTACTCTCCATGCTATAAACAAAGTAATTTAAATTTTAATGTTCAAGGTTAATACTATCAAAAAATATATATACAGGGTGTTCGAGATAAATTTGACAGTTTCGTAAGGAAAAAGAAAATCTTCTTTGTATCTATTAAATTTAATGAATTGACAAAAAAACATTACAGGCAGAGTTAATTACAATACTATCAACAAGATTTACTCAAAATAACCACCATTAGCATCGATCACAGCTTCAATTCTGCTTCGGAACCTCGAACAAGCTGATGCTACAGTCTCCCTGGGAAGGGCCGCAAAAACTGTTTTAATTTTATCCATTAACTGGGCTTTTGTATTACTGGAAGTGCGATTGGTGTCTTTTTCAACTGCGCCCCATACAAAATAATCCATGGGGTTAAGGTCTGGGGAGTTTGGAGGCCAAACATTTGGACTGGTGAAGTCGTAGAAATTTTCAGACAACCATTTTTGACTTTTCCCAGAGGTGTGGCAAGGGGCCGAATCCTGCTGCCATACATACGGCCTACCATTGGCTACCCTTGTTATCCAGGGCTTGACTACAGTTAGCAACTCCACGAACAAAGCCCGAATTCCAATGCCAGGGTTCTTCAACACCTGTTCCTGCAGATTTGCGAGAAATTCTGCTGTACGAACGCAATCAGATCGTCTGCTAGGGATCTTTCTTCTTGCTACATCCTCGTAGTCACCATTGCAAGTCTCTAGTTCATGCCTGATTGTTTTTACTGTATTCAGGGAGCATTGGGCAGCAGTCGTAATATCCTTATTTTGATGGCGGGCACGAATCATCATGATACAAGTTATTCTCTTCCATGATTCAGGTGGGTTCCAGCTATCCATCCTTTCTGACATTTGTATATGAATGAAGAAGGGTCCAAACTTTTAAATGAAGAGAAGTGTGTGTTAATACATGTAACTTACGGAAAAATATAATTAATTATAAATATGTCAAATTTATCCCGAACACCCTGTATATATAAATAAACTTGGATAATCTAAATCTTTTGCTGCATATATTAGCTATGGTCAGCATATTTTTTTAAAGACTGGAATAGAAGTTTTTTTGTCAATAATCCTTGTTTTCTGAGTTGCATTATTTCATCTCTGATAGCTAGGCTTAATCTAGTTTTAGGCATCCATTTGAAGTGCTAGATGGTTTATGACTTCTGCCACCAAAGTGGTAGCAGTATTTCCCCCTCCGTCTCGCGAATAGGATTTACTGTATATCCAGTACTGAACTCCGTTTATTTGAGAATGAATGCAATAAAAATGATAGTCTTAGTTAGTCAACATGGAGTTTTGTTAGCACTTGATTTCTCCATCAGATTGTCATGACTTAACTTTAGAGGCTTAGATGATTTATTTTTTTTTTTTGTTTTACTACACATTCCTAACATGCAGAAAGATCACTTTCTAGCTGAATCTGTATGCAAAAGCACCCAATTTCTCTATCAACTGACTTAACTTTGTTTTGATTTAATTTATTTAAGTAAGCATTTCTGATAGCGTTCTTGATTCTATGGAGGTCTGTTGATAATATTATCAACAGACCTCCATAGAATCAAGACTCATCATACCTCATCCTTGCACTTACCACTCAGGCAACGCACATTCCAATCACTTAACACTCTGTGTAAAAAACTTTACCTCACACCAACCTTATACTGCTTCCAAGGATGGCCTTTTGTTCTCCCCGTCTCCAGATAAACTATGAAAAATGTCATCCAGGTTAATCTGGTAATTATCCCTTACCAACTTATACATCTCAATCAAGTCCCCCCCCCCCCTCTCTCTCTTCATTCTATCCACTAGGCTCTAATTTGCATCCTCTCAATCTATCCTCATCCTCATATTCCACATTCCAGGTCATTTGTCTCTAAATCCTCTCCAACATCATCCTTTTGAAAACCTGGTAACCAAATCAGTGCACAGTAATCTATATGCAGCCTAATCAAAGCCTTGTACAAAGGAATCAAAACATCCTTACTTCTACACATCATTCCATAACATGCTGTGTTGTCCTCACAATTTTAGTAAAACTGTAGGTGAAATTTCAAATATCCACCATAACCCCCAGCTTTCATATCTAAAATATCCTCACCAATCCTATGCTGTACATTCCATCTTCGCTTTCCAAATTTTAAAACCATACCCTTTGTTACATTAAACTGATATATCCCCACACACACACTTGCCCATTCAGTCTATTTAGTTAAGACATTTCCAATGTCAATTACATACAAATTAAACAATGTTCCCAAAAGAGACCCTTGACACATGTCACTAGTGACTTTCCTCTTCTCGTATATCACTCTCCCATACACAACCTGCCGATACTTATCAGGCAACCAATCTCCAATTCAACACACTAATCTACTATCCAACCCCATCTGTTCCAATTTAAATACTAGTTTATCATCTGGCAATTACTGAAAGCCTTTGCAAAATATAAATATACTGCTAATATAAATTTAGTTTAATCCTTTATCCAAGTGTAAGCAAACAAAGTTTGCACCTGAAGTATCTTCAGGACTGAGGCGACTCATGGTAAAGGGACTAAGCTCTCATCATCATGACGAGAGCTTAGTCCACCTTTGAGTTTTATTATAGTCAAACCAAGTGAAAAAAAAACTTCCAATAAATATACTACTGTATTTATTCCCTTGTCCAATTTATTCGTCACCTTATTATATAATTAAGCAAACTGCTAAAACACAATCTTCCTTCAGTAAACCCATGCTGTCCACTGAGTTCTGAATCCTTATCCTCACTAGTTTCTCCAATACCTTGACCACAAGTGATGTGTAGGAATATTTTCTAGTTGTATATATTTCCTTGAGGATAAAAAAAAAAAACCTAGAAGACAAGAACCATAAGCAAAAGAAACCCGAAGGAACATTATATCTAATGTTCCTTCGGGTATGAGGAGAAAAAAAAATCTTAATAGGTTCTATTAATTTATACAATATATAAATTAACCACAATATCAACAAGTAATACTTTAGTTGGAAGATAGAAGAATAAAACTGCATATTTAACAAACTACAAAATGAGATGGACAAATAAATCCCAATTAAATGTAAGATATCCTATTCCATGCCAAAGTCACAGAAGAACAAATGGAATATAAATAATAAAGTATCAAGTAGTAGATGAATTTCATCACCAGTATAAGATCATCACTAGCATACTGGAGACTTAAAATAGCTGGAAAGATGCCCACATTAATTCTACATAGAGAATGGTTTCTAGATCTAAAACTTAGTTTGTTACAGTATATACCATGGGTGGCCACAATGTGGATTGCATCCGTTCGTCATGCAGCTCTTCATAATCTACCAGGAAAAAAACAAAAAGAGACAAGGAGACAAAAAAAAAAAGGAACAAAATAAAGAAGAGAGAGAAAAACAGGGTTAATAAAAATTACTGCAATAAAAAAAGTTTAATTTGAAACACATTAAATGAAGTTTACTTTGAACATTTAGAATAATTTTAAAGTCAAAACAATCATTTTAATTATTTACTAGTGGAGGCCTTCCTTGCATCCATTTTCTTAGTAAGCTCCTTAAAATTAGGTATGTAATTAGTAAAGCAGTTCTTACAAGCTCGTTACAACCTTACCATGTGTACACTCACTCACTCCTGTACCATTGCAGTCAATGGTTGTGGCTCTTCTAAGTCTTACCGGAATTATTTTGGCTCGAAAAGGACGCATAGTTGGCCACCCCTGGTATATACTATAGGTTTAAACAACTTTTTGTGGGTGGTATTCATGGTTAAATAATTTTATTACTAAATCATTTGCTTCAAATATGCTAACAAATAGTGAACAGTTCTTGTTTTGCATAATTGTGTTTAATGTAGCATTATTGAGTCAAGCATTTTAAAATCTCATTCTACATATTTCACATATTTTAAAGTGTCAAGCTACTATTGATGTCTTTTTTTTTTTTTTTTTTTTTTTTAATTCAAGCAAAATACACTCAACTTTGAAGAAAAATTATAACTATTACCAATTTGGAGTATTTATTTCATTGTAAATTAAATTATATCTTGACCATTAAGGTCATCTGGAATATGTACACAAGCTACATTATATCTCCAGGACAGAAGTAGCAAATTACGTACCATTTAGTATTTCAGGAGTGGTTGTTGGAATAATGGAAAAGTTAGTTAAAGGTAAGATCCAGAAACAAATGGATAAGAATATGATACTATACGATGAGCAGAACAGCCTTGTGAAATGTAGGTAACCTAACTTTTGTGGACAGTTTAAAGATAGCAAACATTCTGATTATTGTAATACTTTCAGACAACCCTTATATGTTACACAGAATGGTTATTGCATATTTTTCCTTTCAGGTGTATTCTCATTGAGAATTGACTTAATCATTATTTATAGATGTTTTACCAATTGCTTGCTTATTGCATTATCTTTTAACACTGGCTCATTGGGAGTAAACTATTATTGCTTTTTTTTTGGTGATTGGGACATTGTGAAAAAAAGCACATACATTAAATCTGAATATGCCACTATCATTGAGTAATAAAATAATTTACAAAGTGATGTATTTCTTAAATTAAAAATATCCTTTTATACCTACCAACTTCTTGGCTATATAATTAAGGCTGTCAAGTTCCTTCGTCAACAGCCAAAGTGACATGCTATTTGTATATTTTTTGGATTACTCTCATGAAATTCTTTGGGATGCAGGGGAAAGAAGCTAATGTTAAAAAAAACAGTGCCACAATTTCGAAAGTGACTGACAGAACGCGGTTTTCTTTTTTGATGTGTTTAACTGATTTGAGTCATTATTTGACACCTCCAGGGAGTCCAAGGACTCATCGAGGGAGGGTACTTGCTATACAGCTCTGTCTCCACCATTCAATCACCAACTGATGCAACTACACCAATGTCATCTACAACTGACCACTACTGGTATTTCCACAGACAATCACAAAAATCCAGATACGCTATCCACTCGGCCATTGTTAAAGACTAATAGCCTTATTTTTTTCCTAGAAAGCTGTCAAAGTTGGGATAGTGGTAATGTATAGTGAGCAAATTTACAAAAATTTGATGGTCATTAATTCTATTTTGGTATAATTTCTGATTATTGGTTTTGTTTATTTTGTTTAATATTGTTTTAAATATTACTTCTAATCATATTTCATCTGCTAAATTGCTTGGAAGGTATCTTAGACCTCTTTCAATGAGATAAAAAAAAATTCGCTTACCATATCTCAGCTAATGTGTAAGTTACACTTTTAACAAGAGTTTGCCATTACTGAATGTGATCACTGCTTGCTGGTGGTTGGATGCTGTTGGTGTCACTGACATTGGATACTCCCAGTAGTTTTTTGTTTTTTTTTTTGAAGCAAAGTTTGAACAACATTTCAATTTATTGTTATATTTCTTTTATAACATGTCAAAAAACAGGTTTGATTTACATCAGTGCGATATACATGTTTGTTCCTGGTATAAACTGGATATACATGTATTTTGCTCTACAATTAGAAACAAGATTACATACAATATAAAAGATGCTGATTAAAGTTAATGAAATCAGATGAAACCAAAATATAAAAACAACCAAATAATCAAAATTGGTAGCAGTGGCAGAAATAAAAATTTGAATGAAAGCAAACTAATACTGGAACAAGAAAAATATCAAGATAAAAACTGATAGATATGGAAGAGAATATATTAACACGTGTAAAATAAAACTTAACTAGAAGTTATGTATTCAACACCCCCATCCGCAAAAATGGTTAGGTCTGACTGATAGAAAACAAAGGAATGAATACATTGGAAGTAACCCTACGAGTAAAAATTTAGACAGCAGCATTTTTATGTTTGAGGAAACTATTTTGTTCAAATCTCAATAATTTCAGTAATGAAATGAAAACATTCACTGAGGAAAAGCTTTATTACAGGAAAAATGTACTAAAATGCACCATGATTTTGGAGCAGTTACGACAGCTCAGTTTAAACTTTTTTTTTTTTTTTTTTTTTGTATTCATATACAAACATCAAAATAGAAATAACTTGGACATAATTTCAGTTTACAGGTATACACAACAGGATTCTGCTTCATCTCCCGCCCACCGATGCCGATTTTTACACTATTTATTTAGAATAGTGGGACTTGTTGCACATACTGAAAATTCAAATCACATCATTTGATTTTTACAAGTATATGAAAGTCCCACATTTCTTCATTCTTTACACAATTTTAATAGTACATATACAATGTGGAATCACTAAATTACATACATTATATCAAACTTTTTTTTATATATAATACTAAATATAAAATCTTTTTTGATAATATATATATATATCTCTTTCAGTTTAGCATAACTTCAAATTAAAACTGTTTGAAAATAGCTGCCTTCCCTTTCTTTCAGTACAATAGGTTGCAACCTATTACAGTATTAAAGACATAATTTAACAGCAAACATTTTTTGATTCGTTTTACTATTGCATCATACACTCTTGGATACTCAATTACAGAAATAATACTCTAGAATATATGTATAATATATTTATAAAAAGTGCTTTTAATACTGTATTAGGTACTCACTACCTATCTCTAGAAAACAAGCCCTTTCAAAATAACTACTGCACAGCAGAAATCTGGACTACCAACCTAACACTTAGCTACAATAGAATCTTGATGCATCACTTTGGTTTTATGTATCACATTTTTGATGAAATTATTTTACTTTTTTTTTTTTTTTTTTTAAGCATTTGCTAAAGTTTTAGCTTTGCTGGCAAAATGAAATAGGTAGTAAGCAACATCCACCCGAACAAGCTTTCTTTAATGTATATCAACTATTCAAAATAAACTAATATTAAAATTTTCATTGTCTTTTTTATATATATAAAAAAATTTTACAAAGAAAAAAAATAACCAAAAACTTCAAACAGACAAAACTTGTTAAAAGGCAACTGCCAGAATATCTATGAGCCACACAACAGTTGACCCATGCTATAAAATGGAGCACATGCTCTGTGGATGGAAAAAATGGCAAAGCCAATGTGCAACATATAACCTCTGACTAGAGAGTAAATTTTCTGGTCTTTGCCTGAACTGCTGGCAACCTACATATCCTGATTTAATCAAACAGAAAGCAAGATTATCAGTGATGCTCCTCAATACCTTCTGCTGCTACAGCAAGGTGGACGACTTCGGTTTCTGTCTTCAGTAATGACTCTGTTGCATTAGCTATAGTAGAAGGAATAGATAGACAAGCCAAGGTATCAGGGGTACCAACTGCTGAATCTGCTCCAGATGTTTCTCTCTTGTTGACTTCTAAAGAGCCTTTTTCCTCAGGTGTCTGAGAATTCTTGGGATTTTTAGTTTCAGTTATTGTTTCAGCTTTGTGTTCAGCCTTTAAGTTAGGTAATGTTGATTTGGATGCATTTCCACTTCTTGAAATAGTTTTGGTTTTGGTGTCTTTATTATGATTGGTTTTGTTTGCTAGATGTTTAGATGTGCTTACTGGAGGTTTCTGGAAGGCAGATCTTGCATCTGTTTTATTTCCTGATGAAGAAAACTTTGAAGGTTCGGGTTTCTTAGCAATAGTTCCAGTTGGTGCCACGTTCCTTCGGACCACATCTCTAGGATGAAGAGGCACTTTAGCAGTAGAAGAAATTTGTTTGTTTACAGTTTCTTTAGTTTGCTTTGTATTGAATCTGGAGGTAGTACTCCTGGTTGGTGCAGAAGTTGATAATTTTGGTTTGGTTTCACTAATAGGAGTATTGGACAAAACAGGTGAAGTCTTAGCTTTGTCTATTTTAAGATTTGAAACAATTCCTTTTGTAGAAAGGGGTGTGCTTGTTAGAGGAGCTTTAGGATGTGCTCTAGGAGGCAATTCCCCGCCATTCATTTTCAAAGTATTTCCAGGCTTGTTCTGGGGATGACTAGAGTTACTGCTTTTAAAACGATTTGTAGGTGCACTTAATGGACGTGGTGGCCGTGAAGAGGCAACTGATGGGACGGATGGCCGAACAGATGGCTTGGATAATGACATTGAAGAATATGGTGGAAGCTTATTAGACGCTGTTTGCTGTTCCCTCGTTGGGGCTGGACGTGAAGCCTTTGTTGCAGTGGACGGCTGGGAAGCACTTGGCCTGGGAGTGGAAAATAATCTAGCACCTGTACTACTGCCAGGTTTAGATATTGATCGTGATGGCAAAGTTGATGGTTTTTTAAATGTTGTAGATTGGGCTGCAAGTGGTTTTTCTTGCACCATTTTTAATGGGGCAATTTTTGTACTAGATGTGGGTCTTTCTTTTTTATCTTTTCCATCTAATTTCTTTTCCAACTGGGTTGCTGGAGCTGATTTCATCTGTTTTGGTTTAGGTCTTACACTTGATATTGGTTTTTGCACTGGCTCTTTCTTGGCAGGTTTGGAAGCAGTTCGCAAAGTTTTATCTTGCTTTTTTGCTTCAATACTTGGAACATCAGTTGTTAATGGTACTTTGGTAGCTTCAGTAAGTTTCCCATTTTGTGCTCCATCACCTTTGATATAACTCCAGCCACCATCCTTTTCTGAATCTGTATCAATATCTTCAGTAACACCTTCTGCCTCAGGAACACTATCAGGAATAGCTTCAATAACAGCAGTACTTCCTGGTAAAGTATCTTCGGTTAAAGAGTCTGAAGGAGTAGGTGTTCCAGTGGTTTCTTGGACTGAAGACTGTACTTCAGGAGGTAAATCTTTAGCTACAAGTGGTTCTGACAATTCATTTTCATGTAATTTTGCTGTTACTATTTCATTTTTACATTCTTGAGCATGTAGAAGAGAAAGAGATGAGGATTCTGCAGCCATTAAATTATGGACATTTTGTATCTGTTCATGACTGCTAATATCTGGAAAGAATGGATGTATATTCATAACACTGCGTACTGGGGAAGACGTTGCGGTGGGTTCTGGAAATTTCCCATCTTGAAGACCTCTTTCAAATTCCAATGCATTTTGGAGTTCAGCTCCCATGTCACTTGGGCCCATTATAGTTCCACATTTTGGAAGCACGTCACTGGTTTTTAATGATGTTTCATTATCATCTGTTTTTATTAAACTACTCTGATTAGAAAGTGACAACTGAGATGCATCTCTAATGATTCCACTACTTAAATCATCTAATGGTGTATAACTTTCTTCTACTGCAGAAACACTTGCAGTATTATCACCTGAAAGAAATTTATCTCTTATTTCAGATTTAAGGTCATTTTTATTCTGCATCTCCAAGATGTCCATATGCTCATGTTTCATTTCATCAATCTGTTGACTTTTAATTTGCTCATTAAATTCTTCTGTTGGTTCCAGAGTAAAGTTTCCCAAATTACTTGTCTGTGTTGAATGAATATCATAATTTACTGCATCTATTGTATCAGATGTTTCTTTTACTTCATGCAGAGACATAAAGCTCTCAGTTGGTATTTCATTTTTGCACTCTAACCCAGAATCTGAGTTACTGATATTTATCAAGTTTTCTACAGGATTTTCAATAGAAAGAACAGTATCTTTTTGAATGGCTGGAGGTACGATGTCTAACATTTTGTTTTCTGGGACATATTCAAACTGAGATTGAGTAACAAAGGGTGGAATGACTGCTGCATCGCTTTCTAGATGTGGTTGTTCAAACTGAGCTTGAGTGACTGGTGATGCAATGTTCAATTCTGGACTTTGTGGAAGTGGCTCTTCAAGTGCAACTTGAGTGACTGGTAATGGGAAGACTAATGCTAGACTTTCTGAGACCTTTTCTTCAGACTGAAACATTACAGTATCTTCAGTTTGACAGTCCAAATCCAATAAAGCATTTGTATCAGGTAACATGCCTGTTTCTTGAATGGAGGAGGGAACATTGTCGTTCATTATTAATTGTGGAGTGTCTTCCAAGAAGTTTGGAGATACATTATCTGTCAAAGGTGTCTGCAACATATCGGGTACATTAAAAATTTCATGTCCTTCAGCTACTGGTGGTGCTTCATTCATCTTTAAGTCAAACTCACCAAGGATGTGGCTTTCATTTACACCTTTGAATATTGGTGTTTCTGATACTGCCAGTCCAGTATCTTGAAATATATGCAAATCTTCTCCCACTGGAAAAGAAAGATCAGGAATATGTTGATCATCCTGAGAAGCAGGAAAATTTAATATCTCCTTTTCTTCCACAAAAGGTGCTCCAGTTGAAAACATTAACTGTTCTATGCTATTACTAGTAATACAATTATCATCTAACTTTGGCTGGAGAGAAGGTAAAAGTGGTTCATCAACCAAAGATGGCAATGTGGTAATAGGTTCATTTGAAGCTGGCTGTTTCAACAATTCTTTATACAAATCATGCTCCTCATAAGATGATCTAGAATTAATCGATGATTCTTCATCTAAATCTTCTAATGGACCTTCTTCAAGACCACTATCATCACAAAGAATATTTTGTGGTGATGTTATATTAGTAACTTGCTGAACAGCTGTTTCAATGGCTGTACATACTATTTCTGAAGCTAGGTCCACTGCTTCAGAGCGATCAGCAACTGGAGACTGCTGCAATTCATTATCCAATTTATATTCTTCTGCCTGAGTAGGCACTGGTATCTTATGAAGATTACAATCAAGAATTTCATTACTTTCCTGCTGGTTAAAATTTAACCTATTTGAGGGCTGTGTAATAAGAGCACCTCCCAGCTTCTGTGCAGCAATGACTTCATCTATTGGAGGGGTGGGAAGTTCACTGAAAGCTGTAGCTTCTGGAGGAAGACCTTCAGCAACTGGCTTGTTAAAATCTTGTTCATCTGTTAGTGGAAAGTGCATATTATTTGCATTATACTGACATGGTAGATATTCTTCTGCATGACCTGGTGAAAATCCCCAATACAGATCTAAAACACTTGGTTTGACAGCTTGCTCAGAATAATCAATACTATTGATATCTGAATGATCTTGAGCATCACCATTAAGGAAAACTTGTGATGGTCTTCCAAATTCAATATGAGGAAAGCAAGCTGTATATCCAGGGGCTGCAGCAATCAGAGTATTCAAATCCTTGAGAAACACTATGATGGTAGTAATATTATCACTAGAACCTTGATCCTTTGCTTGCTGTACTAGTTTTGATGCTACATTTTGTGCATCATCAGGACCTTCTGCTAGATAATGGTAAGTTGCACTTCCCACATCAGAAAATTTAAATCTATCCCACAAGCCATCACAAGCCAATATGAGAAAATCTTCACTTCCATCTAGAGGGATGGTGACAACATCAGGCTCACTGCTAATAAATGGTTTGTGTTCAGCATCACCTATAATTAAAAAAAAAAAAGGGGTTTTTGAACATTTAATTTTATTAAGCAATTTTTATCGAACTATTTTATTAAATAATTTATGCTAACATATCTAAAAATTAATTAATACTAAGTAATAGTAGTACTAATGGTAACATGAAAGAGATAACGAATGATTCAAGAGTAGCCATGCATGGATATTCAATTATCAGAGAGGTGGGTGGTAACGAGAGGGTGCATAAGGCTTGCTTTGCTGGGGGAATTTGAGCAGAGTGATTGAAGTACAGGATATGAGGAGTAAATGACCTCATTACCAATCAAATCACAAATGAAGCTGGTTTGGGTAATGTATGGCTTCCCTTGATGAACAGTTGACTCCCTGGAGGTTTAATAATAATATGTGAGGCATTATTATTATAAAGTCTTATAGATTTAGAGGAAAGAATTGAACATAAAAGAAAGGTAGATAATAATATTGATGGTTTAAAAATAAAGGACTGGCTGGGGTTGAATTATGTAGAGTAAGAGTTAACATTAGCTGAATAGAAATGATAGGGAGCTATTACCAGATTAACACAAATCAGATTTTTCATAGAATGAGTGAAGACAAGGGGAGAATAAGAAGCCATCCCTGGAAGCTGTATAAGGTATGAAGTTTGTTTTGTTTTTTTTTGTCCAGAGAGTGGTAGATAGTTGGGATGCATTGCCTAAAAGTGGAGAGACTGCGGAGATAAAATACATTTAAGATGTGTGTGATAGCAGCCCACCTGCAATGAGTTATTTTGACTCAATGGAGGTCTAATAATAATATTCTAGCAGTGTTTGCCAATCATCCATGAGAAGTTTGGGTGTGGTCATCCAAAAGCCTTTTAATCAAAAAACACTAAGCATGGCTGAAAAATCCAGTGTTCTCACCAGGGCCACCTAGAGGGGGTGACATCTGAGACTTTGTCACGGGCCCAGTATCAAAAAGGGCCCGATCGTCGGGCTCTGACGTTCACATAACTGTGTTTATAATGCATGGTTTTAATTCTCGTAATAATACAACAATGATAAAGGCATATCGAGAATGATACTGTGTTTTGTTTTAGACTGACAGCTACGCTCTTTAGCTTGTCGTGAGTGTCCGGAAGACACAGATTCTCTCTGTGCGGATCGCTATAGTTATAGCGGGTGATGACTTCAATGACAACAAGGCGTTGTTGCAGTCGGCTGTGCTAGCTAGTAATTGCATTCACAGTAATGTTCCCTGCCAGAATGCTTCGTTCTTGTTAGTATTTTGATAGACGAAGGTTTTGTGATTGTTTGCAAACTGTGCAACTGTATAGTGCAGGCTGTGCGCTAAAAAAATAAAAGTAAGTATTCTTATTAATTTGATTTTTTAATTATTGAAATTATATTTTTAATAATAAAAATTTGACCAACAGAAATGTATCATCATAAATCTAGAGGCAATAAAAATATAAAAATTCTCTTTTTATTTATTGTTTGTATTTTGTATGGTATGTAATGTATCGAATTTTGAATTTATTGTACACTTTTTTAAATAAATGTTTAATGTTTTATATGACTTTTTTTATTAAACAAAAGTGATGCACTTTTTTAAGTGGGGCCCGGGACCACAGACTTGTCAGGGGCCCGAAAATTTCTCTCGGCAGTCCTGGTTCTCACAATTATCTGTCTTTCACATACCTAAACCTTCAGTTAATTCCCTCAGTTAACTGACCATAATACATATCACACAAACCTTGTCATCTCAACTATATAACTCAGATCTCTTTCCTTAGGGATGGGGGCACCCACCAAATAAGCAACTGCTTTCTTAATAATTCAGATGATATTTAATTAGTGATTACAGAACTCATATTCCATGTTACACACACACACAATTTTGACTTAAGTCAATAAGAATACAATTTGATCAGTAAATCACAAATTTCAAGCCCAATATCATTTGTTTGGTATCCAGCAGATAGTGTGCCCATTAAATAAGAGATTGATTATTTACAGAGCAGCCCTTAGAATAAGAGTAACAAAAGTAATAAGAATACAAAACAGAATAATTAGAGCCACAACTATTACCGACTTCGCAAATTCAACCAATGATATGTATGTCATTCATAATATTCTACCACTTCAGAAACTATATATATCTATGGTTGTCTGTTATATGTAAAAAGAAACATTGAAAGTTTTTTGGTATATAATGTAGATTATGGATTACGCTGTGATCAAAACATGCTGATAGTAACCAAGGCAAACAAAGAAATATTTCATAAATCCTTCGAGTACCTAGCGACAAGCAGCTATAATAAACTTCCAAATGAAATTAAATTTATAATCTCAAAATATACATTCAGAAAAAGATTGAGAAACTACCTAGTGGGATTAAACAACGTTGACATTTACTTTAAACGTATAGTATAATAACTCATATATCATAACCAATTAAGGTATTGGTATACTAATTAGTTCATTCAATTATGTATTAATATATTAACATGCACATCATTATAACCAGTAAGATAGCCCTCATGGATGCATCCCTGGACTCAGAAGAGCTGTTTTTGAGCTAATTAATTCTCTAATAACCAGTATGGCTATGGCCCTTGGTTACACATAAATGTATAAACTAACTTACATTATCACTAAAACTAGTAACTTATAAACTATGAAACCATTCAAAATATATTATACTCTACTTGCATATGAGAAAACTTTTTATTAATTATAATAAAATAATAGCCAAAAATAAGTGTTAGTACCAATAGAATATGATAGTAATACTTGAATTTTTATTCTATAATACTGTACTGTACATTGAATTGTATTGCGAAATATTGTAAATTGAATTATACAAGTTGAATAGTATAATATGTATATCTTGTATACGTGATGTGAATAAACTGTTAAATTTGTTTATAATTTTATAAGTTTATAATTATAAGGTTGTTGTAATCACAGGTACACCTTTTGAGTTAGGTAACAGCTGTTTATGTGGTAACTGTTGGAGTAAGAGTGTGTGAGTGGAGCATGTCAGAAGGTGCATCGCAGTGCAAAGAGCTGTGACAAAATTTTACTATAAATTAGGAAAAACTGCTACAGAAGTATCAAGACCTAAAAAAAGTTTACAAGCAAATGACTGTCTGAGCCATGCACAGGTGTTCTGCTGGTTTTCAGTGTTCAAAGAGGGGGAAGGGGAATCCCTGGAGGATGACCCACATTGCAGATGGCCAGTTTTTACATGGACAAATGAAAATTGAAAGTTATAGAAATTGTTGCCCATAAGGAGATGAATAGCCATCAGGCTAATTGCTGTACAACTTTGTGTCAGTAAGGAATCAGCCAGATTAATCTTAATTGTCACCAGTGATGAAAGTTGGTGTTTTCAGTTTGATCCAGAAATGAAACACTAGAGCATAGAATGGTTTGGAAGACAATAGTCAAGATAATTGCCTTCTAGACAGTGGTCATTGTTTTTTTTTCAATGCTGCTAGAATTATCTACTGCAAATTTGTTTCTGAGGGCAGCACAGTTAACAATCAGTTTCAATTATTTAAGAGTAATGTAATGTCTATATGCAATGCATCAGGAAAAAAGCAAACTGTTCCACAACAATTGGTTTGTTGCATGATAGCATGCCTGCATATTATGCACTGTTTGTGAAGCATTTTCTGGCTTTGAAGTCTGTGTGATCTAACATCTTCCCCCTATGGCTAGATTTGGCTTCTGCAGAGTTTCTTCTTCCCAAAGATGAAGTGTGCCTAGAAAGGGTAAATTCGAACCCAAAAGAAGAGAAATGAAGTTTAAGATGCGTACTAAAACTGAACTAAGAACATACAGAAAGGAAAAATATGTTTATGCATTGTCATGTGATGTCACATATGGTCATATTCGATGTTAATAAATATAAAGTTATGCACTTTAGCATGATGCAATATAGAACATATTTTATTGGTGGGATTATGCTTGGAGTAAATGACTAGGCTAGAGATCTTGGAGTTATGGTTGATAGGAAGTTAAAGTCACATAATGCAATATTGATATGTAAGAAAATGGAAGTCATTTTGCCTCTTAAAAAGGCTTTGATATGATCACAGCTGGACTAATGTGCACTGCTTTAGTCTCCTGAGTTCAAATGAGATAAAGAAGCTGTGGAAGGGCTGCAAAGTAGTTAACTATGAAGATAACTTGAGTATGCAGACTACAGACAAAGGAAGACAGAAGAAAGAGGGGTGACATGATAGAAGTTTAGAAACTTTTGAGAGGGTGTTATAGGCTATCAGTTGATAACATTTTTCATCATATGGAAGGTGGAGAGAGGACAAGGGGGCATCTGTGAAAATTAAGTGTACATGTGTTAAGAAAGGGAGAGTTTTTTTTTTCTCATAGAAGTGTTAATGAGTGGAAAGTTTAACTGTAGTGAGTGCATCTAGTGTAAATGACTAAGAAATGTATGTCAGATGGTGTGGATGATATATAGCTTCCCTTGATTAATTGAGAGAATATGGTTCAAACCTGACTGGCTAGGCTGAATTATATAGAGTAAGAGAAGCACACAAACGAGCCCATAATAGCCAATTTCTGAATGGATATGACTATTTATTTACTTACATAAAATATTTATGTCAATAAATATTATCAACAAATTCCAAGTTCAATTAATATTAAAATTGTTGATTTAATAATCTTTCTAAATAAAATTCAGATTTATGAAATAAAGCAAGCAGTTGTTTTGAATTTAAAATGTTAGCACTTGAGACAAGGCTGGGAAAATAGCTCTTGGATCATCGGGAGTTTTAATGTAACCTCGACTACATACATGTGCAGACCTCTTCTCAGAAAGTTATCTATAGTCTGAGGTTATTATTATTACCGCAAGACCCCATGGAGTCAAACACACATCTAGGAGATCCTTTATCACACACACACACACACACACACACACACACACCTCATCATACCTTGCTTTAAACACACTCAAATTCTCTGCAGACATCACACTCTCAGGCATGGCATTCCAATTATTTATAACTCTACATGCAAAAAAAACCTGCTTTTCACTCCCCTGCTATTGCCCTCCTTATACAGCTTCTAGTGATGACCTCTGGTTCTCCACTGCTTTCCCACTGTTTTCTGTAGAACTTCACATTGATCCTATAACAACCTCTTACTAACTTGTAGTTCTCTATATCTCCCCCTCTTTTTCCTATCCCCTGAACTCTAAATTGCATCTTCAACCTTTACTTACATTCAACATTCCAGAGGTCAGAAACTACCTTATTTGCCTCTGGACCCTTTCCAACATCTTTGTCCTTTTGAAAACCAGGTGACCAAATGTGGTCACAGTAGTCTATGTGTGGCCTAATCAGAGCCTTATACAATGGAACAAGAATCTCCCTACTTCTATAAGTCAGTGTTCTCTGCATCATTCCCAGAAGTCTTTGTGTTGTCCTCACAATTTTGGCAATTGTGTTCCCTAAATTTCAGATCCTTATCCACTATCACCCTAAGATCTCTTATTTCCTCCACCTCCAACAATGTCTCCCCACCAAGCATAAATTCTACATCCCATCTTTGTTTCCCAAATTTTAAATTTGGGAAACAAAAATTCTAATATCCAACCCCATCTGCTCTAGATCTACAATCGCAGATAAAAATATCACAGTGGTTTTCACATGCAAACTTTTTTCCCCCTGGTATGAGAGCATCTCAAGGAGGATATAAGAAGCACATACTATGGTGCAATTAAATGAAATGCGATTAAAATTTCTTTGATAGTTAAATTTTCTTCCAATCTTGTTCTTTGTCAATTTCCTAATATGATCTATCAGTGATTAAAACCTTTAACATTTTTGGTCGTAACTGCATTCATGCATCTAATTTTGGTTTCCTCTGGGAAACCAAAGTCTTGTTCATACAATCTTTTCTTCAAACATCTGTTCTTCATCACCCTTCAAAAGGTGAAAGGATATATATATATATATATATATATATATATATATATATATATATATACACATATACATATGTATACACACACACACACACACACACCATTAGATTATTAATATTCAGGTATTTATAAGCAGCATAATTAGATTTTTACATTAACTAAACAGCAGTCAACTGTATTTTTAACACTTATTAAAAATACCTTTTCTTTCATATAATTTATTCAAATAGCAAAAATAGCAAGAATAAATCAAATCAAACAGTGCTAACAAAGTGGAAAATAGCTTATACTCATGCCAATAAGATTTTATTTTAACACTACATACTTTTTTTTTTTTTTTTTTTAATACCAGTTCCATCCCTACCTCCATTGATAATGTGTCTTGCTAATTTTCATTTCACTGACTTTCCTTAGCCTTTTCTCAAGCACATTTACACCATCCTTTCCTTCTGAATTATGTAAGAAGCCACCGTTACAGTGTCTACACTACATTGTAGTCATTTTTAAATGACTATTAAAAAAAAGCATTATACCTCCAGACCGAATGCAGGGGAATACTATTCCCACAAGCTCTCTGGTCAACTTACAAAACTTTCATAGTTTCTACATTCAACTTTGAAATAATTATACCTCCATATTTATGCATTTCAGTTCAAATTATCTACTTCAACTGCCATTTCCAAAACGTTTAATGCTTTTTCTACCTTTATTATTGAAATATACTCATGTTGCATTCATCCTTAACACAATTTAATGGTTACATAATATACCAGCACATCTAACCCTTAAAAAGCACACAAGATTACTTATTCAAATTTTCCACACAGGACAGATGGGTTGTTCTATATGGGATAACATGTTGAGGATATTAAGAAGAAAACACAAATCAGCTGTTGCTTTTCACATGGAAAGGCAATCATCTTTCATAGAGGAAAAACAGGCTTATGTTGATTATGGCAATTGTGTGTGAATATACATGTATACACACATGCATATGTTTATGTAGCTTTATAGAAATATTTGCATCTATAGTGCTAGGCTGCCTGAAGGACTGTTTTAAGTTCAATTTAGTCACCAACTACAGGAACGTTAGTCCAGAACACAATCAGAAGAATTGGACATTGCACCCTTCGACTGTAAAAGACCCAAGTTTGGTCCTCTTTGTGAGCAGAGATATCCTTATATGGGATTTTTCAATTAAAGGAAAGTTAACCAATCTCATACAAAACAGGCTGAAAACTCCAGTTTATTCTGCATACAATACAGGCAAATCGGCCATGGGAACACACACTTCACACAAGGAGAAGACAAAAAAAATACTATTATTGGGTGGGCAATAGATGGTATTATGTGTGCAGTTGGAAAATAATGAAGGAGAGTTGGTGAGGTGTGTGTGTGTGTGTGTGTGTGTGTGTGTGTGTGTGTGTGTGTGTGGTGAAGCAGAGCACCCTCCTGTGATGAATCTTGGACTTCTTGGAGACATGACATAATAATTATATGCATGTGGGAAGGGAGGGGATATAACTGGTGTTACAGAGATAAAGAAGACAAACAAGTGACATCCCACTACATAAGTATAAGATGTTATATTCAAACAATAACGATCGAGTAAAAAAAATAAAAAAAAAGGACTAGTGATAGCATTCAATACCAAATGAAGATAAATTTCTTGAGTGGAAGGCAATTTCAAGTAGTTATATGGGCAAACCTAAAAATGGGGAAAATGGACAACGAAACTTATATAGTACCAACAAGGTTCTCCTAAAGAAGTGAAGGAATTTTTCGAGTCATAAGAGCAGGCACGTGTTAAAGAAAATGGAAAAAGTGGTTCTTGTTGGAGATCTAAACAGCAAAGTAGGAAATAAACCCTGATCAGAATAGAAAAACATTTTGGGAAAATTTGAATAAAAGAACAAAGCTGATAGTAAGTAACCACTGAATTTTTGTTCAGGATATAGATTAGTCATTATCCATGTTCCACCATAAAGATAGGAACAAGTTCACAAGGAAAGAAGACAAGAAACAAGAGAACTATTACCAAAGTCAGAGCAAACAAGAATGGATATGAAGTTAGATAGCATGGATAATGGGTAACTGATATCCAGACATCAGTAGTATGTGGTAGAGTGGAATCTAGGAGAATGATGAAGACTCATTCTCCTAGGTGACTCAATGGAATACCTCAGAGTTCTATATTATGGCCACTACTCTTAATAAGGTTTAAAGGATTTAAAAGGGGGATTCAGTTGTTTGCTGATGCAAAATTGCGAGGGCAATAGTTGATAAAGGTGATATAGCCTGCAGGATGATTTAAATAAACTGGTATTGTGGGTGAAGGATAATCATTATCAATTTAATGTTGAAAAACAGGGAATGCAGTTCCAAAGCCTTGTGAATAGGAGAAAGAGCGAAGATATGATTAAGACATTTTAGTTGGTAAAAAGTTACCAGGTTAATGTGGAAGAAATATTTCACAGAATGGGGAGGGTCAAAATAAGAAGACACCACCTGTGAGCAGGGGCATAACAAACAAGTTCTTGTTAGTTATGAAATGCATTGACTGACATTGTGGTGAATGCAGATAAATTGAATGAGTTTAAAGCACAGTTTGATGGGCTTTGTGTGTCTCCTGTGATGAGTCAATTCCATGAAGGTGTGGCATTAATAAAGGATAGATTGGAGTAATATACAGGGAGAGTTGAATCAAGGAGAAGGCAAGTAACCAGCAGTGTACTGCACTGACTACTGCTATTTAATTTATATGTCAATAATTTAGAAATTATTTAATGAGGAATATCTAGTTTGCTGATGATTTAAACAGACTAACAGCATGGACATGGGATAGTTCTAGTTTAATATAGAAAAGTATAAAGTGATGCGTTATGGGATAAAAAGATTACATTCTATGTACTTGCTGGCCTGGTTGGCCACTTGGCAAACCAACAGGCTGCATGTTCAAATTCCCCTGTGAGCATAGATGTTTGTGATTATCTTTAGGTGGGAGATGAATTTCATCACCTGTATGAAACCACTGCCCTTGTTATTGGAGACCTGGAATGGCTTGAAGAAGTTCCATATTTAGTCTCTAAAGCAAGGTTTCCAAACTATGTAAAAAAATAAATGAAAATATACAAAAATATATAAAATTAATAATTATAAAATAAAAAATCCTTAGCTCACCCACAGTATAGATGTATTATAGGTTTATAGAAACCTTTTGTAGGTGAAAGCCACATAAAAAAAACTACACCAATGGCTAGACTGTACAAAATTGATGAGCTAAGGTTTCAAAGAAAAAGGTGGACAAGTTGAAGTTCAGAGTGCATGTACAAAAGTAGTCAAAATACTCACTGGATTATCAGAATGCTGAAGAACACTGACACAAAATAAGTTATGTCACTTTATAAAGTTTTCATGAAGTCACATCTGGGCTACTAAACACAGATCTGGTCACCTAGATTCCTTGGGGAATGAAGAAAGAGGATTTAGAACCAGGTGACCAGTCACAAATTTCTGGAATGCTAACTGAGGGCAGATGAAGGAGTGTGTGGGTTATAAAGAAGAAATTTTTCAATTCATGACAAGAGAACTAGAAGTCATCCTATGAAATTATATAACAATGTGGCTAGCAAGGATGATTATTTTGCTTAAATAGTGACTAATGGGTTGCCAGAATTGGTATAAGGGCTCAATCAATGATTTCAAGGAGTGGTGTTACACCTGATATCTTAAGAATGTAGAATTCTCAGCTATCATGGTGTAACATGAAGAATAAATAAATTAAAAACCCTGCAAAAGAGATAATAGATGAATTATTTAAAAGAAAAAGAAATATTCTTGCATCCAATAAAATATATAAAATATAAAGGTGTTTGTTAAACTAACTAACAAAACAGAAAGAATATATTAATGTTGTAATATGGTATAAATGAGAAAATTTAACTAAATAAGACAGAAAAGGATTAGTCATAAAAGATGGTATGTGAGAGGCTAGAGATTAAAATATTAAGTAAATTCATAGAAAAATTTTGAAAGGGGATTAAGTTAGAGGCTAGCGAAAGAAAAACAACAGACAATCGCTTAAGGTCAATTCCTGGATTGAGACATCGTTACGGGCTCGCCGATCAAAGGACGTTTGGCAGAAAAACGCCACCCTAATTGGTCGGTAAAGTCAAGTCAAGGAGGAGGGCAGAGAAAAGAAGTTAAAGAAGGTGCCGTTAGGAGAGAGAGGGTATAAAAGGGTTAGAAACACCCCCAAAGGGGCTGTTTAGACTTTTGGCTTTTGATTCTGTTCCAGGAGAGTTCTTCGCGAGCTCCTTCGTATAGGTTCCACGGGGTTTTCCTGAGTGGCGAGACGGAGTTATATCTCCTTCGTCACAACACGGAAACAAAAGTGAATGGGATTTCGATTCCGTATTTCCTATGTAAGAAGCGAAGAAGAATATAGTCAAGGAAAAGAAAGCATATTCTTTGTGTTTCAACTTCAGTGACAACCACGAAAAAGGGAAAGCTGTAAAGAAATCGATATCCATGTCGCGAGTTGCACAGCCGTTATATAGATGATTCAAAGTGTGTCTTGAATTACAAAAGGTTAAGACGACCATGTAAGCATAGTTCAATTCAAAGGGGAACATAGGAGAGGTTATACCAGGATACTTCGATCAGAAAAAGGTAGAGGCCCATATGGAAAATTCAAGAAAGAAAGGTACTGTAAAATATATCTTGTGTTAACTAAGATTCGTCTGTATTAGTTATCATTATTCTAATACTGAACTGTTGAAGTGACCAAGAAAACAATACTAGGACTTTAGTATATGGCAGAATATAATGAAAGTAAGCTTACTAATGTTAATATTATATGAGTAATTAAGTGTCCTGAGAATTTTGCATGTCTAATATATTGTATAAGAAAGTTTAAATGTCATAGTTATGTGTCAGTGCAGTAAATGGTTTAGTTAATTACTTAAGTTTGGATAGTTAAGTAGTGTGAACTAATCTTATATGTCCGTGTCAAATGAATTTACGTGTTGAATGTGTATGGCGGCATGATCGTAATACCCATTATAGGATCATAGCTTAATTATTTATGATAAGCTAATGTCAGTTTGTAAATATTTAGTATAGCATTGAATTGAGTAATAACTAATATTTGAATTGTACCATGTTAAGGAATTTAATAAACCTTTTGTCCAATGATAAAACAGTTGTCTGAAATTGCTGTCCAATGCACCACTTGAAAAATTACGAACCTAATCACGCGGGAAATTAATGTGTTAAGAAACGAGATGAAGTGTCACGACTGCAACAGTTTCACTTTCAGACATATTTTAGTTCTTTCTCCTTGTTTTTGTATATAATATCTTGAACTAAATGTCCCAAAAGGCGCAGGCATAATACAAATATTAGGGATACTAAGGGGAGAATTAACTTAAGTATTAGTAAAAATTTTGGTGATATCTCGTGCATAGATAATAGTTGAACACAGATAAAGGGGAAATAACTAGATAGAATAAAAATCATAAATTGGGACACAACAGTAGCATGATAAGTACTATGAATAGTCAGTTGATCATCCAGTTAGTGACTGTGATGATACTTGAAAAATTCCAGTCATTTTATAGAAAATGACAGATTTAATACTGAAACTAAGATACCTTTTTAGCAACCTTGATACTTTCAGCTTATATACCAATTACAAACGCCAAAGGAAGAAAATCTTGTAACTTTTACAGGAAAAACTCAGATTCCTGACATATACCCTCAGGGATATGCAGGATTTATGACAGTACTACATGAAAAGTTACATCATTAGTAACTTTCTATCAACAATTTTCCTCCAGATTAGCCTGTTATCTGTCAACATTCCAATATTATCAGATCTTATATTTCTGTCTTCTAAGGCACTTTTTACTGTATCAAATCTACCTACATTTTGGTCTTCCTCTGGGTCTTTATCCTGCCATCCTAGCAAATAACACTTGTTTAGCTAAATTTTTCCTCTCCCATTCTGTTTAAGGGGCCATACCATCTACAATTAGCTCTGCTCACACATTCCTGAATGCTAACAATGCCAAGTTATTTCCTAATATACTTGTTTTTAATATGATACTGCCATATACCATCTGTTCAGTCTCCTAATCTTTCTCAAGACTCTCATATCTGTGGTCTCCAGTTTAGGAGAAGTGTTTTATTTTTAACCCAGCTCTCAGATCTTCCTCTGGGTCTTTATCCAGAGGAAGAAAGCGGAAGAACTTCGGCGGGAGTTTATGAAAATGAAAAATGACCTTCATCTTCTTCATGAGGAAGTGGAAGTGATCGGTAAGGAGATACTGGAAGTTAAAGCTGAGTTTAATGTGTTAAACAGAGAAATTAGGACTATAGAGATTACTTTAGCTGAAGTAACTAGAACAGGATTACATATGGGTGAGTCTTTGGTGAATGATTCATTAATAAATAGTATGGGAGTGATTGGGAGTCAACATAATAAAACCACAAGTGGCCAAGAAGAAATGAGATGTAGTGAGAGTGGGGGGTAAGTAATAGAGAGTTGAGTAATGAAGCTGGGAGGGTCATGCTGAATAGTGTAGAGAATGAGTCCATGAGTGTGAACTTGAATGAAGTTAATAGTGGTAAAATATATGGTGATTCTATGATTAAGGGTATGGAGAGTGGTATGCATGAGGAGTGCTTGGCTGATGGTACAATAGAAAGAGTGGCTTTAGCAATAAAGAGAGGGCATGAAACAGATAAGATGATAGTTATGGTGGGTACGAATGACCTGAGAGGTAGTATAAATCGGGAAGGAAAAGATTTAAGAACATTATTAGATATTGTGAAGAGGAAAAGTGTCAATGGGAGAATAGTGTGTGTGCTACCTCGTTTTGACAATTACGAGTTAAGTAGACGAGCAATGATAATGAATGATATGATTGCAAGAATGTGCAGAAAAAGAGGTCTGGAGTTTGTTGATGTTTGGAGTGTGTTTGAAGGAAAAAGGCAGTTGTATGCTAGAGATGGACTGCATCTTAACATGGAAGGACATAAGAGATTGAAGAAGTTATTGTTTTCTGAACAGGTTGAAGTTATTGGGCAGGGAAACTAACATTGAAAAGGTTGAGTGTAAGAGAGAGAAACTTTAGCACTGATTGTGTATTTATTGATCCTTATAGGCAGAATAAATTGCAGAAGAGAGGAAAAAAAAAAATCGGCATAGGACTACGGTAGTTAGTGACTTATATATCAGTTCTAAAGCCGGTACAAGATCTAGAGGGAATCTGCAATTTTTGTATACCAATGCTAGAAGCATTAGAAATAAGAGAGAAGAATTTTTGGCATTAGTCAGTGAAATCTCACCAAAAGTTGTAGGCATTAGTGAAACTTGGCTGTCAGCAGAAGATGTGGTCACTGGAATTGAATGTGATGGGTACAGTATTTTCAGGGAGGATAGAGAAGATAGAACAGGAGGAGGAGTACTGTTGATGACAGCTGATGTGTTGCAGCCAAAGAAAGTAGTATATCATGATGATAGACATGTGAATGAGAGTTCATTTGAGGCAGTCTGGTGCGAAATAGTGACCAACGCAACCAAATATACAGTTGGATGCTGCTATAGGCCAGGGAGTACAGGGGGAGATATTGAATTCATGCATCAGCAACTTAGTGCAATGAGTGAAGGCTTAGTGATTATTATGGGGGATTTTAATTATGGTGATATCAATTGGAAGGAGGAAATATCACGTAGCAAAAAGGAAATGGAGTTCATACATCTGCTACGAGATAATTACTTGAAACAGCACGTAACTGAAGGGACACGTGGTGTGAGAGTGTTGGACCTGGTTATTGGTTCAGAGGTTATATGCATAAGTAAGGTGACCTCGTTACCTCCAGTTGGTGAAAGCGATCATGTGGTATTGACTTGGGAGGTTGCAAAATCTGTGGATTTTTCTATTAAGAAGGGGTATGTACGAAACTACAGGTTAGGCAATTATAACAAGCTTCGGAGTGAGCTTGCAGCCATCCCATGGCAGAACATATTGCAAGGGAAAGATGTTAGCAGTGCTTGGGATAAAATCAGCGGGTATCTGAGGAAAGCAATATCAGATTGTGTTCCCATGGTCAGGAGGTCAAACAAGGCAGGCATTAGATGGATGAGCAGTAGTATCAAGCTTGAACTACAAAAAAAGAAAATGTTATGGAGAATTTACAAGGAGAAGGGCGATCAGGACACCCATGAGCAGTACAAGGCTCAAGCTAGGAAGGTTACCAGCATAGTAAGAAAAGCTAAATCAGATTATGAGAAGACCTTAGCCAAAGAGATCAAGGGTAATCCCAAAGAGTTCTTCCGCTATGTGGCAAGTAAGAGGAAGAATGACTTCGGAAGGATAACCTTAGTGGGTGCTGATGGTATTGAGGTGACAAAATCAGATGTAATAGTCGAGTTACTGAGTGATCACTTCTCAAAAGTCTATCACCCAAGTGAGGATATCTCTATACCTATAGCAATACCTAATGTGAGAATTGAAGCTAAAGAATCAGAGGTATTAAATATATTGCGAAACTTAAATGCAAACACTGCGGTAGGCTTAGATGGAATATCAGCTCGGGTGTTGCGTGAATGTGCAAATGAATTGTCAACCCCTCTTACCTGGATATTTAATTTAAGTTTGAACTCTGGTATGGTCCCTAGGGAGTGGAAGTTAGGCAAAGTGGTTCCTTTGCATAAGGGTGGCTCTAAAACTGCAGTATTGAATTACAGACCAATCACCATCTCAGGAGTAGTGGTAAAAGTATTGGAAAAGTTGGTTAAAGACAAAATTCAAGAACGGGTGGATCAGGATATGATACTCTATAGAGGCCAACATGGTTTTGTTAAAGGTAGATCCTGCCTTAGCAATCTATTAACTATCCATAATAGAATAACATCAGAGTTGGACAAAGGAACTGGCTACACAGTGGTACTTCTGGATTTTGCTAAGGCTTTTGACAGGATACCCCATAGAACACTGTTACGCAAATTGGAGCAGATGGGAATGGATATTAAATTGGTGATATGGATAGGAGAATGGCTCAGGGAGAGATACCATAAGGTGGTGTATGGAGGAGCCGAGTCCAGAATGAGGCAGGTGACCAGTGGTGTGCCTCAGGGCTCTGTGCTTGGGCCAATGTTGTTTAATTTGTATATAAATGATATAGGAAATGGCTTAAAGGGAGATATTCAGTTGTTTGCTGATGATGCAAAGTTGTGTAGTGCAATAAAAAATCAAGCTGATGTTGAAAGTTGCAGGAGGATTTAAATAAGCTGGTAAAATGGGCAAAAGAAAATGGATGTCAGTTTAATGTGGAAAAGTGTAAAGTCCTGCATTTTGGGATTAAAAGATTACCAGCTGTGTACTACATAGATGGAAAGGTACTCCAAGAGATTGATGAAGCTAGGGACTTAGGGGTATTGGTAGATAAGGAGATGAAGTTCAGAGGACACATTGCTAAGGTGTCCAAGATTGCACATAGGATTACTTGGTTGTTGAGGAACACACTGACATCCAGAGATAAAGAGGTTATTATTCCCCTTTATAAAGCATTGATACTTCCACATTTGGATTACTGTGCTCAGGTCTGGTCACCTGGATTCCTTGGAGATGAGGAGGCTGTGGAGAGGGTTCAGAGAAGAGTGACCAAGTTGGTGAGTGATATAAAAAATGCTCCCTACATTGATAGATTGAGAGCTTGTGGATTGCAGAGATTGGTTGATAGGCGAAGAAGAGGGGATATGATAGAAACATTCAAATTACTAAAAGGTTTTTATAGGATTGATGCAGGGGAAATGTTTCAGCTGTGTGATAGTGATGGAAGAACAAGAGGTCATCTCTGGAAATTAAAGAAGAGTGTGGTTAACAAAGGTGTCAGAACAAGGTTTTTTGCCTGGAGGGTGGTGAATGAGTGGAATTCATTGCCTGACTTTGTTGTGAGCTCTTCATCTGTAAATGAATTCAAGAAGAGATATGACAGATATTGTTTTGCTAGTTTGGGTCTCCCGCGATGAGTCTACTGACTCCATGGAGATACCCGTAATAATAATAATAATAATATCCTGCCATCCTAGCAAATAACACTTGTTTAGCTAAATTTTTCCTCTCCCATTCTGTTTAAGGGGCCATACCATCTACAATTAGCTCTGCTCACACATTCCTGAATGCTAACAATGCCAAGTTATTTCCTAATATACTTGTTTTTAATATGATACTGCCATATACCATCTGTTCAGTCTCCTAATCTTTCTCAAGACTCTCATATCTGTGGTCTCCAGTTTAGGAGAAGTGTTTTATTTTTAACCCAGCTCTCAGATCCATAAGTTAAAATTGGTTTGAACACTGTCTTGTATACAGTGTTCAAACTAATTTTAACTTATGGATTTTTTTTAACTTTTGACTTCTCTCTCTTATTCCATATAATTTTATTCAGTTGACCCCCCCCCACACACACACCACACCAGCTTTGCTAATTCTTCTGTCTATTTCCAAATTTAATTTGCCTCTAAAAATTGCAACTAAATAGACAGCAGAATTAGCAAAGCTGGTAATTCATCTATTAGGGATCATAATGTGATCCATAATAGATGAATAATAGTGGAGATAATATACACCTTGTTGGCTACATGACTTATCAAACTATCATCCTGTAGCTCCTTCAATTCCAACTGCTGATTTACAACTCAAATAGAGATTATATATTGTTTAATATAATGTCCTATTTAAACCATATAACTGGAGTGTTTTGAACAGCTTTCCTCTTGGCACCTTGATGTCTTGTCATATTCCTTTACCAGGAAAAACTCTTCCCACTTAATATTTTCACACTGTTCAAACTATTTAGACAATACAATTTTTAGTTTGGTAAAATATACTATGGAGAAGGAAAGGTTAACAGGCTCAATTCCCTCACATAGTGTTCAATTTATTCACAGTCCTTTGAAAGACAGTCCATGGATGGTTACCACATGAAACTGAGAATGTGTTCTTGATAGCTAGTGGTATTCATGGGCTTAAATGGATAATTCACTTGTCTGCTTTACACTGGAACTAAAAGGCAACAAGTCTCTCCAATTCCTGGAGATTATTATTATTCGTGACACCTCCAAGAAGTCCGAAGACTCATCGTGGGAAGATACCTACTGTTCAACTCTCCGTTTCCACCACTACATCGAACCTCTACTACCAATCGTCTACATCATCGCCATCTACTGCCCACCACCACTAGTATTTTTTTTTTTTTTTTGTCTGTAAATTGTGTGTGTTCTGAAGGGGCGATGTGTCTGTATGCAGGATGAAAAACCAGAGTTTCCGGGAGAAAAAACCCTGCTACCTCCATATGAGATCAGCTAACTCGCCTTCAATTCAAAAAGTCCATATAAAGATTCCTCCTGTCATGATGGGAATCACAACAGGAAGAAAATACTGAGAGTATATGGCATTTGGGTGATAAAGAGAAAAAACAAGAACAAGACTACCTTTGAGAAATTCTGATGCAAGATGGTCATAATCCCAAGACAATAAAAAAACATTTTCACAATTTTACACCCACAACATTCTTAAAAAAAAAAGAAAAAAAAAAAAAAAAGGTGTTGGGGAGACTGCAAGCGCTCCTATTTTAGTATTTGCATTTACTACCCAAGTCAGAGGACCACTCAAAAGAAATCCAATTGGTAAAAAATGTTAGGAATGTTCAAAAGAGGGCACAAACTGTGCCTTGCTTTCCACACAAGTGAAAGTCAAGTTCTCTGTCAGAACAGCTAGAACTAGAATAGTCAGAACTAAACAGCTTCTGCTGCATATGACAGTTATATCTGAAAATATAAAAAGGCTTATGAATTGATATAAGTATTTTATCAGTAGACCTCCACAGAGTCAAGAGACTCATTGTGGGAGGTCTCTCGTGCACACAGCTCATCATACCTTGACTTAAATGCATTCACTGTCCCTGCACTCACCACACTCTCAGGCAATGCATTCCAATCACCTGCTGTTTGTCTTCACAATTTAACAAAATTGTTCATGAAACCTAGTCCATGCAAAAAAATTACTCTTACCCACCTACTCACATGGTCCTATACAGCATTCAGGGATGACTTCTTGTTCTCCCATGTCTCCAGACATTCTACAAAAAATTACACCCACATTAATCTGGTAATTACCTCTCATCAACTTTTATGTCTCAATCATGTCCCACTTTGCTTCCTTCTCTCCACTAGGCTCTGCAATTCACATTCTTTCAATCTATCCTCATACTCCACATTCCACGGACCAAAAACAGACAACTGTCTCTGAACCCTCCAACAACTCATCCTTTTGAAAACCAGGTGACCAAATCTGTGCACGTAATCCATATGTAGTTTGATCAAAGTTGTACAATGGAATCATAGCATCCTTATTTCTACACCTGTTCTCCACATTATTCCATAATTTTCTGTTTGTCCTCACAATTTAACAAAATTGTTCATGAAATCTAGTTCATATCCACCATCACCCTAAGATCTTTCATCTCCTCTGCCTCCTCTAAAACATTCCCATCAATTCTATACTCTGTATCCTATCTTTGCTTTCCAAATTTTAAAACCTTATGCTTTGCAACATTAGGCTGACATCTGCACACACTCACCCTGCAGACAGTCTATTCAAGTCCTCTTGCAAGGCCACATTCTACTGTACTTCTCATAACTCTCCACAATTTTGCATCATCTGCCGACCTGGTTGGCAGTGGTTAGTGTACCTGCTCTCAAACCAACAGGTCACAGGTTTAAATCCTGCCATGGGCATGAATGTTTGCAATTGTCTTTAGGTGAAAGATGAATTTCGTCACCTGGTGTAAGACCACCATCCCACTTATTGGATGCCTGAAGAGGCTGAAAAAGTTCCATGTTTGATCTCTAGAGCAGGGTTTCCAAACCATGTGGAAAAAAAAAAAAAAATCTGTATATGACCACTTAAGTCCCTTTCAATGCCATGTACATACAAATTAAACAATGGTCCCAAAACAGAACCCCTGGTGTACACCACTGGTGATATTCCTCTTCTGAGATTTTGGGATATCACTTCCCAATACACAACCTGAATATCTATCAGACAGATAATCTCCAACCCAATGCACTAATCTACTGTAGATAGTTTCTAATATTGAGACATGTTTTCAGATAATTAACAAGTTATGCAAGTCAGACATCGCCAGGAGTATCAGCAAAAGTTGTAAATTACAATTTAGATGTTATCAGAACATCAAAATTGATACATATTAGATAACCAGAATAAAAATCTTACATTTATTACTGTATACATGTTAAGATGGTGACAAGAAAGGCAAACAACAAATGAGTACCTCTAGTCTCGGCAGCATACCACTGTCTATTGCCAACAAACCGAATAACAATATGAAGTGCCACAGTTGTAAAACCGAATTATCAATTTCAACCAGCCTTTCTTCTGTTCGATGCGCCTTCCTTCAGAAAAACAGCTACTGAACTTAAGCAAACATGTCAAAAACCTCAAACAACACCTTAATTGAAACTTTCTCTTCCAAAATCCAAGCATGGGAAACTAAAGCTCGAAATACTTGACCAGCACCCAATCGCAAGTGTACCCTTGCCTGCTAACAAACTCCGTGACCTAATTACATCAACGGTACACGAGTTGATTGAGGCCAAAAAACTTATGCAGTTATTCTGAACTTCCCAACAGAAAATGGAAAATCATTAAAAGAAGCCATCAGCAAGTTAGCAGAAGAATGCAACTTAAATCCCAGAAACGTCAAATGCCATCGTTTCGGACCCATAAAGAAAAGAAAGGACAGAACGAACTTTCCACATCTCCTGAAAGTGACCTGTGACACACTGATATATGCATCGAAATTAATAACAGCAATAAATAACAAGTTAAAGGGCACTTGTCCCCAATTGCACATACATGCTTGACTTAACATTTGCCTAGAGCAGGGGTCGGCAACCTGCGGCTCGCGAGCCACATGCGGCTCTTTGGATGTGAAGCTGCGGCTCTTTAGTTCCATACGCAAATATTATTTATTTTATCAAAAAAAAAAAGTATTAAAAATCGTTCTGAATCGATTAACGAGGATTAGGCACCGATTCTATCTCTCAGCCACTTGTACTCGCTTTTCACCGCAACCCTCCCCCGTGACACGCATCGTCACTGTCGTCAGTCCGTCGGAAGCTCTCGGAAGTTTATATGTTTGGCAATTTTCATTGATTTCGGCATAGCTGGGCATAACACCTTTACTCGTAAACTAAGTAACTAATATTTGCCAAAATTAAAAAAAAAAAAACTAAAATGTGGAGACTGCGCCGTGATAAACACGTTCTGACAAGTCCGTTCGTGCCAGTCGGCGATCACCGCACACGGGAGGCGACCACAGATGCGACGAAACTATGTACTTATAGTCAATCAGTACGTGAGAGAGTGAGACAAACAGTGTTTCGTGTCTAAATTATTTATTTTAATAATTAAATTATTAGAGAATTATTTATTTTATTTAGGTAGGTATTTTTAATTGGGAAATATCGTTGTAAAATGTTTTTTGATAAATTATATTTCATTATGCCCAGCTTCTCGTATCCGCTAAAACAGTACAAGATCTTCTTATTGTGCTATCTTCTATCGAATGTCAGCGACCATCTTGGCGAACAAACCGCGCTCTTGTGCTAATCTGAGCAGTTGTGCACTGCTCTTTCCTGTCCAGTACAAGATAGAATAGCTAAAATGTCTTCAAATGTAACATATTTGCAGGTGGAAGATATTCAACCTTCTTCTGCCTTATCACTTGCTATAGATGAGTCTTGCGACATAAAAGACACGGCACAAGTTGCCCTTTTTGTCAGGTATATGTCTTCCCAATTTCCAAAAGAAGAACTTCTAGGATTGCTACCGCTCTCGGGACAAACTAGAGGGGAAGATATAGCGAATGCCGTGCAAAAATGCCTTGAAGACAATAAGATCTTGTGGCTCTTTAAAAACTTTTTAAAATTTTGTGGCTCTTTAAAAACTTTGAAATTTTGTAAATTGTAATTTTTGACTCTTCCGACTCAAAAGGTTGCCGACCCCGGGCCTAGAGGAAACAAAAATGCCAACTTCAAAGAAAACTTGAAGAAAAATGCCAAAATGGAGACAACAGTTAGATCAGACTACAAACAAGCCAAAACAGTGCAAAAATCAAGTGACACCACCAGCAGCCACCAAGGAGACCAGTATGCAGGCACTGCATAGGAAACGTGCAAGACACTTGCTATCAAATACATGCCTCACAATACCATGCATATCCACTTCAATATCCATGGCCTCAACTCCAGCCTTAGTGTCCACTACCATCTGCAGTCCAAACTCCACTTATTCTTTTTAGCAGAAACTCAAATTTCACCTCTTCCCCCAGCACTACCTCAAACCTTCCAAACCACACACTGTTTAACTCCTTTTGACCCAAGGATGGCATCTGCATACATATCTGCAGTGACATACCCTGTCAGAGAACACATAACCTAGAATCACCCAACTTTGACCTCCTTTGGTTGAAAATATTCCTTCCCCACTTAGTCAAATTCATCTACTGTCTATCACTCTCCTAATGCCACCAACCACTTCAGCTCTAATTTCCTCTCCTTAAAAATTGATTCTCTAGTCCCGCTCTCCTAACAGCAAAATCATCCTCCTAGGAGATTTTAATGTCCATCACACCAACTGGCTTTCCTCCTTCAGTTGTACAGATCTTGCAGGCAGAGATGCTGAAACATCTACCATCACTAACAACCTTGCACAAGTTGTTCACATGCCAACCAGAATACCAGATAACCTAAACCACTACCCAAATACCCTAGATCTGTTCCTTACCAATGATCCTTCCAAATATGCAGTAAATGTAATGAGTTCCCAGGTAATTCTGACCACAATCTAGTGTGTATCCCCCCCATGCAACAATGCTTACACAGTCACTCCCACACAAAAGTAGTTTGGCATTATAACAGTGCAAATGGGACAGCCTCCACAATTACTATGCTTCATTCCCATGGTTGGACTATTGTTTACAGTCTTCCAATCCAAACATTTCAAAGTAATCCTCACTGGCATAGAAACATACATTCTTCAAAGTTCTCTGATATGCCATCCCCTATCTTAACCATGGTTCTCCAGAAGATTTGCCAAGGCTGTACAAATGAAAAATCTAGCATACCACAACTGGCTCAAATCAAGAACTCCATCCATCTTCAATGCTTTTACTGAAGCCTGAAACAGATGCAAGAAAAACTATCAATGCTTCCAAAATAGAATTTGAATGGACAAAAAGCAGGAAACCTGCAGCCTGCCCAAATGGCAGCCATGCTTTTTGGTCTCTTGCCAAAGCAATTGGGTGTAACTTTTGCCCTACACTATTCCCACCTTTATTATACCCAGATGGCTATTGCATCATCGCCCACAGAATCTCCTGGCTTCACACTTTGCCTCCAATGCATGCATAACTGACAATGGCAAATGTCCCCCAATCATTCCAAATGCCCAACATACAATGTCCCCCTATATCCTTTTGCCAGAAAGAGATCAGAAACCTATTGTCTAAATACACAAAAAAGTCTCTTGGTCCTGGTGGCATTCCTCCAATTGTCCTGATGGTATGTGCACTAGAACTAACTTCTATCATATGCTGCCTGTTGCCTGTACATACAATACTCTTACTCCACTGGTATATATCCCAAAGCCTGGAAACTGGCCTATATTCAACCCATTCTTGAGAAAGGTAATAAATCACTGTTATCTAACTACTGCCCTATCTCGCCTCAGTCCTATCTAAAGTGATGGAGAAAACCATAAATTCAACTCCTACACTACCTTGGAATCACCCAGCTATTAAGCTACCACTAGCATGGATTCTGTCACTACCAATCAACAGGAGATCTACTCTGATATCACTCATCTCTGGACAAATGCCATGGAGAAATTTGGTGAATCTCAAGTGGTTGCACTTGATATCTCCAAAGCTTTTGACTGGGTCTGGCAAAAAGGCTTATTAAAGAAACTCTTATCATTTGGACTGTCTCAGGACTTCTGCAGTTGGACTGCTAGCTTTCTGTCTGAATGCACACTATGTGTGATGGTAGACTGTTCTCTATCCTCTCACCATCCAACCAATGCTAGGGTCCCACAAGGTTCTGTTCTCTCACCAATTTTCTTCCTTCTGGATATCAATGACCTATTTCGGTTGACCTCCAACCCAATATACAGTTTTGCAGACAGCACATTGCACTCCTCCCTTTCATTTGATAAACCTTACTCTATACAACTCATCTCAACCTACAGAACATCAACCACCACCCTCAATTTTGACCTCCAAGCCATCCTCCAATGGGGCTCATAACCTCATTAACTTCAATGCTAGCAAAACCCAGTTCTATCTTATTTCTCACAAAAAAAACATTTTCCCCCAGTATTATTTTTGATAACACTCAAAATTCCAGAAAATATGAGATCTCTCTTTTTGGAATTATCCTGACATCAGGCCTCCCTTGGCATAAACACATCGCAATCATTGCATCCTCAGTTTCCTTCACCTCTAAACAGCTGTTAACCTTATACAAATCACAAATCCACCCAGCTATCAAATACTACTCTCAACAATTGGAGTGGGGCTCCTAAAAAGCTCTCTCAAAATGTTTGACTCAATATAGAGGAGAGCAATTAGGTTGATAAATGACCCATCTCTTACCACTCTCCTCACTTTCATATAGATGTTGGTCTCTGCAATTTGTGTATTCTATTTCCATGGCAAATGTTCATCTGAAATAGCATCAATAATTCCCCACTCAGTACTAAGTCCATTGGAACACATACAGCTGCCACCCAACATCCTTACACAGTACACCTTGAAACCAACAGAAGCTTTTCTTCATCCCTGTTACTGATGTATTGTGCAACAGTCTTCCCCTGATGTAGTTCCCAAGGAATACAATATAGACTTAAATCAAATGTAAACAAGTTTCTCCTTTCCCAACCCACTACCCATATATGGTAACATATCCTTATGACTTCTGCATTACTTCAACACTGGTATCACCTCTGGGTCTGGCTCCCATTAATACCTGAAAGGTTGAAACCAGCCAGGATAGTAACCCTTCCCATAATGCACAGCATTATACATGTCTAAGGATATGTACTTTGCATTATGGGATACCAAGGCAAGTGATGTGAAGTCATTTGCTTCTATATACAAGTTGTCCAGTCCTGAAAATACTTCAGGTGTAAACCTTGTTTGCTTACACTCGGATAAAGGATTACACTAATAATATAATTTTTTGGTATCTTTAAGTTATGTATGCTCTATCTCTCATAATATTTTAATCATGACTATCTTTTGTAATGGATGATGGTGTGAAGCTGTGTGTAAAAAATCTAGTTGCGATAGGTTTTCTGTATACTGAAAAGGATAATTTCTTTTTTCTTCATTTATTTTGAAAAGGATATCAAGGAATGGTAATTTGAGATATTCCAGTTCAAGAGTGAATTTTATATTGGGATGCAAGTTGTTCAGAGTCTTTGAAATCAAAGACATTAAGTCATCCATTGTTCTTGACTTGCAAAACTTGTGGGGTTATGTTTCATTAAACTCTTTAATTATCTTAAGGATTTAGTCTCAATACCAGAAACCATCTACAGAACTGCTAAACCACAAACTTATGTATGCACTAATCTACTATCCAACCCATTCAGTTCCAATTCAACTACTAGCTTGTCATAGGGCAATTTATTAAAAGCCTTTGCAAAATCTAAATATAATACTGTATATGCATTCCTATTGTCCAATGTATTTGTCACCTTGTTTATAATAAGTAAGTAAATTTCTAAAACATGATCTTCCTTAAGTAAACCTATGCTATCCATTAAAGAGAATTCTGCTATTAATCCAGTTCTGAATCCTTGTCCTTAGTAGCTTCTCCAACACCTTGACCATCTTCCTACTGCTCAAGTTCTGCATTATGCTACAAGGATGAAATACTTTAATGAAATGCTCATTTACATCACTCCATTCTTCGCAGTGTATCATTCTTCCTTCAACTGGCCGGATATAAAAAAAAATCCCTAGGATAGCCTCATTTGCTAACTACTGCCTTCATTTGCTAAAGTCACCTTCCTTGCTTGCTCTTTATACTCAAGTAATGATTATTGCCACTCATTTTATGCTACCTCTCACATACTTTTTTTTTTTGAGAATGCATGCTCCACCTCTTCAGTCATCCATTTTATACCTGCCTTATTTAATCTCCTGATCTTTGGATTACACTCAGGCATTGCATCTGCCAGATGGTTCCTGATTAGAGACCAAGCATGCTGGCCTGGTTGGCTAAGTGGTTAGAATACCTGCTCTCCAATTCGATTCTAACCATGGGCATGGATGTTTGCGAGTCTTCAGGTGGGAGATGAATTTCACTGCCCAGTGGGACAACTGTCTCATTTATTGGCGACCAAGAGGGAAAAAAATTATATAATTGATAAAAATGGCAAAAAATCCTTAGTCCACCTATGGTACAAAAATGTGCAATAGGTTCATAACCTTTCGTGAGTGGGAACCATAAAAAAAAAGCATTGACTTCCTCCCCATCCAATTCCTCATTCCATGCTATTGTTGCAAATAGCCTCCTGAGTTAGTCATAATTATGTCATAGTTCTACATATAACACTTGATATGGATTTTTCACAAAAATCCATATCAAGGAATATGTGCCAACCTCAATTCCATGTGTAGCCTGTTACATACTGCTTAAGGTAGGTGTCCTTCAAAAACTCAATTCATTCTCTTTGGTTCCAGATGCTGTCTCTTCATTCTAGTCTATATTACCATAATTGAAATCACCCATAATGATCACCCTTTTATTAGCCCAGACCAATTTGCCTCACCACCTTCCAAATTACCAGGTCTATAGCAACAGTCAAAACATTTGATCTTGTCCACCCCACTTCACACCATACTGCTTCAAACCAGTTACCTCTGCATTTCCATCCTAAATTAGCAAAAGTCCTCTGTCATCATCATCAATAACACTCCTCCCTTTATGCCTTGTCCGTTCTGTCAGAATGTCATCCTCATTCAACCATGTCTCACTTATTCCAACAATTTTTGGGTGAATGAACTATCAAATGCTGCAATTTCATTCTACTTGTTTGAATACTTCTAGCATATGTAAATATATAAACTAACTCATTTGTTTCTATAAAGAGTTAGTGACCCTTCTCAGATATGACTCCTACACACTCCACTCCCACATCCTTGACTATCTTAATCCTTTCTTGCACACCCACATCTACTCCTAAAACTTATCTACACTTCTTATGCAGCGTCTCCTTGTCTAATCTGACCTCCCCATTTCCCTGTCCACCTTGTGTTCCTTCTTTCTTTTCACTTGTGCCACTCATCTCTGTTCACAAACTTCCCAAGATTACTCTTTTGCTTCCTCAGGTCTTACATTCACTTCAGTCATTTTCTTTTGCACAACAGTTTCTCCAACTGACTCACACTAAACCCATTTAAATGGAGCTTCTCTTTGAATCACTTCTAACCACCCTTCAAATTCATGCCATACATTTGCAACTCCTTTCTCCTCACACAACTCTGTTAGCATACTACTCAATCTTTGCTTGCCTTCAACTTATTATCATACCCAGACAACATGCTAACTACCTTACCTACCACACTATTATCTTTCTCCTTAAGTCTCCTGACATCCATCCTTACATTCTGCTTATTACCAGTCAAATCATTTATGCAAATACCAACTCTTTCTTGCATACTCCTCTTATCTAATTGCTTCAACTACCTTATTCATTCTAACCCAGAAAACAAACCACCTTTTCACTCACCTCTAATAATCAAATCCTCATACATTGCTACTCTCAATTCATTCGATATTTCTTTCAAATATTTTATCCCATTATTCACATTTCCATATGTACTCCTACACAGCAACAGAAATTACTGCCTTATTCTAAACCATGTTCAGTCCTCATTAGACATTTAAACCCCTTAGATATGAGATATGATAAACATTATACCTGTCATTTAAACAATAATACATGTAGTAGTTACATGCCATTAATAGTTTAATTATAAAAGTCATTATTGTTTAACTATTTTCCTTTTGAATGATATAAGGATTGCTCTGCTTTATATATCCAAAATTGTACTTATTGACCCAATGAATCATGTCCCAAAGGATGTAAAACAGTTAAAAATTTCAAGTGTGTTTTCATTGTGTGGTCACTCTAGATGTAGTATGAATAATCACAATAACAGCCTATAGGCAAGAATGTTTCTTGTCAAGTTGATGGAAAGTTTGGCCTTCTTAAAATTGCATTACACAGAGCACAAAACAAACTTTGTACTTAGTATAATGCAGTTTTAATAACTGATTTTATCAGTTATTAAAACTGATAATCTTTACCTTTCTTTTAGGCTTGCACGGTGATCCGAATGCATTTTTGGAAATTATGGAGACAACTACCGTGTTTGAATAAAAGCTTTAGTTTAATATTACTAAAATTGAGGCGGAAGTGGGTCAAGCGCTGCGGACGTGTTTTGAAGAGCTCCTGATTCAGATAAGTTTTACTAGGAATAATTAAGTATATATGCGTAATTGTTTAAGTAAGAGTGGCTGTAAACGTTGTGGGCTACCGATATTATTAGGGTGGGTTTTTTTTTTCTTGTTTAAACTAAATACGAAATCGTTAATATTAGACCTAGTAACCTGCAGAGAAGAAAAAAATAATAATAAAAATAAATTAAAAAAAAAAAAAAAAAAAAAAAAAAAAAAAAAAATGGCGACGGCATTGTCATTCCATGATTTTAATTTGGATTTCAGTCGTTTCGTTAAGTGTGAGGTCTGTTATATGTATTCCTCCGATTATATAAATGCTTTGTGGATGTTTAGTGCAGATGGAAGAAGGGTGTGTGCGAAATGTGACCTGAACGAGGAATTGATGAATGCGAATATGAAGTTGATGACAGAAAGTGCTAGTACCGATTGTGTCGTGAGTGCACGTTTGAAAGAGAAGGATGGCGAGAAAGACAGGAGAAAAAAATGTTAGAAAACAAAAAAAAAAGAAAAAGAGCGATTTGACAACTGTAACGGATGTTAAAAGGGACGAAAGTGAGGCGGAAAGAAACGAAATTGAGAGAACAAATGAAAGTAGAAATGGCGTGATGCAGAAATCACAAGTAAAAAAAATCAAAAGAATGAATGATAGCGAAAAAAGAATGACTGATGGCGAAAGTTGGACGCATGTTGGAACGAAAGTACTGAACCAAAGAAAGATGAATGACAGTAAAAGTGAGAAGAATGATAGCGAAAGTTGGACGCATGTTAGTCCGAAAGTACGGAAACAAAGAAGGATGAATGAGAGTGAAAGTGAGAAGAGGGGAGTTAGAAAGATTTAATGATAGAGAGAATGCGTCGCGAGGTTCGGAAGGTGAATTGGATCGGATGAAGCAAGAAATGAAATAAATGCGAAATGAAATCAAGATAATTCAGGTCAAAACTATTAAAATAAATCATGATGGCATGAAAGAGTTAACAAAAGATGGGTGAGTGGCGTTGTATGGTGACTCCATTATTAAAGGTGTGCTAGAGGATAAAATGCACAAGGTATGTTTTCCAGGCAGTAAAATGAGTAGAGTGATTGAGGCATTGAATATGAGGCGGGAACGGGCAAAAGAGTTAATTGTATTAATTGGTACAAATGATTTGAGAGAGAACAAAGAGCATGTCAAAATGAATGTCAGGAGACTGCTTGGAAAGATAAAGGAGAATAGTGTGACAGGAAGGGTAGTCAGTGTGTTGCCTAGGTATGATTGTGGTGAAATGAGGCAGAGAGCAAGGATTATGAATGATATTCTGGCTGAAATGCATGAGGAGATGGGAGTACAGTTTGTTAATGTGTGGAATGAGTTTGAGGGACGAAGTGAGCTGTATGGGAGCGATGGACTGCATTTGAGTGGTTATGGTGGGAGTTGCTTGGAGAGACTGCTGCTGGAAGTGGAGAAATGAATAGAGAGAATGAATCAGATTGAGCGGGGAATGATGTGAAAGAGCAGGAGAGTAAGACAGGAGAGATTGAAGAAGTGGAAATGAATGGGCAAGTGGGTGGTATGAGTATAGAAAATGAGAGAATGGGTGTGCAAGAGAAGCAGGGAGGCTCAGGGTGGACAGGGATACACAGCGTGAGAAAGGTGGATGCTCCAAGAGGAGGTGAGAGGATGTGTATGCAGGAAAGTAATGGGATGATCACGGATCAAAAGGAAAAGATGGAATTGCAAAGGGTTCTAAAATGAAGAAGCAGAAAGGGAAATGGTCCCAGTCCAGCATGGAGAGATCACATCGAGTGAGTGGTATCAGTGGAACTAGCTGTAGATCCAGAAATGAGTTGTGTTTGTATACCAATGCTAGAAGTATAAGAAACAAGGCGGATGAAATCATTGCACTAATTGCGTCTGTGCACCCAGAGATTGTCGGAATAAGTGAGACATTGTTAGATGAGGATGACATCCTTACAGGAATAGAGATGAAGGGTATGATGTGTTTCGTGAGGATAGAAGGGATAAAAAGGGAGGGGGAGTGCTATTGATGATAAAGAGTTGTGTCCATACAAGGTAGAGATGCAAGAGGGAAATGGGGCCAGTAGTTTTGAGGCAGTATGGTGTGAGATAGAGGTGAATAGAATCAAATACTTGATGGGATGTTGTTACAGACCTGGTAATGTGGATGGTGGTGATAGTGAAATGTATAGTCAAATAAACCAAGCAAATAAGAAAAGGGTGATCATTATGGGTGATTTTAATTATGGCAATATAGACTGGAATGAAGAGATAGCAACTGGAAGTAAAGAAAATTTGTTTCTTGAGTTTTTGAGGGATAACTAAATCAGACAGTATGTAGCAGAGGGCACAAGAGGATTAAGGATCTTGGATTTGGTCATCTCATCTGAGGATGTAATTATCAATGAGGTATCAAATCATCCACCAATTGGTGAAAGTGGCCATGAGGTGATTACTTGGGTGGTTGCCAGCAGTGCAAGGACCCCTGTGAAAATAAGGTATATGTGGAACTACAAAGGGAGTGATTATGAAGAGCTCAGGAGACAGCTTGCAGGTGTAGCATGGAATGAGGAGTTAGCTGGAAAAGAGATCAATGCAGCTTGGGGGATTTTCAAAAAATATTTAGTAGATGCAATGTCTAAATGTATACCATGGGTGAGAAGGTTAAATAAGGTAGGTGTGAGATGGATGAATAAAGAGATTAAACATGCAATACAGAGAAAGGACATTGTGGAGGCAGCATAAGAGAAGTGGAAGTAACCAATTTCATGAGGTCTACAAAGACCAGGCAAGGAGGGTGACTTGGTTGGTGAGAGTAGCTAAAGAGAGGTATGAACAGCAGTTAGCTAATGAAGCTAGAAAGAATCCTAGGGAGTTCTTTCGATATGTAGCCAGCAAAAGAAAGAATGATTATGGAAGGATGACATTGATTGGAGGAAATGGTATAAAGACAGCTGTTGCAGAATGTGTGGTGGAGATACTTAATGAGCAGTTCATAAAGATCTTTCAATCTTGTGAATGTGACTTCATGGAGAGATTAAGAGCAGTTGATGATGGGGAGGAGAGACTGACTGTAAGTGAGCAAGAGGTGTTTTGGGAGTCGAGTAAACTAGATGTAAATAAGGCTGTGGGACTTGATAATATATCACCGCGTATTCTGAAGGAATGTGCCAGAGAGTTGACACCTGCCTTGACATATTTTTTTAATACGAGTCTTGCACTCGGTCAAGTCCCTAAAGAGTGGAAGGAGGGCAAGATTGTGCCACTTCATAAAGGAGGTGATCGAACTCAAGCATCAAACTATAGGCCTATCTGTGTGTCAGGTGTTGTGGTTAAGTTGTTAGGGAGAAGCTTGTGAGAACTAGGATCCATAGTTGGGTTGACAACAATGGTATAATCTTTGATGGACAGCATGGATTTGCTAAAGAGAGGTCGTGTTTTAGTAATCTACTTAGTTATTACAATAAAGTGACTGCTTCCTTGGACAGAGGAGAAGTATACACAGTAATATACTTGGATTTCGCAAAAGCTTTTGATAGAGTACCTCATGATAAGTTGACAGTCAAACTAGAGCAGATGGGGTTGGACATTAGATTAGTGCATTGGATTGGAGACTGGCTATCTGATAGGTATCAACAAGTTGTGTATGGGGGTGCAATATCCAGGAAAAGGAAAGTCACTAGTGGAGTGCCTCAGGGATCTGTTTTAGGGCCATTGCTATTTAACTTGTATATTAATGATATTAGCGAAGATTAGGATGGAGATATTCCGTTGTTTGCAGATGATGCAAAGTTGGGACGAACCATAAATAGTGAAGATGTTGTGGCCTTGCAAGAAGACTTGAATAAATTGAGTGATTAGGCAAGCAAATGGGGATGCGAGTTCAATGTTGCAAAATGTAAGATTTTAAAATTTGGAAAACAAAGATGGGATGCAGAATTTATGCTTGGTAAGAATATATTGTTGGAAGTAGAGGAAATAAGAGATCTGGGGGTGATAGTGGATAAGGATCTAAAATTTAGGGGACACATCGCCAAAATCGTGAAGACAACACAAAGACTTCTGGGAATGATGCGGAGGACACTGACTGTAGAAGTAGGGAGATTCTTGTTCCATTGTATAAGGCTTTGATTAGGCCACACATGAACTATTGTGCCCAGATTTGGTCACCTGGTTTTCAGAAGGATGAAGAGATGTTGGAAAGGGTCCAAAGGCGACTGACTAAGGTAGTTTCTGACCTCTGGAATGTCGAGTATGAGGAAAGATTGAAAAGATGTAATTTGCAGAGTCTAGTGGAGAGAAGGAAGAGGGGAGAGATATGATAGAGACCTACAAGTTGGTAAGGGGTTGTTATAGGATCAATGGTGGAGAAGTTCTACAGAGAATAGTGGGAGATCAGAGGAGAACCAGAGGTCATCCCTGGAAACTGTATAAAGAGGGTGTGAGTAGGGGAGTGAGAGGCGGGTTTTTTTCGTGCAGAGTTGTGAGTGATTGGAATGCCTTGCCTGAGAGCGTGGTGTCTGCAAGGAGTTTGAATGTGTTTAAGACGCGGTATGATGAGGTGTGTGAGATAAAAGGACCTCCTAGATGAGTCTTTGACTCCATGAGGTCTTGTTTAATAATATAAAATTTTATATTTAATAATAATATAAAATATAAAATTTTACAATTTGACGTTTCGACCTTTATGTCAAGGTCATCTTCTGGAGTGTACAAATATACACAAGAAACAAGTTATACTACAATCAGATTGGTTCGTTAAAGACACTGACCAACCGCTACCACAATTTCACCTCTGGTGAAAAAATAAAAAAATAAAATAAAAAAAATAAAATAAAAATAATTAAAAAAAATAAAAATAAAATAATAAAAAAAAAATAATAATAATAAAAAAATTATACATCACTAGAGTCCTATTATTTGTGTTGTCTACTACATACATATATTAACATCATTCCAGCCAGTTGGAGTGGAATGGTTTCTAATACTAGCGGATTGGCTAGAGTCCTGACTTATGTTGAATCTTTCATATTAGGTTGGCTGAATGTGTGCCATCCAGATCCTTGGAATTTTCATACCATCTTTATTGTTGATATTTGGGTGGTTTATCAGGATTTCGTAGGATTCTTTAAATTTTCTTTCGTACCATGTTTTTGTGCGGTGTAAGGAGCAGGTGCTTTTCCAGTTGATTTGGTGTAAGGTGTTAAGTGCATGGTCTGAGAGGCCTGCTTCACCATAATGATTATATTTAATGTGTTCTCTCTTGCGTATAAGGATTGTCCGTCCTGTTTCACGAATGTACGGTAAGTTACAGGTGCAGCGGATGCAATAGACTCCAGGATGTGCTAATGGGAGGAGAGGATCCTTAGAGGAGCTGAATATGGTTTTAAGTTAAGTGGGTGGTTTAAAGGTGGCATTGAGGTTATAATGTTGTAGGATTCTGTTGATTTTTTCTGATAATCTTTACCAGTGGTCTAACTGATTAGATAAACAGCTTCTTCATCACCAGTGGAGTACATGTGGTAAAAACAGTGGCTGATTTTTATATCAATCAAAACATCTCACACAATCAGAACATATTCCCTTACTTAGGAAGATATGAGTAACATCCATTAGTATTTCTCAATGGAGAAACATTATCCAGCATAGGTGACAATTTTCTTACTTTTGGGTTCTCTAAAATTAGAGAAATCAGAGGAACACATACAATTCAATTATAATTAGAAAATTAATGACTTTCAATCACATGATCAACACCTTAACTTAAAATGTATCTTTTAAAACTATCAGTACATATGACTAGGAATATCCTCTTGTAATTGTACGATTACACCAGTATAATGCTAATAAGATTTATGCTTTGAAAAAATGCCTCATTTCACTAAAATAATTTTTTTTATAATATAATTTCTGCAGAGTAGAGCACAAGGACATTCATTAAATATCAATCTTTAACTATTAAAATTAACCAACAAAACAACACAAAAATATAATGCCAACAAATTTTCCCAATTCTTGTGATACAATAACAAACATACCCAAAGCTCTTGACACGGCTAGAGTACCATTTACTCGCCAAGTCCCATGGAAGACTACAAATCCTCCCAGTTTCTCTATCCTCTGTTTTTCATCCTGAAAGTAAAATTAAAGCATATTTCACAGATTAATGCTGAAAACTATAAAAAAAAATAACAAATATATATATATTTATTATCAAACTAATACTGAAAGAAATGGATGGGCTAGCAAACTGGCACCTAGTCAACAAGCCACATAATTACAATAGGTGTAATTATGTGGCTTGTTGGCCACATAATTACAATAGGTACCCAAGTTCATATCAGTGTATTACTTGTATTATTTAACCTTATAAATCACAATATGATGAAAAAAAAATAGGTGTGTGAACACTGTAGCTATCTAACTCTAAGACTGCAGCAACCAAATGGGTATCACTGGTTGGACGATGCACAGACTACATGCTGTGTCAGAAACATTTCATTAGAAGTTTTCTTTGGATTGACCATCTCCTGATTAACATAAACTTTCATTGGAAGCTTTTCCAGTGTCATCCTGAACTCTGGATTGGCACAAATCAGATCTACTTAATTTGGAGACTGCTTGTATTTAAGTTATAAGACTGGATGATGGTCTGATGTAAGATCAGGTGTGGGAAGGCACTATTCCACTTAGCTACACACATCTAATCATCTCTCCTACTATTTCATTCTCTTAATACACACAACTACCATCAATACCATCTGCCACCCAGCACAGACAAAAAACACAACAGTATTTTTTGTCTGTGCATCTACAAAGTTCAGGAACGAAGAATTTTGTTTCCAAACTTGTAGATGGGGAACACGTTGAAAGTTTGTTTAGTATAAATGTCAAAGACTGTTTACCAATTTAAGTATTAATATTACGATATTAATACTTAAATTGGTAATCCCTAGGTAAGTCCCTAGTCATCAAGAGATTGATGAGGCTAGGGACTTAGGGGGATGTTGATAGATAAGGAGATGAAGTTCAGGAGACACATTGCTAAGGTGTCCAAGATTGTACATAGGATTACTTGGTTGTTGAGGAACACACTGACATCCAGAGATAAAGAGGTTATTATTCCCCTTTATAAAGCGTTGATACTTCCACATTTGGATTACTGTGCTCAGGTCTGGTCACCTGGATTCCTTGGAGATGTGGAGAGGGTTCAGAGAAGAGTGACTAAGTTGGTGAGTGATGTAAAAAATGCTCCCTACATTGATAGATTGCGAGCTTGTGGATTGCAGAGGTTGGTTGATAGGCAGAGAAGAGGGGATATGATAGAAACATTTAAATTACTGAAAGGTTTTTATAGGGATGCAGGGGAAATATTTCAGCTGTGTGATAGTGACGAAAGAACAAGAGGTCATCCCTGGAAATTAAAGAAGAGTGTGGCAGTTAACAAGGGTGTGAGAGCAAGGTTTTTTGCCTAAAGGGTGGTGAATGAGTGGAATTCATTGCTCGACTTAGTTGTGAGTTCTTCGTCTGTAAATGAATTCAAGAAGAGATATGACAGATATTGTTCACACTGCTTGCACTCAATGAGTGCAAGCAGTGTGAATGAATGAATTGAAAAGTTTATATTGACAGATTGGTGCTTAGCAAGATCTGGGTTAGAAATAAAGTAGTTTAAAAAGATCCATGAAAGTTGAAAAAAAAAAATTAGGAGTGAAAAGAACAGAATTATATTAATAATATTAAAACATTGGACACTATTATCATTCAATAATGTATGCAGAACTTTTGTCTGTTTATATATACTTTCTGGAGAATTTTACAGCCAAAAGAAAGAGAAACCAAGATGTAGTGCAGTTAGTGCCTTACAAGACAAATTTAATATTTTACCATGGAGACCTTGTAAATTATATAAGTAAATTAGCTTACAGTAGAGCATATAACAGAGCATTTAGTATCCAGTTGTTCCTCAGCGCTATTTGAATGATGGTGGCAGCCAAAGCTCCAATTACAAATGGTATGTTGCTAAGTCCCCCCCCATTTAAGGGGTATTTTGCATAATATAATACAGAATTTTGTGGCATGCTGTACTTGTGGTATGTATGCATCCTGGCAGTTGGATATGTGGTGGGTGAGAGAAAGGGGAATGCATATATGCATAAAATATAGGCAATGGGAGTAACTTAGATATTACAATAACCAACCTCGTTGCATCTGGGGTGGGAGAATCTCAACCTAGAGAGACGAGTAGTGTGATGGAGGGTGAGAATGATGAGCACAATATGAATGAAAAAATAAGAGTGGGGAGTGTGGAAGGCTTGAATGATTATGAAGTTTTTGGAGATTGTCTTGAGTGGAAGGATGAATAGTGAGCAAGAGTGGCTAACTAGCAGAGAGATGAGCTGAAAGAGCAGGTGGAATGTCTTGGGAATGAGATAAGTATGAAAGATGAGATTAAGCGAATCAGAGTAGGAGTGAGAGTTATGGCAACAACAGAAGAGGAGAGAATGGAAACAGAGAGAGGGAATGAGAAGAATGAGAGAGAGTGCTGGAACCAGGGATACAGTGATGCCAGGACAGCAGGTAAGTAGGGGAACACACAGTGAGAGAGAGATGGATGCAGGTGAGCAATCAAGGAACAGAGTGGTAAGAGACGTGATGTATGGAGACCCGATGATCCGTGGTGTGCAAGATAGGATGCCAGAGGAGTGTTTGCCTGGAGGAACGATAGTGTGGCTATGGCAATTAAGTGAGGGTGAAAGATGGATGATATGATTGTGATGGTGGACATGAATGACTTGAGAGGCAGTAAATAGCATGGAGAGAGAGATCCGAGATTCATGCTCGAGGTTGTACAAAAGAAAACACAGAGGAAAGATTGTGTGTTATTACCCAGGTATGATGATGATGTGTACCCATTTATATAGTTTGCATATTCTTTACTTATTTTACGTTTATATCTTTATCTAATCTTGCTAGTTATATATCTTACTCACTCATACAAATTTCCCTTTTCTTAAACAAGCTAACTTTTGGCCGTTCTTAAGTTTAGACAAGTGTAATTTAATTTATGATTAGGGCTTTGTCCAAGTATGGAACGCTGCTCTTAAACATATACTCTGAGATAGTTCACCTGATAAATATTGACAAATTTATATTTTAACTACGCCAGCCAATACTGAGGATAGACGAGGCACTTATCCAAGGTGGCTCTCTCAGAGTGATACATAGTAATAAACTTCCAACAATAAATAAACTAATTTCTGTTCTCTTTATCTTAGCATGCAGTCATGGCTCTAAATATCAAATTATACTCGTGGGTCCCTCCCGCTTGGTTCGTTGGTAATTTTATGAGTGGCTATTTGAATTCATATAACAAGCTGGACACAGGCAAATTCTACGAAACATATTTATTAAATCAAGATATTATACATGAGAAAACATAAATGCATGGTCAACTATAAAGTGTTGCTAGTAAGACCTCAATTTCAATATTAACATTACAATACATGAACAAATTATCAGGACCACTTCTATGTATAATTTAACAAACTCCTAGCTTATGTAGCCTATCCTTTATCACACACGTGGTCACTTGTTATATTTCTCAACATATCACAATCATCTCTTATACAAATCCCTTCTAGGGAAACACTTCTCTAACAGGGACAGATCAATGTTAAATTAGGGATAGTTCCTAAAGTTCCTTACAATAAGTCCATTTATGTGCGAAATCCTAAAGATTTCGCACATAAATCCTCAACTGGAAAACAGAATAAGACAATCTACATTAGCGTTCGTAGAATGACTTTCAGTTCTTTCTTCAGCCTTGTCTGGACATCAAGGCTCCTTTAAGGTCTACAATTCTCCGGGTCACACACGATAGCTGCACGGCCATATTCTCTGAATTGGAAAGGCTAGTGCCGCTCAGGACTAGTATCGCAGGCACATATCTGGATTACAATCGCATGATATAGCATAGCTATCCTGGTCTGAGGAAATAGCTAGCCCCAACTCACATGCTACAGCAGATGACTCATACCTTCCATGGCCAGCCTAGAATCTTCTCCGCTGGCAGAGACCGAGAGCCAACATCCATGAGGTCAGGAAACAGGAACCAACAAGCCTCGTGTGGGGGAGAATTGCCGTTTATATTGCCTGCTTCAACCTCCGAGATTCGCGCACTTCGTCACATTGTTTATCGTGCTCCGCACACCTCCATGTGCATGTGGCATATTTTCTTGGAAAGCGTTCAAGCTTCCTTTTCGTATAACTTCCTTTCCCTCTGGCCATACGTTATTCTGGACGGCAAAAATGTGACCCTTGGGACCTTAGCTTATACACTTTGCTTTCTTATAATACATGAACAAATTGCTTTAAATAAATTAATACCCTAAATAGATTTCTCTACTAGACTTCCTGGAAAACAGGTTAAGTCTCACATATTTTCATATTAAATATTTCTTCACTTCTATCTTAGTGTTATTTATACATATATACACTGTGCTCATTGTCAAAACACCACATTCTCTACCTACAATCAAGGTCAGTTGTTCCTGAATAAATTAATGTTTTGTCCCACTTATTTCCTTGATTATTCAGGACACAACAGCGAGCTAAGTAGAAGAGCAGTAATAATGAATAGCTAAATAGCTAGAATGTGTCAGAAGAGAGAATTGGAATATGTGGATGCTTGGAGGGAATTTGAGGGATGAAAGGAGCTGTATGCGAGACTGCTTGCATTTGAATGAGGAAGGATGTAGGTATCTGGAGAGATTGCTGTGTTAATGCAAGGAAATTAGAATTCCCAGGGTGGATGGTAGCAGGGGTGGGATCTTGTGGGAATGGGTGCTTGGGGGAAGTGGGATGACATCAGGTAACACTGAGTCCAGTGGAGTCTGGAAGGGATAATGATAAATATAGAAGCAGTGACATTTTTATACTTTATACTAATGCCAGCAGTATCCAGAATAAAGGAGATGAATTGGTGGCATTGATAGCATCAGCCTGGCCAAAGGTTATTGGGATCCGAGACATGGTTGACAGAAGATGATATAACAGAAGTAGCAGGGTACAGCATTTTTCTGCAGGATAGGAAGGGAAAAATGCAGTGGTGGAGTACTGATTATGATAAGTGATGATTTATGTCGTGGAGGCTTTGGAAGGTAGTGATACTAATGGTTTTGAAAGCATATGGTGTGAGGTAGAGGTGGGCAAGACAGGATATTTAGCAGGATGTTGCTACAAGCCAAGGAACACAGAGGGTGGGGAACAGATGTTTAGGCAGTTGAACTTGGCAAGTGCAAGAAGAATGATTGTTATGGGAGATTTTAACTACAGCAGTATAAGTTGAGAAGAGGAAAATACATGTAGTAATAAAGGGGAATTTTGAAATTCTTGAGGGACAGATGTCTTAGGCAAGATGTAATAGAGGGAACAAGAGGTTTGGATTTGGTCATAACATCAGAAGAGCTGATAACTGAGATCACATCTCTTCCCCCCTGTTGGAGAAAGTGACCATGTAGTTTTACTTGGAAGATGAATAGACATGCAGGAACATCAAAGAAAAAGGAACGTATATGGAATTATAAGGCAGGTAATTATAATAGTCTTAGATATCAACTTGGAACAGTTCCATGGAGGCCAAAATTGGAAAGCCAGGATATCATTAGTGTGTGTGGGAAATTGTGAAGGAATATTTGTTAGCAGCAATAGTAAGCTGTATTAAACAAGTGAAGAGGACACAATTTGGTGCAAAGTGGATGACAATATCAAACAGGAACTGCAGGTGAAAAAGAGATCATGGAAGAGATACAAGGAGAGGGGGTGGAGAGCAGATTCATGAAGAATATAAGACTCAGGCCAGGAAAGTGACTAGTATGGTAAGGAAGGAAAAACTGGAATATTAGAAAAGATTGGCCCTAAGATCCAAAGAAAATCCTAGGGAATTTTTTAGCTATATGGCCAGCAGGAGGAGAAATGATTGTGGAAGAATGACATTGTGGGATAAAAATGGGAATAGAATGACTAATGCAGAGGACATAGTGGAGTTGCTCAATGAACACTTTATTGGAGTATTTCATTCTGAAAAAGTAAGTTTTACTACTAGAGAGATAGGACAAGATCGAGGTGCAAGAGGAGAGTGTGTTCCAAATACTGAGTACCCTGGACGTCAGTAAAGCTGTGGGACTTGATGGTATTTCACCATGGGTTTTGAGGGAATGTTTTGAAGAACTGACAGCTCTCTTGACTATGAAAGTCTGACTATGGGAAAGGTACCCAAGGAATGAAAGGAAGGTAAGATAGCGCCATTGCATAAGGGCAGTAGCAGACTGGATGTGTCTGACTATAGGCCAGTTTGTGTGTCATCAGTAGTTGTTAAGGTCTTGGAGAAATTAGTGAGGGACCATATACAGTGTTGGGCAGATGAAGATAATATTATCTATGAGAGTCAACATGGATTTGTTAAGGAGTGCTCTAGCTTTAGTAATATGACTGCCTTTTATAAAGTGACGAGAGCAGTTGATGAGGGAAAGGCATATACTGCTTTATTTGATTTTGCAAAGGCATCCGACAGGGTGTCACATGATTAGCTGATATTTAAGTTGCAACACATGGGTTTAGATGTTGCGTTAGTCAACTGAGTTGAGGATTGGCTGTCTGATAGGTATCAGAGAATTGTGTATGGTGGGGGGATCAGCTGGCAGTATCAAGGTTACAAGTAGGGTCCCATAGTATATATATATATATATATATATATATATATATATAAGTAGTTTCCCCAATATATATATAGGGAAACAGTGGTGTGTGGAAGAATGAAACAAGCAAATACCAAGTTATTTTATCACTGGATTGTTATAGTGCCTTTCATAAATGTTATGAAATGCTGGCCTGATTGGCCATGTGGCTAAAGCACCTACTCTGCAACCAGTAGGTTCAAATCTTGCCATGGGCATGGATATTTCTAAATGTCTTTAGGTAAGAGGTGAATGTATGCTGTGTGGTGAGAGACCACTTCCCTACTTATTGGGGCTTGAAAAGTTCCATGTTTGGTTTCTAGAGCAGAATTTTCAAATTGTAAAAAATAAGTTAAGAAAGCTTAATGTCTTAGCCTACTCACAGCATGATATACTATACATTTACAACCTTTCAAGGGCTCTACATAAAAAAAAAAAAAGAAGAAGCAAAACTAATATTATTAATATTTGACTTCCATGGAATCACTCATTGTGGGAGATACACACTGTGCCTTCCAACTTCAATTCAACTGTGCCTTAAACTGATTTAATGTATCCACACCCACAACACACCCAGGCAATGCATTCCACTCACCAACCACTCTCCATGCAAAAGAACCTACTCTTCAATCTGCTCACACCCTCCTTATACAGTTTCCAGCAATGACCTCTTGCCCCAACCCTCTCTCCCATTTTATGAAAAAATGTTGACATGATAACAACCCCTGACTAGCTTATGTTTCAATCATATCCCCCCCCCCATCTTTCTCCTATTCATGAGGCTCTACCACTTAGATTCTCTCAATCTGTCCTCATACTCCACATTCCAAAGACCACTGACCACCTTTGTGAATCTTCTCTGGACCTTTCCAACATATCCTTATCACCATGAAAACCAGGCGATCAAATCTATGCACAATAATCCTGAAGCCTGATCAAGGCCTTTCAGAATGGTATAACCTCTGTTTCTGCATGTCAAGGTCACTGCCATTATCCAATGTGACATCTTCACAACTTGTGCAATGTTGCCCATGAATTTCAGGTCCTCGTCCACCATTACTCCTAGATCTCTGATCTCTACTTCTGTTAAAGTTTCCCCACAAAGTGTATACTTTACATCCCATTGCTGCTTACCAAATCTCAAACCTTACACTTTGCAATACTGAACTGATAGTTCCATTTACCTGCCCATTCATGCAATCTATTCAAATCTTCTTGCAAGGCCATAAAATCTGCTTGACTCAGCATTGCTCTTCCTAGTTTTGTATCAACTGCAAACAGCTGCATATCATTAGTTAAACCCATCCCAATATCATTAACATACAAATTGAAAAACAGCCCCAAAACTGACCCTTGCAGCACACCACTAGTGACCTTTCTCTTTCAGGATATCACATCCCCCATATACAACTTTCTGATACCTATCTGACAGCTAGTCACTGATCCAACTCAGAAGTCAGTTATCCAATCCCATCTGTTTCAATTTATATTAGAGCTTGTCGTGTGGCAGTCTATCAAAAGCCTTTGCAAAATCTCAGTACACCACCTATATGCATCTCCCTTATCCAAAGTATGTCACCTTGTTATAGTATATAAGTTAGTGAAACATGATCTCCCCTTAACAAACCGATGCTGATAACCAGAGATACTGCTTTTAACCCATTTCTGTATCCTACTTCTCACCAATCTCTCCAGTACCTTCACCACAATTCCAGATATACAGACCAGCCTATAATTTGAAGCTACAGCCTTATCACCACCTTTATGCAGTGGAACAAATTTACTCTCCTTCCACTCCCTTGGAACCTATTCCAATTCCCTGGAATGTTCCCTTAAGATGAGTGGTGATGTCATCAAACCCTATTGCCTTATTGACAATCTTATTTCTTCAAATACCTCCTGCTCACTCACAATTAAGCCATCCCCTCTTATGTCATTTAGTTCCTCATGATTCCACCCTGATCAAGATGAAACACTCTTATAAATTGATCACCAAATACTTCAACAATGTCTTCTACAGCAGTTACCATTCTGCTACTTTCATCCATTAACTTCATCTTACCATGATCATTCTTCCTTCCACTTGCCACATATCTAAAGAACTAGTATTTTTCTTTGCCTGATTTGCCAATTTCTGCTCATACTCTACTTTTGTTTTTCTTACTGAGTCACTCTCCTGGCTTGTTCTTTATACTCTTCATGTGATTGATTACTATTATTCATCTTGTACTTCTTCCCAAGTACTTTCTCTTTCCAGATTATGCTCAAGCTCCACATTCATCCATTTTACACCTACCTTATTCAGCCTTTTGGAATACATAACAGCATCAATGTGCGAATGTATTTCTTTGCCAGTTCCCATGCAGCATTTATTTCCTTACTGCTCAACTCCTCGTTCATGTTATAGCTCCAAGCTGTCTCCTAAGCTTGCCATAATCACCAGCCTTATAATTCCACATGTATCCTTTCCTCACAAAAGTCTGCATATGACTAGCCACAACACAGGTGATTACTTCATGATCACCTTCAACTGTATGAAAGTGTGAAACCCCTCTCACAATCACATCCTCTGATGAAATTATCAGATCTAGGACTCTCGATCCTCGTGTGCCCTTCTTTATGTGCTGCCTGAGATAGTTCCCTCTCAAGAAATTCATTTTCCTTATTCCCAAATAATCTTTGTTCCAATCTATACTGCCATAATTGAAATCACCCTATAATAATTACCCTTCCTTTGTTCACTAATCCAAGTTGTTAACACATTTCTTAGTCACCCCCCTCCACATTCCCAAGCCTATAACAACATCCAACTAAATATGTCTTCCTCTCATATACACACACACATTCACTGCTGCTTTCATCTCCTATAATTTCTATAGACATTTTGTATAATTTATCTTTCAAGGGAAAAGAGGTGCAGCTCAATGTACATAAATATGCACTGCATATATATACTTTTTTTTCTTTACTAATCCTTCACATTTATTATTTTAATCAGCAAGCACCAAGCTAATTATGTTAATTTGGTCAAAGCATTAGGTTGTTTTCTTATTTGTGTGCTTAAGTGCTGGGAGGACATGTTGAAGATTTAATGGAGTATTGACAGTACTAGCAAAGGATTAAAAACTAATTTTAATGCTTCCAATATTGTCTCAGTCACTGAGATATCTTCAGGGAGTACAAATAACACTTACAAGTTTTATGCATCTGTAAAGATTACGTTGATTTCTGAGTGCTACTGCAGATTCCAAAAACAGTCTATCCTTTTTAAATTTACTATGGTGGAGCATGGCGATTTTCTTCCAGAAGATCCTGCAAGTTATATCCAATACATGGTCTACAAAGCTAGAATGACCATATTTGTGATTGTAGATGTACGATTTGTGTTCATCTAAATGGATAGTAGGTGAGCCTAACTGTCTGAAGCAAGCCAATTTGCAGGAACAGGGTATTTATATACTCCAGGCACTGAGAGGGGAGGTAGCTGATCTTTGGCAGAATGGATAAAAGTAACAAGTTTACGGCAGGGTCTAAAAGCTGTGTAGAGGTGTTTTTTTTTTTTTTTTTTTTTTAAAGACCTGGCTATTTTTTCTGATGTGCCACAGATGTAGGTGATGGTATTTTTGAAATCCTTCAGACATGATGGCCGAGAATGGAGAAGGAACTGATTATTATTTTTAATTCTGTAATCACTGTAGCCATTAGATAGGAAGGTGCTACGTATATGGTTGAGTTCAGTTGAAAGTTTCTGCTGGAAAAAGGATTATAGGCTCTATTGGTTAGTTTTAATGATGCCATATTGTTGAGAGGGAGGAAAGTGTGAAAGATTGTGAATGTATACGACTATGTGAGTGGGTTTTCTATATACCATGAAGAGCTGGTTACCATTTGGAAGGCATGTTACTAAGGTGTCTAAGGAATGGTAAAACTTATTTTCCATTGTAAATTGGATTGTTGGATGTAGACTATGAGGTGACTAAGGAAGGAGTAATGTCTGGAACATGAGGCCAAATAGAGAACACATCTATGTATCTTAGCCAGATATGTTTGAGATCAGCTGAGTCCATAGCTCGTTTTTCAAAATTTTCCCATGTGAAAAGAACCCTATAAATTAAAGATGCCATGAAATTATATTCTTTATTTAATCCTTCATCCAAGTGTAAGCAAACAAAGTTTGCACCTGAAGTATTTTTGGGACTGGGCAACTTGTATACAGAAGCTAATGACTTCACATCAGTTGCCTTAGTATCCCCATAATGCAAAGCATAGCATTATGCATGTCTGTAAGGATAGATGTACTTTCTATCCTTACAGACAGGATCTGGAGACTGAAAGATGTCAGTTTTCACCACTATATAAGAAGGGAGATATGAAGGCTTGCAAAAACTATAAGTTTAATATTTAATGCAAGCAAATTTTTATTGAAGATCATGCTAAATAGGATTGAGGCAGAAAGGCCCAAGGAACAAGGTTTTAGGAAAGATAAGGGCACCATTGCCATAGAAATCATAGAAAGTATAAAGAATTCAAACTACATCTGATAATGTCTCTTAGACTACACTAAAGCTTTTGGGTGTTCAGCATGTGAAACTGGGAAGGTAGTGAAAATAATGGGTTTTCCTCAACACACTATCAGGTTGATAGCCAACTTGTACAGGGAGCAAAAAGCCACAGTGTTGGATTGACTGATTGACTTCAAGGTGGGAAAAGGAGTTAGGCAAGTATGTTTAGTATATATGCAGAGGAGATCATGAATGAAGCATTGGATAAGCTCAAGACAGGAATTAGGATAAGTGATAGATTGATCAGTAATCTGAGGTATGCTGATGATACTGTACTCCTCTATAATGACAAGGAAGGACTAGGACAAATTCTTGATAAAGGTAAGAAGATAATAATAACAGAGGACTTCAATTCAATCTTAGCAAGACAAAGATTATGGTTCTCAAAGGAAATACAAATAGGGAAGCTCTTGAGAAAGAAGTGTACCTTAATGGAGAAAGAATTGAGGAAGTCAGCAAGTTTGAATACCTGGGATCCATTATTAATGTGAAGAATTCCTGTTCAGAAGATGTCAGAAGAAGATTACGAATGGCTAAAACAACAGTCAGGGACTTGACTAAAATCTGTAAGGATAGATCGATCTCCATGGGAACAAAGTTGAGGATTTTGGATGCAGATGTTTTTCCAACAGCAACTTATGTGAGACTTGGAACCTAAAGAAATCAAATAAGAAAAGAATAGCTGCTTTTGAGATGTGGTGTTACAGAAGGCTGTTGAGGACATTATATACTGAAAAGCATACAAATGAATAGGTGTTAGAAAAGATAAGCAGAACATTAAGGCTCCTCAAGGATAATGACAGAAGAAAGTTAAAATATTTTGGACACATTGAAAGGATGGAAGGAAGACTTCCCAGAATAGTAATAGAAGATAAAGTTCCTGGAAAAATAGGAAGGGACAGACCAATGAGATGGATGGTGGGAGTGACTGATCTTCAGAGAGTTGAAGCCTCCAGAAAAAGCATACAACAGGCTACATGGTGATGCCTGGTGTTGCACATCACTGAGCATCCGAGTGACTATACGGCATCTGGATGTCCAGTGAACATATGAATGTAGTGCAGCATCTGGTTTGGTTCCAATGAACTTTGTATAGTGTAGATGACATGAGAATTAGAGCATTTATTCCAGGATTCTAATTATATTTCCTCCTACTTATACAGCTGCAACTGAGACATGTGGAGGTATGTGCATGCTGTATGAACACAAGAACTTTGTTCTTTTGTTCATATAGCATATATTGGTTAATAAGAATTGGTTCATACCAATTCTTCTGTCTTCTCTCTGAATGAAGCTCATGATATGCAGAGTGAAATATACAGGAGTAACAAATTCCATTTAGTTTTCTCTTGCATGTGTGAAGCCATTATTTCAAATATACTATGTCTAACATGCATGCCTCCATTAAAACATCTAATATAACCAAATATAACTTGCCTGATACCCAAATTTCTAATAACAATTCAGCAAGCAACAAACTAAGTCAAGAGAAAAAAAGAAAATCCAAGAGAATGTTGCTAGCTGAGGGTTATTTGGGATTATGGCCAAAGCCACTGAGGCTATGAAGCCAGTGCACCATGTCTTAACTGCATATTTTTCTAGCTAGTTTGTCTATTTGCTGGATGAAAATTCCAGTTACTGAGAGGAAAAAATCTTGTTACACCCATATGAAACTGGAGAAATCCCCTTCAGCTGAAAATCTATTAAAGGTTCTTTGTGTCATAGACATGAAGGATATCATCAATACCAACCGAGCTGAACTATGGAAGCTCCTTTCCCACTATGTGGCAAACACGAAGTATAATTATGGAAGAGTGACACTGCAGATGGTAAAGTGACCATGACAGATGTAGAATTATTTAAAAAAAAAAAAGTCTGTGTATCATACTGATATGATGCTGTGCAACATCCATCCCTTCTAAGTGTACAGAAAAGTACCAGATATGAGGTGTGACATTAGTATTTTAACACCTATCACTACTAAAACTTTATGGAAATGAATAACATATCTTATAAACTAAATATCATAAACTGAATATAAATCATAAGCAATGAGGATTTAAAAAAATAAAGTTTAAAAAATTTACATACTTGTCTTTCAGGTTTGTGAGGACTCATAATAAATTCTGGAATTCCATTTCTCACTAAAACAGCTTGGGAATCACCAACCCATGCTAAATACAATGTTTTCTCTCTAATTAGGGCACATAATGCTGTGCAGCCACTTTTGACATTCTGAAAAATAATTAAATTTTATTTTGTCTCAATTTTCAAAACACATTACATTAAGACTTAAAAAGAAGCATGAAAAAATTGTTACACTAAAGCATAATAAGGTTGTAACTTGGAATTAGTGAGTTTTTATAAGAGCGTCATGTATTTGAAATTGTGTGTGTGAGAGAGAGAGACAGATTTATATATCAGTATTAGTCTGGAGACTGGTCTCCAGACACCAAAATCCTCATTCTATGAAGAGGGCAACCTGGCTAATTAATGATTCCCCTCTCTCTCACTCACACACACACACACACACACAAAACTTCAATCTCTGATATTCAGTTTCTGCCTTATGCCTCTTCTACAGATACTTTCATGAACAGTGCTCTGCTGCATTGGCTATTATCATTCCTCCAAACTCATTAGAATAAGAGCCACTGCTAACCAACACTCTAGTACAGTTCATCTTGAAACTTAGTGAACCAACTTCACTGCCTTTTCTTTCATACCATCTACTTCTGTTCTTTGGAGCTGCCTTCCCCAAAAAATACAACCTTCAGCTGGTCGAATAAAATGTGAACAGATTCCTCCTTTTGTTTCCTCTTGCCCACACATGGTACCTAATGTGCTTATAGGTTTTGTGTCCTTTCATGTGTGGATCAGATATTAAAAAAAATACTGCTTTGAAAATCAAGGTCTTTCTGTTCATTTTGCAAAATTATCTGGTTGTTCATGAAATGCCACCTAAAAATTAGATAAAACAATATTACAGAAATCATTAAATAGTGTAATTATTTTAATGGAAGATAAAATAACTCCAAGCAACAACTGTTCACATTTTATATTTAATTTGTTTATTCATTAGATTGCAGATGAATAAAGTGTCAGATAAACAGAGGAGGCTGAAAAAGTCCACAGTTCGCAATAGGTATTAGAAGGCAGTCTTTGTCCTGTGATAAAAAGAAAAAACTACATACAGGAAAAAACTCATTTTGGTAAAACTTATTTATATGTCCCCAATACAAAGGCTTCCATAAAACAAATTGAACTGCATTGTGGCAAAACTGTCCCCATCTGTTAAGTGTACATATAAAATACCAGATCTTTTATCAAAATTTCTAAACAATTTTTAGAAAAGATCAAAAATGTGCCCATCTAGAGTGGAGATGCAAGGAGCAAATAGCAGCAGTTGTTTTGAAAGAGTATAGTGTGGAGGTGGACAAGATGAAATGTTTAGCAGGGTATTACTATAGATCTGGTAATGTGGAATGCAGTGAGAAGGATATGTTTAGCAAATTATTCTGGATAATAAAAGGAGTTTCTGGCACTGTCAGCTCAACTTGTCCAAAAATAATTGGCATCAGCAACACCTAGTTGTCAGAGAATGACTTATTTATAGTAATAGAATGTAATCAATATTGTATTTTCAGAGAAAATAGGACAGAAGGAGGAATATTATTAATAATAGCTAAGAATTTCAACTAAAATAGAAGTTAAGATCATAGATCTGATGGAAATGGTCCATTTGAGGCTGTTTGGTGTGAGATAGAGACCAACAGGACAAAATATATTGTTGGATGCTGCTATAGACCTGGAGTCCAGAAGAAAATCTGGACAACATGCATCAGATTAGCACAATGAATGCAGGCTGAGCAACTATCAGGAGAGACTTCAACTATGGTGATATAGATTGGAAGGAGAAAAGGGCACATGGAAAAATGGAAATGAAATTAATACAGTTGTTAAGGGATAATTACACGAAATAGCACGTGATGGAAGGGACCAAGGGTTTGAGTGTGTTGAATATGGTAACAGCATCAGAAGATACCATCTATAACTGCAGTACCAACTCTACTTCTGATCAGGGAAAGTGACCATGCATGTTTGTCCTGGAAGGTTGCTCAACATGTAGAAGTTTCAATCAAGAAAGGGTTGATTTGGAATTACAATGCAGGCAATTATGAAAAACTTAGGAGGCAACTTCGAGCAATGCCACAGCATAAGAAACTACATGGAATTAATGTCAATGCATGGGAAGCAGTCAAGGATTGTTTGAGCAAGACAGTATCAGAGTACATACCCAGCTCAGAAGGATAAATTGAGTAGAGATTAGGTAGATAACTAGCAATATTAAGCAGCAGCTTAAAAAAAAAAAAAACATTGTGGAAGGAATATAAACAAGGTGATCAGCATAAAAGCAGTATAAAGCAAGCAAGAAGAGTAATTAGTATGGTAAGGAAGGTTAAATCAAATTAAGAGAAAATTATCTAAGCAGGCCAAAGTAAATGTAAAAAAGTTTTTTTTTTTTTTTGCTACATAGCAAGTAAGAGAAAGAATGATTATTAAAATTATCTTGCATGAAGCGGCTAAAGAATTATCAGTGCCCTTGACCATGTTGTTTAATCTGAGTCTCAGGTCTGGTTTAGTCCCGAAGGTGTGGAAAGAGGGGAAAATAGTTTCACTGCATAAAGGAGGATCCAAGACTACGGTTGCAAATTACCGACCGATCAGCATATCAGGAGTCGTTGTCAAGGTCTTAGAGAAAGTAGTCAAGGGAAAAATACAGGAATGGATTGATGAAAACGTGATACTGTACAGGGGATAGCATGGCTTTGTGAAGGGTAGATCATGCTTCAGTAACTTGCTCAAGTTTTATAACAAGGTGACGGCTGAACTGGATAAGGGAAATGGGTTTACAGTGATACTGCTGGACCTGGCAAAGGCGTTTGACAGGATACCACATGGAATACTAATCCGTAAACTACAACGTATGGGAATGGATATAGGATTGGTGAGATGGATAGGTGGTTGGTTGATGGAGAGATATCAAAGAGTAGTTTATTCAGGAGCAGAGTCCAAAAGACAACCTGTGACTAGTGGTGTGCCGCAGGGTTCTGTTCTTGGACCACTGCTGTTTAATCTGTTCATTAACGATATAGGGAAGGATCTAAGTGGAACAATTCATTTGTTCACTGATGATGAAAATTTGGGTAGGGCAATAGTGAATGCAGAAGATGTCAAAGTCTTGCAGGATGACTTAGATAGATTGGAGTTCTGGGCTAAGGAGAATGGATGTCAATTTAATGTGACAAAATGTAAGGTTATGCATTTTGGGGTGAAAAGATTAGCAGCAGTATACCACATTGGTGGAACTGTACTCCAAGAGATTGATGAGGCCAGGGACTTGGGAGTGTTGGTGGATAGGGAGCACATTGCAAAAGTAGCTAAATCAGCTCATCAACTCACTTGGTTGTTGAAAAATACATTGACGAGCAGAGACAAGCAAGTTATTGTACCTCTGTACCGAGCCTTGATAAGACCTCATCTCGACTACTGTGCCCAGATTTAGTCACCTCGGTTCCTTCTTGATGGGGAGGAGGTGGAGAGGATCCAGAGGCGAGTGACTAAGATGATAACAGGTCTATGGAATGAACCATATGAGAACAGGTTGAAGATTTGTGGGTTGCAGAAACTAGTTGATAGGCGGAGGAGGGGAGATATGATTGAGACATTCAAATTGCTAAAGGGATTCTATAGGATTAATTCAGAGGATATTTTTGAGATGAGGACTGGTGGTGGGAGAACTAGGGGACACCTGTGGAAGCTGGGCAAGAGTGTGGTTAGCAGGGGTGTTAGAGCTGGGTTCTTTACTTTTAGAGTGGTAAATGAGTGGAATAAGCTACCAGAGTCTGTGTGGGTGCTATGACGGTGAACGAGTTCAAGACAAGGTATGATAGATACTGTGAGAATGTAATCGCATAGTTGTGTGTATATGATGTTTAGGGCCTCCCTCGATGAGTCTAAGGACTCCTGGAGTCGCCCGAAATAATAATAATAAAAGGTAATTTCAGTCTGTGCTGATGGCAGGAAAGTAGCAGAAGAAACAGTTCAGTTATTAGGTGATCACTTTGCAAGTGTATATATCATCCAGGTGGTGACTATGACGTCACTGAGGTGACAGACTGATGTGAATATTGAGGTAGAAGAACTGGAGGTACTCATAATATGGAAAAATATCAATGTAAATACAGCAGTAGGCCTGGACATGTCAGCTCCTGTACTATGAGAATATACAGGTGAACTGGCAGTGACTGACAAAGTTGTTTAAAGTCTCAGCTCTAGCAGGGTTCCAAGGGAATGGAAAGAAGGCAAGATAATTCCATTACATAAAGGTGGCTCCAAGATAGAAGTAACAAATTATACACCAGTTAGTATCTCTGTAGTGATGGTTAAATTATTGGAAAGGTTGGTTAAAAGTAAAATTCAGGAATGGTTGGATGGGAATATGACACCCTATAGGAGGCAACATGGCTTTGTAAAAAGGTAGATCTCCCTCAGGAATTTATTCACATTTTATAATAAGGCAACAGCAGGATTAGATCAAGGAAATGGCTACACCATGATGCTATTGGACTTTGCAAAGGGATTTGACAGAACACAACATGGAAAACTATTATATAAGTTGGAGCAAATAGGAATGGATAGAGGGGTGACTAATAGACATGGTGGTGTATGAAGGAATGAAATCAAGGCATGGAAGGTGACTAGTGAAGTGACCCAGGGCTCTATTCTAAGACAACTACTCTAATTTGTACATTAATGATACAGCAGAATACTTGAAGGGTGATATTCAGTTGATTGCTGATGATGCAAAACTAAGAAGAGCAATAGTTGATAAAGGTGATATAGATGTCTTTATAGAATGATTTAAGTAAATTGGCAGTGTGGGCAAAGAACAATGGTTATCAATTCAAATGTTGTAAAATGTAAGGTGATGCACTTCGGGATGAAAAGATTACATACTTCATATCATATTGATGGTACTGGTTTACAGGAAATTGATGAGGCTAGAGATCTTGGGATGATGGTGGATAGAGATTTTAAATTCAGAGGACATATTGCAAGCGTTGACAAAATAGCTCACAGGATTACTTGGATGCTGAACAACACACACTGACAAGTCAAGATAGGGTGGTTATTATCCTTCTTTATAACAGTATGATTTGACCACATGTTGACCACTATGCAGATTTGGTCACCTGCATTTCTTGGGGATCAGGAGGTGATGGAGAGGATTCAGAGATGAGTGACTAAGATGTTAACAAGTCTGTGGAATGTTCCCTATGAGGATAGATTGAGGATGTGTGGTTTGCAAAGTTTAGCTGACAGGCAAAGGAGAGGGAATATCATGAAAACTTAGGTTACTAAAGGGATTCCAAAAGATTGACACAGAAGAAATTTTTAAATACATGGGGGAGTAAGAGGAAAGCAAGGGGTCATGCTTGGAAGTGTCTATGAGTGTGGTAAGTAAAGGGGTGGTGCAGACTAGGTTATTTACTTGAAGAGTGGTAAATGAGTGGAATGGATTTCCAGAGGTGGTTGTGAGCACCCCAACAGTGAATAGGTTCAAGGAGATGTATGATAGGTATTGAGTTAATGTTATTCCAAGGAGTAACCATATAAGTTACTTCAAGGAGTAACCATACAAGAAGAAAAGGGTGATATATGGGCGATTTCAATTATTGTAACACAGACTGGCATGAAGAGACAGTATCTGGAACCAAAGAGAATGAATTTGAATTGTTGAGGGAAAAACTACCTTAAGCAGTATGTAACAAAAGTTACACAGGGAACAAGGGTTTCTCATCATAAGATGTAAATGAAGTAACTTATCTTCGTCCAGTTGGTAAAAGTGACCATGAAGTGATCACTTGGTGGAAAAGGTAAGTGGAAAACATGACTGAAGAGGTGAAGCATACAATCTCAAAGAAAAAATGCATTATGGAGATGGCACAAGATGAATGGTGATCTGTTACATGAGGACTACAAAGAGCAAGCAAAGAAGATGACTCACTTGTAAAGATGGTAGCAAAAGTGCAGTATGAACAGCAATTAGCAAATGAGAAAAGAAATTATATAGTTTTTTTTCCCTGTGTGGCCAGTAGAAGGAAGAATGCTTATAGGAGGATGTTGATCAGTGATAATGGGAGAATGATTATTAGTAGTAGTACAGGCAACTCCAAGGAGTCCTTAGACTCATCGAGGGAGCTAACATCATATCAAGAACAACTATTTAACATTCACACAGTATCTATCATACTTCGCCTTGAACTCATTTACAGTCGTGGCATCAACGACAGACTCTGGCAGTTAATTCCACTCATTCACCACTCTCCAAGTTAAAAACCTAGCTCTAACACCCTTGCTAACTACACTCTTGCCCAGCTTCCATGGATGGCCCCTAGTCTTCCCACCACCAGTCCTATTCTCAAAAACATCTTCTGAATTAATCTTATGGAAACCCATCAGTAATTTGAATGTCTCAATCATATTACCCCTTTTCTGCCTATCAACCAATTTCTGCAACCCACAAATCTTCAACCTGTTCTCATAAGGTTCATTCCATAGACCTACTATCATCTTGGTCACTCGTCTCTCCACCTCCCCACCATGATACAGTAGGTATTAAATGAGCAGTTCATTAAAGTATTCTATCCTTGTGTTTATAATATAATGCAGAACTTGAGAGCAGTGGGAATAGCAGAGGAACCACTAATTAGGAATTGAGTGAACTTTATGTCAACAAGGCAATAGGGATGGTATATCACTGTCTTGAGGGAATATTCCAGGGAGTCAACAGCTTTAACTTACCTTTTTAACATGTCTTAGATTAGCCCAAGTTCTGAAGGAGTGGAAAGAGGACAAAATTGTTCTGCTTCATGAAGGGAGTGATAAGACTAAGCTTTGAATTATAGGCCCATCAGCATGTTTGGGAGTTGTGGTTAAGTTGTTGGACACTGCTAGTGAGGACAAGAATTCAGCTGGTAGTTAAATTGGAACAGACAGGATTACAGTAACTAGTGCATTAGATTAGAGATTGGCTGTCTGCTAATCAGCAGGTAATGTATAGAGGAGTGATATCCCAGAAAAGACATCACTAGTGGTGTGCCCCAGGGGTCTCTTTTGAGGCCACTGTTGTTTAATTTGTATATAAATGACACTAGAAAGGGCTTAAATGTATACTTAAGTATCATATACAGTTGTTTATGATATAAAAACAAAAATGACACTTTAACTACATATTTAGTAGTAGTTACATATACATTCAATGTATGAATTTTCAGGTATTGCAGTATAGAACAACGATAACACAGAACGAGCATGCAAGCATAAGTTGAAAATATCAGCAAGCAGATGGAATTTCCATAACACAGTAAGAGAGAGAGAGAGAAGGAATAGTTACCGATAGAAAAGCAAGTAAAAATGAGGAACAAGTTGTTACAATGGAGAGTTAAAAGCTCAGTACTGCTAGTGAAAACAGGAAATTCAATAACCATGAAATGAATTTTAAAAAGATATATGAATTGCCATAATGAGTTCTGAGGTCAGAAATCCATTATTTATTGATGAATGATCATCAATAAAGCCAAAAACTTCCACCAATAGCATTATTTTAGATTGCATTTTTGTCCCTGACACTGCAAAGAGTTAAATCTGCGACTTGTTTGTATAAAAAGATACAAAGCAAATCCTTTAGGATGCAAAACATTCAACTCTAAAAAAAATAATCATAAAATTATTAAATCTTGAGCACTGTTGTTAAGAATATTATTTAATAATTAGATGCTCAGAAGTATACTTACCGTTTTCTGTGCTCTCTCTAGGAACTGATTATCAGTAATCTGAAAAGCTTCTTTGATGGCCAATTCAGTATCTTCAAAGAAAGCAGGATGATTGACTATATTTTGATGTAAGTGTGCAGATGCATAACTAGCAGTATCAACTCCAGCATGACCGTCAAATACTGCATAATAACTATGGTGTGGTGCATCCTGACAAGGATAAATCAGTTTTTTAGTGAAACATAATTTAAAAATCACAAATGAGAGTAATAAGTCTGAAGCAAAAAAGTTGATTTTTTTTTAACTTTACTAAAAAAAAAAATATTCATTTATCAAGTTTATAAAAACTGATATTATCAATAGTTTAAATCAAGTAATGAATTTAAGTATTCTTATATTTTTCTTCTCTGTGTAAGTACTTGGACATGAAAGTATAATACTTAAATATCACTCTTGCACTAGTACAATAAATTATTTTATCTTATAAATTAAAGATACCAAGAAATTACATACTTGGTTTTATCCTTTATCCTAGAGTAAGCAAACAGGTTTGCAGCTGAACTATTTTCAGAACTAGATAAAGGATTAAACCAAGTATATAATTTAAATTAAAAGATTATATACTTGGTTTAATCCTTTATTATTACCCCAAGACCTCATGGAGTCAAAGACTCATCTGGGAGGTCCTTTTATCACACACACATCTCATCATACTGAGCCTTAAATATACTCAAACTTCTTGCAGATACCACACTCTCAGGCAAGGCATTCCAATCATTCACAACTCTGCATGAAAAAAACCTGCCTCTCACTACCCATACTCGCATCCTCTTTATACAGTTTCCAGGGATGACCTCTCTCCCCTGATCTCCCACTATTCTCTGTAGAACTTCTCCACCATTGATCTCATAACAACCCCTTACCAACTTGTAGGTCTCTATCATATCTCCCCCCAGACTCTGCAAATTACATCTTCTCAATCTTTCCTCATACTCAACATTCCAGAGGTCGAAACCACCTTAGTCAGTCGCCTTTGGACCCTTTCCAACATCTCTTCATCCTTCTGAACACCCAGTGACCAAATCTGGGCACTAATCAAAGCCTTATACAAGGAACAAGAATCTCCCTACTTCTACATGTCAGTGTCCTCTGCATCATTCCCAGAAGCCTTTGAATTGTCTTCACAATTTTGGCAACGTGTCCCCTAAATTTTAGATCCTTATCCACTATCACCCCCAGATCTCTTATTTCCTCTACCTCCAACAATATATTCTCACCAAGCATAAATTCTGCATGCCATCTTTGTTTTCCAAATTTTAAAACCTTACATTTTGCAACATTGAACTCTCATCCCCATTTCCATGCCCAATCACTCAATTTATTCAAGTCTTCTTGCAAGGCCACAACATCTTCACCACTCTTTATGGTTCATCCCAACCTTGCATCATCTGCAAACAACTGAATATCTCCATCCAAATCTTCGCCAATATCATTAATATATACAAGTTAAATAGTAATGGCCCTAAAACAGACCCCTGAGCCACTCCACTAGTGACTTTCCTTTTCCTGGATATCACACCCTATACACAACTTGTTCATACCTATCAAATAGCCAGTCTCCAATCCAATGTACTAATCTAATATCCAACCCCATCTACTCTAGTTTCACTATCAACTTATCATGAGGTACTCTATCAGAAGCTTTTGCGAAATCCAAGTATATTATGTATATCCTTCTCCTCTGTCCAAGAAAGCAGTCACTTTATTGTAATAAGTAAGTAGATTACTAAAACATGACCTCCCTTTAGCAAATCCATGATGTCCATCAAAGATTATACCATTGTTGCCTACCCAACTCTGGATCCTAGTTCTGACAAGCTTCTCCAACAACTTAGCCACAACACCTGACACACAGATAGGCCTATAGTTTGATGCTTGAGTTCGATCACCTCCTTTATGAAGTGGCACAATCTTGCCCTCCTTTGGAACTTGACCAAGGGCAAGATTCTTATTAAAAAAATATGGCAAGGCAGGTGTAAACTCGATGGCACATTCCTTCAGAATACGAGGTGATATATTATCAAGTCCCACAGCCTTATTTACATCTAGTTTACTCAACTTGCCAAACACCTCTTGCTCACTAACAGTCAGTCTCTCCTCTCCATCATCAACTGCTCTCAACCTCTCCATGAAGTCACATTCACAAAATTGAAAGATCTTTATGAACTGCTCATTAAGTATCTCCACCACACATTCTGCAACAGATATCTTTATACCATTTTCTCCAATCAATGTCATCCTTCCAAAATCATTCTTTCTTTTGCTGGCTACATATCGAAAGAACTCCCTAGGATTCTTTTTAGCTTCATTAGATAACTGCTGTTCATACCTCTCTTTAGCTACTCTCACCAACCAAGTCACCCTCCTTGCCTGGTCTTTGTAGACCTCATGAAATTGGTTATTTCAACTTCTCTTATGCTGCCTCCACAGTGTCCTTTTTCTCTGTATCACATGCTTGATCTCTTTATTCATCCATCTCCTCACACCTACCTTATTTAACCTTCTCACCCTTGGAATACATTTAGACACTGCATCTGCTAGATAGATTTTGAAAATCCCCCAAGCTGCATTGATCTCTTTTCCAGCTAACTCTTCATTCCATGCTACACCCACAAGCTGTCTCCTGAGCTCTTCATAATCACCCCCTTGTAGTTCCACACATACCCTTTTCTCACAAGATTCCTCTCACTGCTGGCAACCACCCAGGTAATTACTTCATGGTCACTCTCACCAATTGGTGGATGATTTGACACCTCAATTTATAATTACATCATCTGATGAGATGACCAAATCCAAGACTCTTAATCCTCGTGTGCCCTCTGTTACATACTGTCTGAGGTAGTCATCCCTCAAAAACTCAAACTCATTTTCTTTACTTCCAGTTGCTATCTCATCATTCCAGTCTATATTGCCATAATTAAAATCGCCTATAATGATCACCCTTTTCTTATTTGCTTGGCTAATTTGACTATACATTTCACTATCACCACCATCCACGTTACCTGGTCTATAACAACATCCCACCAAGTATTTGATTCCATTCATCTCTATCTCACACCATACTGCCTCAAAACCACTGGCACTATTTCCGTCTTGCATCTCTACTATGTATGGACATAACTCTTTCTCTATCATCGATAGCACTCCCGCTCCCTTTTTACCCCTTTTATCTTCACGAAACACATCATACCCTTCATCTCTATTCCTGTAAGGATGTCATCTTACCATGTCTCACTTATTCCGACAATCTTTGGGTGAACAGATGCAATTAGTGCAACCATTTCATCTGCCTTGTATCTTATACTTCTAGCATTGGTATACAAACACAACAGCTCATTTCTGGATCTACAGCTAGTTCAACTGATACCACTCACTCGATGTGATCTCACCATGCTAGACTGGGGCCATTTCCCTTTCTGCTTCTTCATTTTAGAACCCTTTTTAATTCCAACTGTTTCCTCTTGATCCCTGGTCATCCCATTCCTTTCCTGCCTACACATGCTCTCACCTCCTCTTGGAGCATCCACCTTTCTCACGCTGTGTACCCCTGTCCACCCTGAGCCTTGCCATTTTCCTGCTCCTCTTGCACACCCACTCTCTATACTCATACCACTCACTTCTCCATTCATTTCCACTTCTTCAATCTCTCCTGTCTTACTCTCCTGCTCTTCCACATCACTCCGCACTCCATCTGATTCATTCTTTCTATTCACTTCTCTACCTTCCAGCAGCAGTCTCTCCAAGCGACTCGCACCATAACTACTCAAATGCAGTCCATCGCTCCCATACAGCTCACTTCGTCCCTCAAACTCATTCCACACATTAACAAACTGTACTCCATCTCCTCACACATTTCAGCCAGCATATCATTCATAATCCTTGCTCTCTGCCTCATTTCACCACAGTCATACCTAGGCAACACACTGACTACCCTTCCTGTCACACTATTCTCTTTTATCCTTCCAAGCAGCCTCCTGATATCCATTCTGACATGCTCTTTTTTCTCTCTCAAATCATTTGTATACCAATTAATACTATTAACTCTTTTGCTTGCTCCCGCCTCATATCCAAATGCCTCAATCTCTACTCATTTTACCACCTGGAAAACATACCTTGTGCATTCTATCCTCTAGCACACCTTTAATAATGGATTCGCCATACAATGCCACTCACTCATCTTTCGTTAACTCTTTCATGCCATCATGATTTATAATAATAGTTTTGACCTGAATTTTCTTAATTTCATTCCACATCCATTTCATTTCTTGCCTCATCCAATCCAATTCAACTTCCGAATCTCGCGACACATTCTCTCTATCATTAAATCTTTCTAACTCCCCTCTTCTCACTTTCACTCTCATTCAACCTTCTTTGTTTCAGGACTTTAGGTCCAACATACATCCAACTTTTGCTATCATTCTTCTCACTTTCACTCTCATTCAACCTTCTTTGTTTCCGTACTTTCGGTCTAACATGCGTCCAACTTTCGCCATCATTCATTCTTTTTTCACTATCATTCATTCTTTCGATTTCTGCATCATGCCATTTCTAGTTTCATTCGTTCTCTCAATTTCATTTCCTTCTGCCACTCTCGCCTCACTTTCGTCCCTTTTAACATCTGTTACGGTTTTCAAATCGCTTTTTCTTTTTTACTGATTTTTAACATTTTTTCGCCTCTCTTTCTCACCGTCCTTCTCTTTCAAACGTGCACAGTTGTTTGCCTTGGTATCCCATAATGCAAAGCACATCTCCTTGCAGAGATGTATAATGCTATGCATTATGGGAAGGGTCACTACCCAGACCTGTTTCAACCTTTATTAAGGTCTCATCAGTGGGAGCCACACCCAGAGATGATACCAAGGTTGAAGTAATGTAGAAGTCATTTTCATATACGAGTTGACAAAAGGTGTCACACCTTATTATTATAATACTCTTGTCAAAATACTCAGGTATTATTATAATGAAGGTTGGAACCAGTCTGGGTAGCATTATACATGCCTGCAAGGAGATGTGCTTTGCATTATAGGATACTAAGGCAAGTGATGAGGTCATACCACCTTTACAAAGAGTTGACCTAGTCCTGAACATACTTCAGGTGAATCCTTAGTATCAACCAAGTGGAAAAGCTTTCAACAACTATCTATCTCAATTCCAGATTATTATAAGGTATGACACCTTTTGGCAACTTGTATATGAAAATATGAGTTCTGCATTACTTCAACCTTGGTATCACCTCTGGTTCTGGCTCCCACTAATGAGACCTCAACAAAGGTCGAAGCTGGTCTGGGTAATGACCCTTCCCATAATTTATTATTATTATTGTTCCAGGAAACTCCAAGGAGTCGACAGACTCATCGAGGGAGGCCCTAACATCATGTCTGGAACAACTATTCGCTAAATTATCAAGTTAATTGACCTAGCAATTAGCTTCATTATTGCAAATAGGCTCTTAACATGACAAAACAAGAAGAAATTATCATAATTAGTAAAATGAAAAATGTTTTATAAACTAAGTAGTAAAAGAAATGCTTGTCTTTGAAACTTAAATTGCAAAAGTGAGAGAGCTTACATGAATACAACCTTCATAATAGTATTACATAAAAGGTGATTAATCTGGGTCAGGAACTTGGCCTCAGAGCTGTTTTGAACTATTGATTACACAGTCCAACACAATTTTTGCCGATTTTTATATGAGACTTGTTTTTTTACTAATTTGGGTGCGCTGATTTCAAATATCAAACCCGTTTTTCTCTATCATGTCAGGTTTTTCCTTTATGGCATTTTCTTTTTTGCTAATTTGTAAGTTTTTGATAGTTTTAAGGAGGCAGTACTATTTAGAGGATCAAAAAAAATCGATTTTTTAATATTATTTTCCGAAAGTATGTACTTTTAAAAATCTGTTCCTAACTTTTTATCAAGAAATTCGAAAAATTTCCGTAGACATAGCCTATTATTCAAAGCAGTGCGCAGATCAGAATCGGAACGCTCACCACTCTCTCTTGTTAGTAAATGAATAAATGCGTAAGAACCTGCAACGGCCGTACTGGCGCTTTGAATATGAGAGAGGCTGATAATTAGATACATAACTATAACTACTTAATAATATTCATTAAAAATTACAACAATATTTATAAAAAAAATAACAATTTTACTTACACGAGTTTCAGGGAATAAATTTTTGTTTGTAGCAATTTCTGCTGTGTGTTCTGTTTTGGCAATCCCTTTGAATACTCCAACAGTAGTCTGCCATCATGTGAGAAACCCATCTTCCTTGGTACCAATCTTCCATAGTTTTTAAGTCTTGATGAAATCTTTCGCCTTGTTCATCACTTACAGCACCTAAATTCTCAGGAAATCTATCAAGATGACTGTATAGGAAATGAAGTTTTATGCTCATGTTGCAACCTAGGTGCTGGAAATTTTCAAGCATTGTTTCCACTAGATCTTTGTAATTGCATGCTTTTTTGTTTCCAAGAAAATTATTCGCAACCATCGTAAATGAAGTCCAGGCCTCTTTCTCAATTTCGTTCATAGAGTTGATGAAATTTGGTTCTCTCATTCAAGTTCTAATTTGCGGTCCATCAAATACACTGGCTTTAATTTTTTCATAACTAAGTTGTGGAAATTTTTAACAAATGTATTGGAAACAGTCACCTTGAAAATCTAAAGCTTTAACATACTGTTTCATAAGACCTAGTTTGATGTGTAGAGGTGGAAAAATGAATTTTTCTCTGTCGATTAAAGGTTGATTTATAACATTCCGTTCTCCAACATTTAAGGATATTCTAAGAGACCAATGTTTCTGACTTCAGTGTTGGTTTCTAGCTCGACTATCCCAGAAGCATAGAAAACACTGAAACTTTGTATATCCTCTTTGAAAGCCAAGTAAAAAGTTCACCATTTTAAGATCCACACAGATGATCCAGTTATGGTCTGTATATTTAAATAACTTCAGAACCTTTTTAATGTCCTCATATGTTTCCTTTAAGTGGACTGAATAGACAATAGGAATTGAGCCATATACATTCCCATTGTGTAGTAAGACACACTTGAGACTTCTGCTTGAACTGTCAATAAATAAACGCCACTCATTTGGATGATATTGTACAACACTCATTTCAGTTAGTAAACTTGAAACATTGTTACAGTAAACAAACCCACACTCGTGTTTAAAATATTGTACAAGATTACTTTCCCTGCTACGATAAAAAGTTATCTTCGTATCTTGCTCCAGAAAGTTTTTTTTTCATTTAATCTTGAACAATTCCGATGATTCCTCAATTCCACTTGAGTAAAATGTTGCGGTCCAGAACTAGAAATTAAATTTTCATGGTCTAAATCAACATCCGGGTCTTGCTCCTCCAGAACATCTGGCATATCCCGATCATGCTCGTTCTTAAGTAAAGGAAGTCCTTTATAAATTGGCACGGCTATTTCATTGGAATGAGCAACTGGCCGAATTGCTGAGTCGAGATTTGGATACACAATTTTTTCTTATTCTTCTTATTATAACCAGACGTCTGAACTAAACAAAAAATAGCAATCATCCATGTGATTTTTTGGTTCATGCCAAATCATCGGAATGCCAAAAGCTAATTTTTGGCATTTTCCCTTGCTCCACTGTCGTAAATTTTCTACACGACTTACTTTATTTGGAGCACGACTTGTCCTGATCAGCAATTTTTACGTCAAAGTATGTAAAGTACACTTTCTTAACGAAATTGGTGATATTTGTCCTTTAACTGGGAACAGTAAAGCTGCCACAAATGTAGCAGAAGGAATCTACACTATTGACACATTTTCGAGTAGTAGACATGACATTTTCTTCACTGCCGACTAACATGCAATTAACAAGACAAAAAAACCAGAGACTTTATTGAAACGTTATAAGCGCTCATACTTTCACGATCTACTGATTTCGATCGTTCTTTGTCCGCTATGACACATATAGCATTCGTTTGTTTTAGGCAGTTGTCATCGCCTACTTTTCATCACCTAAATGTATTAGGTCGGTTATCGGCCTCTCTCGCATTCAAAGTACCACTATGTGCCGTTGCAGATTCTTACGCATTTATTCGTTTACTAACAAGCGAGAGCAGTGAGCGCTCCAATTCTGATCAGCGCACCGCTTTGAATAATTGGTTATATCTTTGGGAATTTTTCAAATTTCTTGATAAAAAGTTAGGAACAGATTTTTAAAAGTACATACTTTCAGAAAATAATATTAAAAAATCGATTTTTTTGATCCTCTAAATAGTACTGCCTCCTTAAAACTATCAAAAACTTACAAATTAGCAAAAAGAAAATGCCAGAGAGGAAAAACCTGACGTGATAGAGAAAAATGGGTTTGATATTTGAAATCAGCATACCCAAATTAGTAAAAAACAAGTGTTAGATCATAATCAGCAGGAAAAAAAATTTTTTTTTGTTGGCCAGTGTTATCACAAAGAATCATATAAACTTCCTATAGACAAAAGATCCTCTCCATCCATGAAATATCATGGTAGTCTGAAATCATTAAAAATTGCTGTAAAAATCCATGGTTATAATTGCATAAAGTTGGGATCCTATTCCACTAAAATCCATTTAGGGTTGGAATAGTGAGTGTGTATATAAGAGCCAAAAGCCTTCATTTCACCAACATATTAAAAGAAATAGAAATTATAAATTCATCTTTATACACAGCAGAATGTACAGAAATTAAGAAAATTTTGAAAATAAACCTATAGATTATGAAGATACAACCTTCAGCATCAAAGCTGACTTAGCACTGTACTATTTAAATATGAGAATTGCTGAAAAGTTCATATTTGCACCTTACACCCCATGGATAAGGTGCATCATGCCGTGTAATGATTCCCGTGTTTGTAGCCAGTATAAATTGAAGTAATGCGATGCTCTCAAGACAGTGCAATTGTGTACAGATGAATTGGCTGCTTTCAAAAACTAATGGAGTTTGAAAGAGGAGTTGTGATATGATGTCATGTTGTAGGCCTATCTGATTAGCAAACTGTTCAGAAATTGGGTCATCCAAGGTCAACAAGCAATGATACCATACTGAGATGGAAGCACAGGGAGTCATGCAAGTACTACTTGCATGACTCCCCACCATACTCACTAAAGTGACTGTAGGGTACTACGAAGAATAATATGTAAAAAAAAAACACAATTTGTTGGCAGACACATTGAATTTGGAGTGCTAGGCATCAAATGGTTGACAAATCTGCACAAAAACATTTAGACCCGAAGCTCACAACGCAAGTTTCCATGGTAGGACTGCAAGATGTAAACCCAACATGAAATGTTGTCCTTGATGGTGTAAAGAGCATGTACAGTGAGATTGGATGGAAAGCTGTGTTATGGAGTGACAAATCATGCTACACTCTCTACCAAGCAGATGGATGGGTGTGGTAGATGCCCAGTGAACATTTCTTACCAGAGCGTGACCCCAACTGTGAAATTTGGAGGTGGCAGTGTTATGTATAGTCCTGTTTTCCCTAGTCCTCTCTGATGCCACAAACATTTATCTCCAAGATGTATCTGAACATTTTAGACGATGCAATGCCTCCTACTTTGTTAGCATTTCTCGGGAACTGACCAATGTCTCTTTTAGCAAGAAAATGCACTGTGTAATAAAGCTGCTGCTGCTGCTGTAACTGTAGTTTGTAGAAATGAATATCGCCATACTTAACCAGACGTCTGAACTAAACAAAAAATAGCAATCATCCATGTGATTTTTTGGTTCATGCCAAATCATCGGAATGCCAAAAGCTAATTTTTGGCATTTTCCCTTGCTCCACTGTCGTAAATTTTCTACACGACTTACTTTATTTGGAGCACGACTTGTCCTGATCAGCAATTTTTACGTCAAAGTATGTAAAGTACACTTTCTTAACGAAATTGGTGATATTTGTCCTTTAACTGGGAACAGTAAAGCTGCCACAAATGTAGCAGAAGGAATCTACACTATTGACACATTTTCGAGTAGTAGACATGACATTTTCTTCACTGCCGACTAACATGCAATTAACAAGACAAAAAAACCAGAGATTTTATTGAAACGTTATAAGCGCTCATACTTTCACGATCTACTGATTTCGATCGTTCTTTGTCCGCTATGACACATATAGCATTCGTTTGTTTTAGGCAGTTGTCATCGCCTACTTTTCATCACCTAAATGTATTAGGTCGGTTATCGGCCTCTCTCGCATTCAAAGTACCACTATGTGCCGTTGCAGATTCTTACGCATTTATTCGTTTACTAACAAGCGAGAGCAGTGAGCGCTCCAATTCTGATCAGCGCACCGCTTTGAATAATTGGTTATATCTTTGGGAATTTTTCAAATTTCTTGATAAAAAGTTAGGAACAGATTTTTAAAAGTACATACTTTCAGAAAATAATATTAAAAAATCGATTTTTTTGATCCTCTAAATAGTACTGCCTCCTTAAAACTATCAAAAACTTACAAATTAGCAAAAAGAAAATGCCAGAGAGGAAAAACCTGACGTGATAGAGAAAAATGGGTTTGATATTTGAAATCAGCATACCCAAATTAGTAAAAAACAAGTGTTAGATCATAATCAGCAGGAAAAAAAATTTTTTTTTGTTGGCCAGTGTTATCACAAAGAATCATATAAACTTCCTATAGACAAAAGATCCTCTCCATCCATGAAATATCATGGTAGTCTGAAATCATTAAAAATTGCTGTAAAAATCCATGGTTATAATTGCATAAAGTTGGGATCCTATTCCACTAAAATCCATTTAGGGTTGGAATAGTGAGTGTGTATATAAGAGCCAAAAGCCTTCATTTCACCAACATATTAAAAGAAATAGAAATTATAAATTCATCTTTATACACAGCAGAATGTACAGAAATTAAGAAAATTTTGAAAATAAACCTATAGATTATGAAGATACAACCTTCAGCATCAAAGCTGACTTAGCACTGTACTATTTAAATATGAGAATTGCTGAAAAGTTCATATTTGCACCTTACACCCCATGGATAAGGTGCATCATGCCGTGTAATGATTCCTGTGTTTGTAGCCAGTATAAATTGAAGTAATGCGATGCTCTCAAGACAGTGCAATTGTGTACAGATGAATTGGCTGCTTTCAAAAACTAATGGAGTTTGAAAGAGGAGTTGTGATATGATGTCATGTTGTAGGCCTATCTGATTAGCAAACTGTTCAGAAATTGGGTCATCCAAGGTCAACAAGCAATGATACCATACTGAGATGGAAGCACAGGGAGTCATGCAAGTACTACTTGCATGACTCCCCACCATACTCACTAAAGTGACTGTAGGGTACTACGAAGAATAATATGTAAAAAAAAAACACAATTTGTTGGCAGACACATTGAATTTGGAGTGCTAGGCATCAAATGGTTGACAAATCTGCACAAAAACATTTAGACCCGAAGCTCACAACGCAAGTTTCCATGGTAGGACTGCAAGATGTAAACCCAACATGAAATGTTGTCCTTGATGGTGTAAAGAGCATGTACAGTGAGATTGGATGGAAAGCTGTGTTATGGAGTGACAAATCATGCTACACTCTCTACCAAGCAGATGGATGGGTGTGGTAGATGCCCAGTGAACATTTCTTACCAGAGCGTGACCCCAACTGTGAAATTTGGAGGTGGCAGTGTTATGTATAGTCCTGTTTTCCCTAGTCCTCTCTGATGCCACAAACATTTATCTCCAAGATGTATCTGAACATTTTAGACGATGCAATGCCTCCTACTTTGTTAGCATTTCTCGGGAACTGACCAATGTCTCTTTTAGCAAGAAAATGCACTGTGTAATAAAGCTGCTGCTGCTGCTGTAACTGTAGTTTGTAGAAATGAATATCGCCATACTTGACTGACCCCCCCCCCCCCGAGCCCTGATCTCAACACTACTGAACATCTGTGGGATGAACTGGAATGTCAAGGGACATCAATGGATGTCCACTACACAATAGTCCAGGACTGCATTACATGCCTACAGAAAGAATGATCTAAAATTCCCATTGATCATGATCTTACGCTTGCAGAAAGTATGCTGCATAGGATCGCTGCAAAAGGAGGTCCACATCGTATTAAGTGCCATGGCTGTTTCTTCTTCTTCTTCACACTATGGTGACTTCTTTCCAAGGAGTGTATACATATAAACTCAGAAAATTTCAAAAGAAGATAAGAGCTTATGAAAATACAACCTATGGCATCAGTGCTGCCCAGGTGCCCATATTTTTGACTAAGGTTTTTCTTTATTATAGTTGTTTCACTGGCATGACAGCTGTTTAGAACTGTTGGTTCTCAGAGATGATACAAACCTTAAGAGAACAAAAATTCAATAACAATTGAAATCCTGAGCCAAATTTGCAATTTTCATGAGTGAAACCATGGTCTGTACACAAAAGTAATTGTCAAAGATAGGCCTAGAAGTCTTCATTTCGGATGGATTTAAATTTGCCTAATTAATTCAGGTCTATGAAATATGGATGTAAAATCCATATTTCATATGCCTATTGGATTTCTGTTCAGGATGGATTAGTTATTACTAAGACCACATTCCAACATAAAAATCTTTAAAAATGCATATGGAAAGAAGATGCAAGAAATAAAGTCTCACTGACTAGGTTTTTAGTTGATAGCAATGTTTCCCCACTGGTTCAAGACACAAGAGTATACAGAGGATTTGAAATAGGAAGTGATCACTATTTAGTTTTGGGTAGGATAAAATTGAATTTCATATTGAAGAGTGTGGTTAGTCGAGTGGCTATGCTTTTCGCAACTATATGCCTAGGAAAGGAGTGTCCTAGTTCGATTCCTTGCTAACATGAGAAGCTTAGGATCTTTCTCAAACATAGTCAAATTAGCCAGTCTTAGGCATGGACTGCAGGTTTTTCTCCCCAGTTTATCTGGGGTTTTTCATCCTACAAGCAGGCAAACCAGCTTTGAGAACTCAATGCTTCTACAGACATAGGATACACTGGGAGGCATAGGGCTAACTACCTTATCCTTGTGTACAGTTGTGGTTAAATGAATAGAAAACCCTTGACACCACAAGGGAAAAGGAAGAAGAAAGTAAGAAAGTTTTAAAATTAATCCAGGTTGAACAGATGTCAGAGATGAACTGTAGACTGAAATACACAAACATCATTCAAGAAAAAATGAAAGTTTGAAAACAAGAACCAAACCTTAGAGATTCAATGGCAAATTCTAAAGAAAACATTAATTCAGCCAGAGAGGCATGTGGCAAGGTTATAAGGATAGAAAAATCAGAACTCCATGCTGGGCTCAAAGTCAAAAAGGCAGTGAAAGAAAAGAAAGCATATTGAAAGTTCATGGTAAGTAAGTCAGCTTGTGCTCTTAGAGAATACAGAGCAAAGTGCAAGAAAGCAAAGCACTGTAAAACTAGCTAAACAAAAGTCATGGGAAGACTTGTAAGAATATAGAAAAAAATATTAGGAAGTTGGCAAAATATCCCAGAGGGTACCGAAAACACTTAGAAATGGAGTAAATATTACTGTACACAGAATCAGATGATAAAGATGACAAGAAAACTGAAAGATATTCCAGAAGTGTAGAATATTTACTTTCAAAACCTCCTAAATGAAACATGCAATGTTAGCATTATGGCAGAAAACTCTCAACAGAATACATATCCATACTTTAAGTAAAAAAGTCAAACACCTGAAATGTGAAAGGCAGATAGAGTAGATGAAATTAAACCAGAAATGCTCAAATATGGAGAGTAGCTGCATTGCATAATTCAGAAGGCATGGTCAGATGGTTGAATTCTAGATGATAAGATCAGAGCTCTCATAGTACCCATCTGTAAAAGGGAAATAAAGCTGAATGTGAGAATTACAGAGTTCCTTATTGAGTGTTCTTGGTAAGATTTATGCAAGTATACTTGAGAAACAAACTAAGAAAAATTGTGAAAGGGAAGCTTGGTAAAGAACATGCTGGATTCAGGTCAAACAGATTGACAGGATCAGATTTTCACTTTAAGACAAACAGTTGAGAAATCTTGGGAATACAAGGATTTGTATTCAAGTTTTGTTGATCTGGAAAATGCATATGACAAAGTGCCAGGAGTAAAGCTCTTCAAAACACTACAGTTATGATGTAAATGGAACATTAAGCAACTGCAAGTCAGCAGTTAGATTTGGAGGTACAGGAAGATGGTTTGAGGTGTGCAACAAGGGTGTACATTACATCCACTGTTATTCATTATCTATATGGATCACATTATGAAGAAAAGTGGCATTAAATCTGATATCAAAATTACTGATATTAATCTTAGCTCTTTACTTGCAGATGTTATATTTCTGAATAAATCCAGTACAAGTCTGCAAGATCCCTGGACTAAATTGAATAACTGTTGTAATAAATTTGGTATGAAAATCAGCAATAAAAAGACAATTAAAATAGGCTGAAACATTTAAAACACTGAAACCAGGATACAGTTGATGTTTAAAACTTTTTTACTTGATTAAAAACAAGTAAAACATTTTGGGTATTTAGGCAAAAGCCATCCCTGGAAGTTACGAAAGGAAACTGTGAGCAAGAGGGTAAGGAGTGGTTTCTTCGTGTGGAGGGTGGTTGAGCCGTGGAATGCATTGCCTGATGGAGTGGTGGGAGCGAGAACGGTCAGTGGGTTTAAGGAGTGGTATGATAAACTTTGTGTTTCTCAGGGGGGGACCTCCCCTCGATGAGTCTTGACAGACTTTATGTCTTAGAAAGGACCTCCCTCGATGAGTCTTTTGACTCCTTGGAGGCCTGAATAATAATAATAAAATTTTTAGTGAAGATTGTACATTAAATATGAGAATAGAAAACAGAATTAGTAAAGAATTAGCAAATTAGAAAACAGAATTAATAGGTATGGTAGAAAGACAGCTGAATAAATTTATAAGGAATAAGAAAGAAATTAATCAAACCATTAAATTAGCTGTATACAAGATGATGTTCAAACCAATTAACTTATGGAATTGAGAGCTGGGTTTGAAATAAAACACTTATATCAGAGGTCTCCAGTCTTTGATCAAGTTCTGAGAAACAGTGGAGTGAACAGATGGCATCAATGGCAGTATCACATTAAAAATGAGGAAAGCCACTGTTATCATTCAGGAATGCGTTAGTAGAGCTAATCTCAGGTAATATTGTCACTTAAACAGAAAATGGGAGAGGAAATATTAGCAAAACAAGATTTTGCCAGGTTTGCAGAGAAAAGACCCAGAGGAAGACCAAGATGTAGATGGATTGATACAGTAAAAAGACAGAAATATAAGATCTGATAATATCGGAATATTGACAGATTAATTTAGTGGAAAATTGTTGATCAGAAGTTAGTACTACATTAAAGTTACATCACTATCATAATTATCCTGTACATCCCCCTTAGGGTACATATTAGGAATGTGATAAATTATGATGTAAGAAATGAAATTTTTCAGCGTTTATGGAGAAGCTTATATCTGGTTTCTTCATATTTCCCCTTCTGAAGAACTCTTGAATACCACTTTAGCTGGTGATGAAAGAATTTCCTAAGAAACTGTATGGTGCAATAAGTTTATTCATTAGCCTTGGAAATTTAAAAAAGTATGGTGTTATGCAAAGCAATAATTTCAGCCATATGTGCAAAGATTTTGCCTGCATCATCTGCACTTTTTTTAGATTATCCATTGGCATAAAAAAAGCATTCTGGGGGATTTACTTTAGATTCTGCGTTCTTGCACTGTAGAACAATATTTCAGTTTGCATAATATTTCAGTTTAAAGTTTATTTTTCACTTGGTTAGACTATAATAAATTTAGTTTTAATCCTTTATCCAAGTGTGAGCAAACAAAGTTTGCACCTGAAAGTATCTTCAGGACTCTGGTAAGGTGGTACAATACCGGGCAACTCATTGCAAAAGTGGAGCAAGCTAACATCACTCCTATCTCAATATCTCCCATAATGCAAAACACATCTCCTTGCGAATATGTATAATGTTATGCATTAAGGGAAGGGCCACTACCCAGACTAGTTTAATAAAAAAGGTGGCACTTACCCCAGTCCTGAAGATACTTTCAGGTGCAAACTTTGTTTGCTCACACTTGGATAAAGGATTAAACTAAATTTATATTTCATTTATTATGCAAACTCGTCAAAATTGCATTTTTACATGATTAATCACAGATATGTACTTCTGTTTCCTGTGTCACTAAGATATTTTGTTTGCCTATCTTACATTACTCAAATTCTAAATCTTCACATAAACTTCCAAATATTGCTTCATTTTTCTATTCAAGGCCAAAACTATATTTTTTTAAGATTTTAAGACAAATTTTAATCATCATATCACTAATTACAGGTATAGACCATGTTGGTCTATTCCGGTCTCATTATCCATCCAATATCCTTTTTTGAGGTCTACCCTGCCTTTCTCTTTCTGATTGGCTTATATTTAACATTTGTTTTCTATGTTGGGTGTTGGCCATTCGGTTTACATATTCAATCCACTTTTGTTTATAATTGTTTAGTTTGTCTTCTATTGATTTTGTTTTTAGTTCTTTCAAAATGTCTTCATTCTTTTTTGATCTAATAATGTGTATTTTGCAGTTCTTCTCATAAATCTCATTTCACTTGTTTTTATTCTTTGTTTATTGCCCAAATTTCACTGCAATATAATGTGAGCACTTCTAAAGTATTGTATATTTTCAAGCATGTTTCTTTTTAGAAACACGCTTGAAAGGGTTGAGTGTTCTATTTATCATGCCTATAATCTGTAAAAATTTTGAAGTTTTTAATTTTGTCTTTTTCTCCATCTTATTGGATGGTGGCGCTAGCGTCGCCGTAGCACGTGGCGGTGAATTTGAGCTATGCAGAAGAAAGTGATTTTTAATCGGTGAATAGTCCGTTTTTTTCCCCGTTTTTCTACGTTTTTGAGTGCTGAATTGTTTCTCTGAATACAAGTGTACTTCAGTGGTTGTTTTTCGGAAGTTAGTTGCTGTCGCGATATAATATATGTTGGTACCGTCAGAATCGAACGCGTAACGGTGGAAGACAAAACGAAGCTAAGTTACTGTATTTAGTTATATTTCATTTTATTTAATTATATTAGTACTTAAATGTTCTGATGTTTGTACTTTTTTCCCCTCTTATTTATTAATTGAATAATTATTAAGGATTACGCTACTCGGCAGTAAGGAATGATGGTGGATTCAGCAGCAGTCGCAAGTGGCGTAACGCCAAGTCTCTCCGCCATTTAAGAACTCAATTATTAGCAATATCATAAGGGACTTTGTGGCATGCAGTACTTGCGGCATGTATGCTTCTAAGGAATTACATATGTGGTTTGTTAAAGAGAGTGGAGAGCGTATGTGCGCAAAATGCAGGCAGTTGGAGGAAATAAGTACATTAGATATATCGATATCCGACTTTGTTGCTCCAGGAACGGAGAATGAATGTAGGAAGACAAGTAGTATGATAGGAGAGAATGAGAAAATAATGGTTGATAGTGTGGAAGGTGTGAGTGACTGTGGAAGTTTAGGAGATGGTTTTGTTTGGGAGAGTGAATTTAGATTAAGAGTGACTGACCTGCAGAGGGAGATAGATGAGTTGAAAGAGGAGGTGGAATGTCTAGTGAATGAGAGCAGAAGTATGAAAGATAAGATTAGGAGAATGGAAGAGATGAATGCAAGGCGAATCAGAGTAGGAGAGAGAGAGAATTTAAGGAGTATGAGTGAGAGGTATGGGGGTGCTAGAAGAGGAGAGATTGGAAACAGTAGAAGAGAGGGAATGAGAGAGAGGTATGGGAATGCTAGCAGATGAGAGGATGGAAACAGTAGGAGAGATGGAATGAGAAAGAGATATGGAAGTGCTAGAAGAGGAGAGAATGGAAATGGTAGGAGAGATGGAATGAGAGAGAGGTATGGGAATGCTAGAAGACGAGCGGATGGAAACAGTAGTAGGAGAGACAGAATGAGAGAGGGATATGGAAGTGCTAGAAGTGGAGAAAATGGAAACGGTAGGAGAGAGATGTATGGGAGTGCTAGAAGAGGAGAGAATGGAAACAGTAGAAGAGAGAGGTATGGGAATGAAAGAAGAGGAGAGGATGGAAACAATAGGAGCGATGGAATGGTAAGAGGTATAATGTATGGTGACTCAATGATCCGTGGTGTTCAGAATAGGATGCGTGAGGAGTGTTTGCCAGGAGGAACAATAGAAAGGGTGGCTATGGCAATTAAGAGAAGTGAAAGGGTGGATGAGATGATTGTGATGGTAGGAACGAATGACTTGAGTGGTAATGTAAGTCGGGCAGCGAGAGATATGAGATTTTTGCTTGAGACTGTACGGAAGAAGACAGAGAGAGGAAAAATAGTGTGCGTGTTGCCTAGGTATGATAATGATGAGCTGAGCAGAAGAGCGGTGATATTGAATGGCATAATAGCGAGAATGTGTGACAAGAGAGGACTGGTATATGTGGATGCTTGGAGTGCGTTTGAGGAAAGAGAGGAGTTGTTTGCGAGAGACCGTTTACATTTGAATGAGGAAGGACGTAGGCATCTGGAGAGATTGCTGTTCTGAACGAGTCAGTGTGTCCCAGGGAGGATGATAGCAGGGGTGGCCTCTTGTGGGAATGGATACTTGGGAGAAGGAAGACAATGTCAGGTAAGACTCAGCCCAGTGGAGTCTAGAAGGGATAATGCTGGGTATAGAAACAATGGCATTTATATGCTGTATACTAATGCCAGGAGTATCCGGAATAAGGGAGAGGAATTGGTGGCGCAGATAGCATCAGCCTGGGCAAAAATTATTGCGATCACTGAGACGTGGTTGACAGGAGGGGATATAAAAACAGGATTAGAAGTCGCTGGGTATAGCATTTTTCGCCAGGATAGGAGGGGAAAGCGTGGTGGTGGGGTGCTGCTTATGATAAGTGATGACCTATGTCCTCTAAGAGTGGAGAATTTGGAAGGTAGTGAGACAAATGATTTTGAGAGCGTATGGTGTGAGGTAGAGGTAGGCAAGACAGGATATTTAGTGGGGTGTTGCTACAGACCCAGGAGCACAGAGGATGGGGACCAGGAGATGTTTAGACAGCTAAGTTTGGCAAGTGCAAGAAGAATGATTGTTATGGGAGATTTTAACTTCAGTAGTACAAATTGGAGAGAGGAAGATGCATGTAACAATAGGGGAATGGAATTTCTAGAATTCTTGAGGGACAAATGTCTTAGGCAACATGTAACAGAGGGAACAAGAGGTTCAAAAATTTTGGATTTGGTTATAGCATCAGAAGAGTTGATGATAACTGAGTTGACGTCTTTCCCACCAGTTGGAGAGAGTGACCATATGGTTTTGACTTGGAAAATGAATAGACATGCAGAAGTATCAAAGGCAGGTGATTATAATAGTCTTAGACGTCAACTTCGGGAAGTTTCATAGAGGGAGGAATTGGAAGGCCGGGATATCACCAGTGCGTGGGAAATTGTGAAAGAATATTTGTTATCAGCAATGGTAAGTTGTATACCACGAGTGAAGAAGAGGGCGCAATTTGGAGTAAAGTGGATGACAAACAATATTAAACAGGAACTGCATGCGAAAAAGAGGCTATGGAAGAGATATAAGGAGACAGGTGAAGAGATGCATGAGGAATATAAGACACAGGCCAGAAGAGTGACTCGTGTGGTAAGGAAAGCGAAACTGGAATATGAGAGGAGATTGGCCCTAAGATCCAAAGAAAATTCTAGGGAAATTTTTTAGCTATGTAGCCAGTAGGAGGAGAAATGACTGTGGAAGAATGATATTGTGGGATAAAAATGGGAATAGAGTGACTGATGCAGAGGAACATAGTGGAATTGTTCAATGAACACTTTATTGGAGTATTTCATCCTAGAGGAGTCAGTTTTAATGCTAGAGGGATAGGACTGGTATGAGGTCTGGAGGTACAGGAGGAGAGTGTGTTTCAGATACTGAGTACTCTGGATGTCAGTAAAGCTGTGGGACTGGATGGTATTTCGCCACGAGTTTTGAGAGAATGTGCTAGGGAATTGACAATACCTTTAACGTGGCTTTTCAATGAAAGTCTGGCTTTGGCAAAGGTGCCCAGGGAATGGAAGGAAGGTAAGATAGTGCCATTGCATAAGGGTGGTAACAGACTGGAAGTGTCTAATTATAGGCCAGTCTGTGTGTCATCAGTAGTTGTTAAGATCTTGGAGAAAGTAGTGAGGGACCGTGTACAGCATTGGGCAGATGAGGGTAATGTTATCTGTGAGAATCAACATGGATTTGTGAAAGAACGCTCTTGTTTTAGCAATATGCTAGCCTTTTATAATAAAGTTACAAGAGCATTAGATGAGGGAAAGGCATATACTGCAATTTTCTTAGACTTGGCGAAGGCATTTGACAGGGTGCCACATGATAAGCTGATATTTAAGTTGCAGCACATGGGTCTGGATGTCAGATTGGTCAACTGGATTCAGGATTGGCTGTCTGATAGGTATCAGAGAGTTGTGTATGGTGGAGCAGTTTCCAGGAGGCAGAGGGTTACAAGTGGGGTCCCACAGGGCTCAGTACTAGGACCTATATTGTTTAACCTTTATATCAATGACATAGCCAGTGGATTGCAGGGGGATATTCAGTTGTTTGCAGATGATGCGAAGCTTGGAAGGATTATTAGTAATAGTGCAGATGTGGTAGCCCTGCAAGAGGATTTAAATAAGCTAGATAGATGGGCAAATGAATGGGGGTGTCAGTTTAATGCAGCAAAATGTAAGGTCTTGAGGTTTGGGAAACATCGATGGGATGCTGCATACTCTATGGGAGGAGTTATACTGGAGGAAGTAGGGGAGACAAGAGATCTGGGGTTGATGATTGATAGAAACCTGAAGTTTAGGGGACATATTGCAAAGGTGGTGAAGGTAACACAGAGGATTGCTGCTATTATGAGAAGGACACTGACCTGCAGAGATAAGAGGGTTATCATTCCGTTGTATAAGTCTCTGATCAGACCACACTTGGACTATTGTTCTCAGATTTGGTCCCCAGGATTTGAAGGGGATAAATTAACTGTGGAAAGGATATAAAGACGGATGACAAAGATGGTTTCAGGACTGTACAAGGATAGTTATGAGGATCGGCTGAGAGAATGTGTACTGCAGAGTTTGGTGGATAGAAGAAGGAGAGGTGATATGATTGAGACTTTTAAACTGTTGAGAGGTGGTTACAGGGTTGACACTGGGGAGTTCTTTCGCTTGGGTGATCAGCGGGAAGGAGTGATGACAAGAGGCCATCCCTGGAAGTTACGAAAGGAAACTGTGAGCAAGAGGGTAAGGAGTGGTTTCTTTGTGTGGAGGGTGGTTGAGCCGTGGAATGCATTGCCTGATGGAGTGGTGGGAGCGAGAACGGTCAGTGGGTTTAAGGAGTGGTATGATAAACTTTGTGTTTCTCAGGGGGGGACCTCCCCTCGATGAGTCTTGACAGACTTTATGTCTTAGAAAGGACCTCCCTCGATGAGTCTTTTGATTCCTTGGAGGCCTGAATAATAATAATAATAATAATGATGATGATGATATTTCACCTTCAAGATAACTGAAAGTATTTATCTGTTCTATTATTTTATTATTAATAATCATTTTGCTTCTAATCGAAGTTTGTACACAAAATGTCATTGTTTTAGTTTTATCTATGGAAATGTTCATTTCAAAACTGTTCTACTATAATGTTGAAATTATATATTGCTCTTTATAAATTGCCTTCCTTATCTGATATTATTATCTGATCATCTGCAAATAATATTGTATTTATTTTGTTATGATGGGAAATTTCTATACCTTGATTGTTTAAGGTGTTCCACTGTATTAATATTTATTTCATTAATGTAAATATTGAATAGTGTCGGAGACAGAGGGCATCCCTGTCTTATTCCTTAGTTTATAGATGGCTTTTCAGACAACTTTTCATTTATTTTTATTTCATTATCTTTATATATATTCAATATTGCATGTAGTAAAATATTAGGTATATTTATTCTTTGTAATATATCAAACAGTATATATCTTTTTACTTTCTCAAATGCTTTTTCGTAATCTATAAACAAAAGATGAGTTTCCAAATTAAATTCTCTTCTTTTTTCTATAAGTAGTTTTAAACAGAAAGCTGCATGCATTGTAGAGTGTCCTTTTCTAAATTCATTTTGACATTCTAATAATATTTTTTCACTGTATATTTTTAATTTTTCATTAAGCATTCTGCTATATATTTTGTAGCATGTATTCAATAAACTAATACCTCTGTAGTTAGCAGATTTTGTTTTATCCCCTTTTTTAAATATAGGTATTACTATGTGCTTGTATTGGTATTTGTATGTATTTTATTTAAAAATTTTAGTAATTTTTGATGAAATTTTTTTTCCAGCAAATTTATAGTTCGGAGTTTATCCCATCTTCTCTTGCTGATTTGCCAATTTTTATTTTATTTAGGTTGTCCTTTAATTCTTTAATTGTTATCATATCATTTAAGGTATTTTGTAAGTTTCTGGTGTAATTATTTTTGATGCTAGTATTATCCGTCCAAAGATCTGTAAAGTAATCCAAGAATTCTTTTATATCTGCATTCATGTGTTTAAGTATTTTGTATGCAGTGGCTTATTTTGTACATGTCAATTTCTAGATATGATACAAATTTTTCCCAGCTTTCTCTGTCTCTTTCTGGTTTGTCTTTTTTTATATTCAATTTCATCTTGTTTTTTGCTACTTAACCATCTTTTAAAAGCCAGCTTTTTATTTTCAATTATTGTTTTTATTTTATTGTCCCATATATGTAATTTTTTGTTTTTATGATTTTTTTGTGTTCCTAGACTTTCAATATGCTGCTGATGCAATTATTTCTTTTATATTATTCCATTCTTTCTCAATGTCTTCATTTTCTTGTATTTATTCTTAAGTAGTTATTAATCCTCTGTTGGTATAAATTTCTTATACTTGAATCATTTAGTAGTCTTACTTTGTAATTAGATTTTGTTTCTCTAGTTTATTTTTTTTTGTAGCCAGTTTGGTGGAAATTTTAGTTTTGCCTGTACTAAATAGTGATCTGTATCAATTTCTAGCCCTCTTCTAACTTTAACATCTAGGAAGAGGTTTCTGCTTTTTCATTTGTTATAAAGTAGTCTATTATTGATTTTTGTCCTCTTGCACACCATGTATATTTTTATGTTTGTGAAATGTATTCATTATTTTTAAATTATTATATAATCAATGAGTCTCTTTCCATTTATGTTTGAGTACTTCATAATATAATTAACCTTTTTAGGACTGTAGAATAAATAAACCAAAATAAAAACACAAAAGCAAGCATCTATAGCAAATGCAACAAGTCTTTGAAGTCATGCAAGATAAGGGAAGGCTTTTCCTCTATTTATGAATCTTGCAACAGGAATTTTTCTTCTTTGGCGAGCTGAATGCCGAATATCTGAAAAACACACTGAATATTTCAGTTTGGGTGGTTGCCAGCAGTGTGAGGGCCTCTGTGAGAAAAGGGTATATGTGGAACTACAAGGGGAGGAGGGGGATTATGAAGAGTTTAGGAGACAGCTTGAGGTGTAGCATGGAATGAGGAGTTAGCTGGAAAAAAAAAAAATCAATGCAGCTTGGGAAATTTTTAAAAACTATCTAGTAGAAGAAATGTCTAAATGCATTCCAAGGTTCAAAAGGTTAAATGAGGTAGGGTGAAATGGATGAAGAAAGAGAATTAAGCATGTTAAAAAAAAAAAAAGGGCATTATGGCGGCAACATAAGAGAAGTGGTAATAACCAATTCCATGAGGATTACAAAGACCAGGCAAGGCAGGTGTGACTTGAGGGTAGCAAAAGTGATGTATGAGCAGCAAAAAAAAAAAAAAAAAAAAAAAAAAAAAAAAAAAAAAAAGGTGGGATGACATCGATTAGAGAAAATGGTATAAAGACTGTTTATAAAGCTGTTTTAGCAAACAGCTCAACTCCATCCAAGCAGCTTTATTGAAGCGGGCCTCCCGTAATGGACCAAATTAACTTCGAGGAATCAGCATAGCACCCTTCTGCTTCCAGAAACCAACAACAAGTGAATATAAAGGACATCTGTCGGCTTCACTTTGGGGAATCATAACTACAAAATTGATTTTTTTTTTGTTGTTGCCAAAGTTTTCTATATTCTGTGGCTTAGAGTAATCCCTGATATTTAAAACATCGAGGGAGGTCCCCAAAATTCAAGTTTGTGTACATATGTACCATTCTAGGAAATTATTATTATTATTCAGGCCTCCATGGAGTCAAAAGACTGATCATGGGAGGCCCTTCCTAAGAAACACAAAGTCTATCAAGACTCATCAAGGGAAGGTTCCCTCGCCCCCGAGAAACACGAAGTCTTATCATACCACTCCTTAAACTCATTTACCGTTCTCGCTCTCACCACTCCATCAGACAATGCATTCCATCCATTCAACCACCCTCACCCTCTTGCAAACAGTTTCATTTCGTAACTTCCAGGGATGGCCTCTTGTCATCACTCCTTCCCACTGTTCAACCAAGCGTAAGAATTCCCCAGTGTCAACCCTGTAACCACCTTTCAACAATGATAATCACCTCTCTAAATGATAATTATAATGGAAATGTCCTATTTAACAGAACTGAAACTAAAAAAAATTTTAAAAGTAAGTGCCATTTGAACCATGTAAAATCGAAACATACTGTGCAAAAATAGAATTGTGTAAAAATTGTGTAAAAAAAAAAAAAGTTGTGTAAAAAGAATTAGCTGTATTTGGTTTGATCCTTTATCGAAGTGTAAGCAAAGTTTGAGCCTGAAATATTTTCAGGACTGGGGCAACTCGTGGTAAAGGTGATATGATTTCGCATCGCTTGCCTTAGTATCTCATAATGCAAAGCACATCTCCTTGCAGACATGTATAATGCTATGCATTATGGGAAGGGTCACTGCCCAGACCAGTTTTGACCATTATTGAAGTCTCTTCAGTAGGAGCCAGACCCTGAGGTGATACTAAGGTTGTAATAATGCATTAGTCTTATTTTCCTATAAGAGTTGCCAAAAGGTGTCACACCTTATTATTAAATTACTCTGGATTAGAGAAAAGTTGGAACTTTTTTTCACTTTGTTATACTATAAATTAAAGATACCAAGAAATTACATACTTGGTTTAATCCTTTATCCAAGTTTAAGCAAATAAAGTCCTGAAGTATTTTCAGGAATGGGGCAACTCGTGGTAAAGATATGACTTTACATCACTTGCCTTAGTATCCCATAATGCAAAGCACATCTCCTTGCAGAGATGTATGATGTTGAAACTGGTCTGGGCAGTGACCCTTCCCATAATGCATAGCATTATACATGTCTGCAAGGAGATGTGCTTTGCATTATGAGATACTAAAGGCAAGTGATGTGAAGTCATACTACCTTTACCATGAGTTGCCCCAGTCCTGAAAATACTTCAGACTGCAAACTTTGTTTGCTTACACTTGGATAAAGTATTAACCTAGTATATAATTTCGACTCTTGTCGCGATGGGAAGAATCTTTATCTGGTCGATTTCAATCGAAGGTGAGTTAGCAAATCTCATAAGGAGGTAGCAGGGTTTTTTCTCATGGAAACTCGGGTTTTTCATTCCGCATACATACAAATCGGCCCTTCAGAACACACGCAATTTACAGAAAAAAATTACTAGTTGTGGTGGTGTTGGGCGGTAGATGGCGTTGATGGAGATGATTCGTAGTAGAGGTTAGGTGTAGAGACAGTTGTAGATGTCCTCCCACGATGAGTCTTCGGACTCCTTGGAGGTATCAGGAATAATAATAATAATTTCTCAAATTCCTGCCATGTACTCTCAAGGGGTGTACAGGATATGATAGTACTACATGAAAAATTTACATCATTACTAACTTCCTATCTACAATTTTCCTCCAAATCAGTCTGTTACTTGTCAAGACTCCAATATTATCAGATCTTATATTTCTGTCATCTAAGGCAGCACTTCCCAAACTGTGGGCCACGGCCCCCTTGAGGGCCATAGGTTTTGTTGAGGGGCTGTGAAATAATGAAAACAAATTTTAAATGTTTTAAGACTAAGAAGATTTTTTTTATCTTAAAAGAAACATATTTAATTTTTATTATTTCTTTTTTTTTTTTTTGTTACTTTTTATATTTTAATGGAAAAAAAAAAAAACACATTGGTGTTGGTTCACAAATTTTGCTTCTTGCATATTTTGGAGATTAATGAATATTAGTAAATATATGCTTATTCATATAAGTTTCATTTCAAAGCAGAAATCTAAGAATTGCAGTTTCAAATATTTCATCTGATATTGTTATAGCAATATTGAAACACATCCATCACATTAAATTATTAAACTCCTTTTAAGTTTTTAATTCTTTCTTTATTACTAATCATTTTACGTTTCATGTGCTTGTACTGCAAATGTATAATAACAATATCTCAATCTATATAAAAATGAGATAATGTGCCATGTCAAATGTGTATGTAAGATGTTAGAAATGTAATATTTGCATTTGATTTTTGCAATATTCACTGTGTATGTTTTGTATTGAATATAAATATAAAAAATATAATAATATATGTCTATATTACGATTTTTTTTAGGGGGGGGGGCGTGAAATATTTAAATTTTTCCAAAGGAGGCCCTGATATCCAGAAGTTTGGGAAGCACTGATCTAAGGCACTTTGTATCGTATCAATTAACCTATATCTTGGTCTTCCTCTGGGTCGTTTTCCTGTCAACCTGGCAGAGAACACTTGTTTTGCTAATCTTTTCTTGCCTATTCTGTTTAAGTGACCATACCACCTGAGATTAGCCCTGCTAACACATTTCTGGATGCTGACAATGTCCAGTTCTTTCCTAATATCCTTGCTTTTAATATGATGTTGCCATTGATGCCATCTGTTCATGCCTCTAATCTTTCTCAGGATTCTCATATGTGGTCTCTAGTCTTTGGTCAAGTGTTTTACTTCTGACCTAGCTCTCGGATCCATAAGTTAAAACTGGTTTGAACACCGTCTTGTATACTGCTAATTTAGTGTTCTGACTAAATTCTCTCTTATTCCATATGAATTTACTCAATTGACTTTCTACCATACCAGCTTTGTTGATTCTGTTGTGTATTTCCATATTTAATTTACCATCTTCACTAAAAATCATGCCTAAGTAGGTGAAATGTTCCACAGATTCTCTGTTCACAACGCAGTTGACATTTTCAACAATTCTGCCCATTTTCATTGTCTTTGCCTTTTTATTACTGACCTTCATACCATATCTATTACAACAGTTATTCAATTTAGTCAGGGAATCTTGAAGACTTATAGGGTATTTATTAGGAGTATTAATATCATCCGCATAAAGTGAAGAGATAACATTAACATCCCCAATTTTGATATCATGTTTAATACCACTTTCCTTCATAATGTGATCCATATAGATAATGAATAATGGAGGGGATAATGTACATCCTTGTCTTGCACCAGATTTAACATTAAACCATCTTCCTGTACTTCCTTCAATTCTAACTGCTGACTTACAACTCAAATAGACTAAATATTGCTTGATATAATGACACCATATAACCGTAGTGTATTAAATAGCTTCTCTCTTGGCATCTTGTCATGCCTTTTCCAGATCAACAAAACTTAAATAGAGATCTTTGTTATATTCCCATGATTTCTCAACTATTTGTCATAAAGTGAAGATCTGATCTTAACAGCATCTATTTGGCCTGAATTCAGCTTGTTCTTCATCAAGCTTTTCTTCCACAATTCTTCTCAAGTATACTTGCATATATCTTACCAAGAACACTCGTAGGGAAATACCTCTGTAATTCTCACATTCAGTTTTATTTCCCTTTTTATATAAGAGTACTATGAGAGCTCTACTACAATCATCAGGAATTTGTCCCTCTATCCACCCCTTCTGAACTATGCAGTGCAGCCACTGTAAGACTTTTATACCTCCATACTTAAGCATTTCTGGTCAAATATCATCTACTCCTGCTGCCTTTCCACATTTCAAGCCTTTGATGGCTTTTTCTACTTCAAGTATGGATATATATTCCTGACTATATGCCTGTTGAGTGATTTTTTTTTTTTTTTTTTTTTTTTTTTTTTTTTTAATCACTGTGCGCTCACTGCTTGTTTCATGTAGCAATTTTTCAAAGATATTCATGATTACTCCATACTTCAAGGATATATTTTTCTCTCGTTTTCATGTCACCTTTATCATCTTTAACAGCACTCTTTCCTACATTTCTGAGCTTCTTCAACAACCTCCAGAATATTTTGCCACCTTCTTGATATTTATTTTCTATGTTCTTGCCGAAGTCCTCCCATGACTTTTGTTTAGCTTTCTTACATTTGTCTCTGTATTCTCAAAGAGCAGAAGCCAACTTATTTGCCAGGAACTTTTGATATTCTTTCTTCTTTTCCTTCACTGCCTCTTTAACTTCTTGTGTCCACCATGGAGTTCTGATTTTTCTATCCTTGCAGACAACCTCATCACATGCCTTTCTGGCTGAATCAATCAGGGTTTTCTTCAAGGCTTGCAACTGAATCTCCAAGGTTTGGTTCTTGTTCTCAAACTCTTTCATTTTTTCTTCAATAATCTTTGTGTATTTTAGTCTACAGTTCACATCTGAGAGCTGCTCAACTTTTATTTGCTTTAAAACTTTCTTACATGTTATTCTTTTCAATATGAAATTCAATTTTATCCCACTCAAGACTAAATAGTGATCACTTCCAATTTCAAATCTTCTGTATACTCTGGTGTCCTGCACCAGGGAGAAAACATCACTATCAACAATAACATAGTCAATGAGACTTTTCTTATTCCTTCCCACTTCTCCCCTTGTGAATTTGTGCACATTTTTTATGTTGGAGCATGGTGTTAGTAATAACCAGTCCATTTCCTGAGCAGATATCCAATAAGCATATGCCATTATTATTAGATTTGCTCTTTTCTCCAAAAATTTTCCTAAAATATTTATGTATGTCTGACAATCATTTCCTATTTTATTTAGATCCCCAACAAGGACCAACTTTTCCTTTTTCATTGTGTCAGTTGCTTTCTCTAAAGCCTCAAAAAATTCCTCCACTTCTACCTTATTAGAACCTTCTGTGGGACTATAAGCACAAACAAGTCTCATTGTCCAGTTCCCCATTCTGATATTAGATCAGATCACTCTACTTGAGACTGCCTGCGATTCAAGAAGATTAACCTCGAATTTAGTGTTGAATACTATGGCTACTCGTGTGGACAGACTTGTGTTCGTCGAACATGTTGTTTATTATTTTAACGGTATAATAGAACACAGAAACTAAGTAAATAATTAATTTATTGACTTGATGCTGATATTTCGCTGGTATTATAACCAGCATCTTCAGAGCACAAAAACACTGTTTGTCACAATGCGCGAGACTAAAACAACATGGTGTACTTAACCAAAATTGTAGCAGCAACACAAAGACTAGAGTCCTGATTTGGGCACCTCTATCTGAAAAAAAAAAAAAAAAAAAAAAAAAAAAAAAAAAAAAAATGCTATCATATATTACTAGAGTCCTAGAAAAGTGCTAGTTTTTTTTTTAATATGACTGTCTCCCAGATCTTCGGCAAGTTAATACAGCCATATTTGTTGAGATTTGGAGTGTGTTTTACACACTCCAAATCTATTATTATACTGTTAAAATAATAAACAACTATGGCTACTCCTTTTCCTTGATTGTCATTGCCTGAATATAACATTGTGTATTTATTGCTCAGAAAGACCTTGCCAGTTTTTGTCATTTTCGTTTCAGTCACCCTTATTATGTCGCTCTGGTACTTACTAATTCCTCAGCTAGCTCCATTTCTTTGCCATTCAGGCTTCTTATGTTGATAGTACCAATCTTTAACTCTGATGATGTTGAGTTGGGGTGCGTTTTCAGATTTGTTCCAGTAGCTGACTTTTCGCTGTTCACCCTGGTTCCCTGGCAAAAACAACGGGGACCTTGTTTAACCAGGTGACACCCCAGCCAGCATGAAATGTTGTTATGTTGTACCATCATTTTGTATTTTGGTTTAAGCCAATAAGAATACAATTTGGTCGGCTAAATCCCAGATTGCTAGCCCATCCTTATTCATTCAGTATCCAGGTAGATACTCAACAGGGTGCACCACGAGAAGGTGAGGATTGGACATTAGGTCAGAAGCCCTGGTCAGTTCTCTGCATTCCTTTAAAGGCTATGTGGAGGTCTCCTCTCAGTTATACAGCTTTGATCCTTAAGCACCTCTATATAATATATATAATTTCTTGGTATCTTTAATTTGAAATAGAGGTGTATCAGATGTTGGTTGGGTCAGAATGTGAATAAGGCTGAGGAAATGGATGACATATCACCACGTATTCTTAAGGAACGTGCGCCACAGTTGGCTATGCCCTTGACCTGGTTATTTAAGTCTTGTAGTGGGTAGGGTTCCTAAGGAGTGGAAAGGCAAAATAGTACCACTTCACAAGCATGGTTCTAAGACTGAAGTTTTCAATTATAGGCCAGTCTGTATAACTGCAGTTGTGGTCAAGGTGTTGGAGAGATTGGTAAGGAATAGAATACAGAATTGGGTTGATGGACATGGCATTCTTTATGATGTCAGCATGGATATGCAAAGGTAGGTCCTGGTTTAGTAATTTACTTGCATTTTATGATAAGGTGATAAGTGTGTTAGATAATGTAAAATCATATACAACTATATTCTTAGACTTTGCAGAAGTGTTTGATAGGTTGCCACATCAGTTGGTGCATAAGCTGCAGAGGATGGGAATAGATAGCATATTGGTTAGATGGATCAGAGATTGCCTCTGAACAATACCAGGTTGTGTATGATGGAGAAGTGTCTGAAAAAAAAAAAAAAAAAAAAGGGGGGGGGGGGAACCAGTGTCATGCCCCAGGGTTCTGTTCTTGGACCCCTGCTGTCTAACTTGTTTGTAAATGATATCATGTGGACTGACTGGGGATCTTCAGTTATTTGCTGATGATGCAAAGTTAGGAAGAATTATAAGTAGCATTGCTGATGTTAATTCCCTTCAGAAAGATTTGAATAGACTTTTTACTTGGACAAAATAGTGAAGTTATAGTTTTAATATCAATAAGTGCAAGGTGTTGCATTTTGGAGTGCAGAAATAAGGCTGTGTATTATATTGGTGCTGTACTGTAGGAAGTGGATGAGATTAGAGATTTGGGAGTGATGGTCGACACACTGAAGTTTAGAGGGCATATTGCTAATGTTGCAAAGGCCACACATTGTAGTGCTGCTATGATAAGAAATACTTTAACATGTAAGGATAAGGAAGTGGTTGTGAGACCACACTTGTACTATTGTGCTCAAATCTGCTCACCTGGTTTTTCATTATGATGTAGACATTGGAGAGGATCCAGAGGCAAGTGACAAAGACAATGTGGATTACAGAGTTTGATGGATAGGAGGAAGAGATGTGATATGATAGACATTTAGGTTGGAGGATTTTATCAGATTAATCTAGAGGGGATTATAAAATGAGTAGAAGGTGAGAGAGGAAGAACCAGAGGTCATTCCTGGAAGTTATGTAAAAAAACTGGTTAAGAGGAGTGTGAGGAGTAGTTTTACATGGAGAATTGTCAGTGAATGGAACATATTACAAGGATGTGTTAATGCATGGAGTGTTAAGGATTTTAAGATTCTGTATGATAAATATGTTGTCAGTTGAATGAACCTCCCACAATGAGTCTGTTGACTCCATGGCAGGTGTAATAATAATACCAGAGCCAAACCAAACATTCTGTGCATCCCTAACGAATATCATGCATTCATTCCCTTGGCTTACAGAAATGCTCCAATGAACATTTTCTATTCACTATCCCCATATCGCACCACAGATCTTAAAGCAATTTAATATTATTGCCAGCCTGGTTGACCAAGTGGTTAACATATCTGCTCTCTAGCCAAAAGAATGCAGGTTTGAATCCCACCGTGGGCACGGATGTTTGCTATTGTCTGTGAAAATACTAGTGGTGGCAGCAGTAGATGGCACTGATGTAGATGAAGATAGTTGCAGTTGTTGGAGGCAGTTGTAGAGTAGGTACCCTCCCTCGAGTCTTTGAACTCCCTGGAGGTGTTATATAATATTTCCATAATAAATTTAGTTTTATCCTTTATCCAAGTATAAGCAAAGAAAGTTTGCACCTGAAGAATCTTCAGGACTGAGGCAACTCATGGTAAACTTCAGGTGCAAACTTTGTTTGCTTACACTTGGATAAAGGATTAAACTAAATTTATTATAACCTAACCAAGTGTAAAAAAAACTTCCAACATCTTTCTCTAAATCCAGAGTAATTTAATAAGGTGAGACACCTTTTGACAACTCTTATCGACGACACCTCAGTAAAGGTCGAAACCAGTCTGGGTAGTGGCCCTTCCTTTTAATGCATAGCATTATACATGTCTACAAGGAGATGTGCTTTGCATTATGGGAGATACTCAGACAAGGAGTGATGAGAGCTTGGTCTACCTTTACCACGAATTGCCTCAGTCTTGAATTTGCCCTTCAGGGGCAAACTTTGTTTGCTTACACTTGGATAAAGGATTAAACTAAATTTATTATAGTCTAACCAAGTGGGGAAAAAACTTCCAAAATAATATTTCCCTTTAGCTCTCCTACTGAGTAGCCACAGTTCATCTGCTATTCCTGCCCATGTCTGATTTTTGTAGTGTGTAAAACACACTCCACTCCAAATCTCAACAAATATGGCTGTATTAACTTGCCGAAGATCTGGGAGACAGTCATATTAAGAAAAAACTAGCACAATTCTTTAACAGATTTTGTTTTGATTCTGATGTGATAAATCATCTATACATACTATATGTATATATAGTATATAGATGAAATTACATAATAAATTGCAGAATTTATTTTGTAATTTCATGATCTATCAGACTGTGGATAACTACATGGTAGAAATATTTAAGATTTTTAGTAACCAAAATGTTTGCCATTGGTAAATAAAGGCAAATGATAATATTAGAACATTTTATATATAATACTTACTTGCAATCCAAATAGAATATTCAAATCATGTAATACAACATGTCTGTCCTCCATTTTCCTTCTTATATTTTTTATTGCACTTACTGATGCTGTATAGGGAAAAGGAGAGCAATGAAATTCTGATAAAGCTGGGTAATCTCTCCAGTGGTCACATAAATCATGCAAGCTATTGAGGGTTTCCATATACAAATGATGTGGCTCTAATACTGAAGGAGATAAAATTCTCATTAGTAGGAATAAAGATAACCACTAATAAATTACATTAAATTAGAATAAAATAAATTTCCAAATATTTTATTCATCAATTAAAGATGCTTAGAAGTCCTAAAAACTGAATAATGCACTGTAGAGAAGTACTCACTGGTTATATTATGCAAAACATATGCACCTAAGTCCCTCAAGACATTACACAGAAACCTTCCTGGAATCCAGACTCATTGCAGGAGACCAACACTAAATTATTCCTACATAATTAACCCATTCCACTCAATTCTTCCCTATAGAAGCAAACATCTAGCCTGACATCCTTGTTGACCATACTCTTACAGAACTTCCACGGGGAATTGTTTTCTCCTATCATGTATGGAAATTTTTTTCAGTATCTACTTTATAAAACCTTGGTAGTAATATGTTTGTCATCCATCTTTTCTGCCTATCAATTAAACTTTATAACCTTTAAACCTTCAGCCTATTCTCAAAGTAATCACTCCAGACCAGTTGCCATTTTAGCAGTCTGTTCTCAACACTTCACCATTGGCAAATGACCAAATTTGTGCTAGGTAACCTAGATGTGGTCATATCAAAGCCTTAGAGAGGAATAATTTATCTCTACTTATCACTGTTCAGCATTCAAGTGATCCTCTTTATTTTGGTCATTTTTGCAGTATGCCTTATGAACTTGGATTTCCTCTCCACCACCACTCCTCCAAAATGCACAGCCTCAATTCCTTGTAGTCCAGTTCAATAATGTAATATGAAACTTTTAATCTTCTCATCTTACTTAATCCACATTTTGTCTGTAATGAGCATTCAGACAGAAATCTGTCTGAACGCTCATTACAGACAAATTCAACCCAGCTGCATAAGTCAGCCCATGATGGGAGGTTATTATAATATAGTATCTCCATGGAGTCCAGAGACTCATGGGAGACCCAAACTATTGTACACACAAAACACATCATGCCTCTCCATAAATTCATTCACTGTCAGGAACTTCAACTAATTATAGCAATCTATTCCACTTATTCACTACTCTCCATGCAAATCTAGTCTACACAACCTTACCAACCACTCTCTTACACAATTTCCATGGATGACTCCTAGTTCTCCGACTATTTGTCAGACATTGAAAACTTTCCTTTGCACCAATTTTTATAAAACCCCTTTAATGACTTAAAGTTTCTATCATGTCTCCTCTTTTCTGCCTATCAAAGCTACAACAAAAAAAAATTTGAAACTCTCACCTTCAACCTATCCTCATAGAAAACATTTCGCAGACCTGTCACCAGCTTAGTCACTCATTTCTGAATCTCTACCACCTCCTAGTACCCAAGAAACACAGATCTGCACACAGTGGCAGCTGAATCACAGCCTTAAAGAAGGATAACTTCTCTATCTTTGTTAGTTCCTTTGCAACATTCAAGTGATCCTCTGAGCTATTTTACCAAATTTTGCAACATGCCCACCAAACTTCAATTCTGTCCACCATTATCCAAGTTCCTAGCCTCAATTTCCTGCAATCTAGTACCATCAATACGATACACTGTGTGCAACTTTCTCAATCTGAGGTGCATAACCTTACATTTAGCAACATTAGATTGATAATCATTATCCTTTGCACACAATGCATTTATTCTGCAAGATAATTGATTTAAATTATCCTGCAAAATACCTACATCTTTATCAACTATTGCTAAATTTGTTGGTTATAATTGTATAGCTATCAACAATAGCCCACTACTTGTCCTATTCCCTCTACTCTCCTTGAACCCCCCCCCCCCCCCACCCCCCCCCCCCCCCACCCCCCCCCCCCCCCACCCCCCCCCCCCCCCACCCCCCCCCCCCCCCACCCCCCCCCCCCCCCACCCCCCCCCCCCCCCACCCCCCCCCCCCCCCACCCCCCCCCCCCCCCACCCCCCCCCCCCCCCACCCCCCCCCCCCCCCACCCCCCCCCCCCCCCACCCCCCCCCCCCCCCACCCCCCCCCCCCCCCACCCCCCCCCCCCCCCACCCCCCCCCCCCCCCACCCCCCCCCCCCCCCACCCCCCCCCCCCCCCACCCCCCCCCCCCCCCACCCCCCCCCCCCCCCACCCCCCCCCCCCCCCACCCCCCCCCCCCCCCACCCCCCCCCCCCCCCACCCCCCCCCCCCCCCACCCCCCCCCCCCCCCACCCCCCCCCCCCCCCACCCCCCCCCCCCCCCACCCCCCCCCCCCCCCACCCCCCCCCCCCCCCACCCCCCCCCCCCCCCACCCCCCCCCCCCCCCACCCCAAAAAAAAAAAAAGGGCATTATGGCGGCAACATAAGAGAAGTGGTAATAACCAATTCCATGAGGATTACAAAGACCAGGCAAGGCAGGTGTGACTTGAGGGTAGCAAAAGTGATGTATGAGCAGCAAAAAAAAAAAAAAAAAAAAAAAAAAAAAAAAAAAAAAAAGGTGGGATGACATCGATTAGAGAAAATGGTATAAAGACTGTTTATAAAGCTGTTTTAGCAAACAGCTCAACTCCATCCAAGCAGCTTTATTGAAGCGGGCCTCCCGTAATGGACCAAATTAACTTCGAGGAATCAGCATAGCACCCTTCTGCTTCCAGAAACCAACAACAAGTGAATATAAAGGACATCTGTCGGCTTCACTTTGGGGAATCATAACTACAAAATTGATTTTTTTTTTGTTGTTGCCAAAGTTTTCTATATTCTGTGGCTTAGAGTAATCCCTGATATTTAAAACATCGAGGGAGGTCCCCAAAATTCAAGTTTGTGTACATATGTACCATTCTAGGAAATTATTATTATTATTCAGGCCTCCATGGAGTCAAAAGACTGATCATGGGAGGCCCTTCCTAAGAAACACAAAGTCTATCAAGACTCATCAAGGGAAGGTTCCCTCGCCCCCGAGAAACACGAAGTCTTATCATACCACTCCTTAAACTCATTTACCGTTCTCCGCTCTCACCACTCCATCAGACAATGCATTCCATCCATTCAACCACCCTCACCCTCTTGCAAACAGTTTCATTTCGTAACTTCCAGGGATGGCCTCTTGTCATCACTCCTTCCCACTGTTCAACCAAGCGTAAGAATTCCCCAGTGTCAACCCTGTAACCACCTTTCAACAATGATAATCACCTCTCTAAATGATAATTATAATGGAAATGTCCTATTTAACAGAACTGAAACTAAAAAAAATTTTAAAAGTAAGTGCCATTTGAACCATGTAAAATCGAAACATACTGTGCAAAAATAGAATTGTGTAAAAATTGTGTAAAAAAAAAAAAAGTTGTGTAAAAAGAATTAGCTGTATTTGGTTTGATCCTTTATCGAAGTGTAAGCAAAGTTTGAGCCTGAAATATTTTCAGGACTGGGGCAACTCGTGGTAAAGGTGATATGATTTCGCATCGCTTGCCTTAGTATCTCATAATGCAAAGCACATCTCCTTGCAGACATGTATAATGCTATGCATTATGGGAAGGGTCACTGCCCAGACCAGTTTTTGACCATTATTGAAGTCTCTTCAGTAGGAGCCAGACCCTGAGGTGATACTAAGGTTGTAATAATGCATTAGTCTTATTTTCCTATAAGAGTTGCCAAAAGGTGTCACACCTTATTATTAAATTACTCTGGATTAGAGAAAAGTTGGAACTTTTTTTCACTTTGTTATACTATAAATTAAAGATACCAAGAAATTACATACTTGGTTTAATCCTTTATCCAAGTTTAAGCAAATAAAGTCCTGAAGTATTTTCAGGAATGGGGCAACTCGTGGTAAAGATATGACTTTACATCACTTGCCTTAGTATCCCATAATGCAAAGCACATCTCCTTGCAGAGATGTATGATGTTGAAACTGGTCTGGGCAGTGACCCTTCCCATAATGCATAGCATTATACATGTCTGCAAGGAGATGTGCTTTGCATTATGAGATACTAAAGGCAAGTGATGTGAAGTCATACTACCTTTACCATGAGTTGCCCCAGTCCTGAAAATACTTCAGACTGCAAACTTTGTTTGCTTACACTTGGATAAAGTATTAACCTAGTATATAATTTCGACTCTTGTCGCGATGGGAAGAATCTTTATCTGGTCGATTTCAATCGAAGGTGAGTTAGCAAATCTCATAAGGAGGTAGCAGGGTTTTTTCTCATGGAAACTCGGGTTTTTCATTCCGCATACATACAAATCGGCCCTTCAGAACACACGCAATTTACAGAAAAAAATTACTAGTTGTGGTGGTGTTGGGCGGTAGATGGCGTTGATGGAGATGATTCGTAGTAGAGGTTAGGTTGTAGAGACAGTTGTAGATGTCCTCCCACGATGAGTCTTCGGACTCCTTGGAGGTATCAGGAATAATAATAATAATTTCTCAAATTCCTGCCATGTACTCTCAAGGGGTGTACAGGATATGATAGTACTACATGAAAAATTTACATCATTACTAACTTCCTATCTACAATTTTCCTCCAAATCAGTCTGTTACTTGTCAAGACTCCAATATTATCAGATCTTATATTTCTGTCATCTAAGGCAGCACTTCCCAAACTGTGGGCCACGGCCCCCTTGAGGGCCATAGGTTTTGTTGAGGGGCTGTGAAATAATGAAAACAAATTTTAAATGTTTTAAGACTAAGAAGATTTTTTTTATCTTAAAAGAAACATATTTAATTTTTATTATTTCTTTTTTTTTTTTTTGTTACTTTTTATATTTTAATGGAAAAAAAAAAAAACACATTGGTGTTGGTTCACAAATTTTGCTTCTTGCATATTTTGGAGATTAATGAATATTAGTAAATATATGCTTATTCATATAAGTTTCATTTCAAAGCAGAAATCTAAGAATTGCAGTTTCAAATATTTCATCTGATATTGTTATAGCAATATTGAAACACATCCATCACATTAAATTATTAAACTCCTTTTAAGTTTTTAATTCTTTCTTTATTACTAATCATTTTACGTTTCATGTGCTTGTACTGCAAATGTATAATAACAATATCTCAATCTATATAAAAATGAGATAATGTGCCATGTCAAATGTGTATGTAAGATGTTAGAAATGTAATATTTGCATTTGATTTTTGCAATATTCACTGTGTATGTTTTGTATTGAATATAAATATAAAAAATATAATAATATATGTCTATATTACGATTTTTTTTAGGGGGGGGGCGTGAAATATTTAAATTTTTCCAAAGGAGGCCCTGATATCCAGAAGTTTGGGAAGCACTGATCTAAGGCACTTTGTATCGTATCAATTAACCTATATCTTGGTCTTCCTCTGGGTCGTTTTCCTGTCAACCTGGCAGAGAACACTTGTTTTGCTAATCTTTTCTTGCCTATTCTGTTTAAGTGACCATACCACCTGAGATTAGCCCTGCTAACACATTTCTGGATGCTGACAATGTCCAGTTCTTTCCTAATATCCTTGCTTTTAATATGATGTTGCCATTGATGCCATCTGTTCATGCCTCTAATCTTTCTCAGGATTCTCATATGTGGTCTCTAGTCTTTGGTCAAGTGTTTTACTTCTGACCTAGCTCTCGGATCCATAAGTTAAAACTGGTTTGAACACCGTCTTGTATACTGCTAATTTAGTGTTCTGACTAAATTCTCTCTTATTCCATATGAATTTACTCAATTGACTTTCTACCATACCAGCTTTGTTGATTCTGTTGTGTATTTCCATATTTAATTTACCATCTTCACTAAAAATCATGCCTAAGTAGGTGAAATGTTCCACAGATTCTCTGTTCACAACGCAGTTGACATTTTCAACAATTCTGCCCATTTTCATTGTCTTTGCCTTTTTATTACTGACCTTCATACCATATCTATTACAACAGTTATTCAATTTAGTCAGGGAATCTTGAAGACTTATAGGGTATTTATTAGGAGTATTAATATCATCCGCATAAAGTGAAGAGATAACATTAACATCCCCAATTTTGATATCATGTTTAATACCACTTTCCTTCATAATGTGATCCATATAGATAATGAATAATGGAGGGGATAATGTACATCCTTGTCTTGCACCAGATTTAACATTAAACCATCTTCCTGTACTTCCTTCAATTCTAACTGCTGACTTACAACTCAAATAGACTAAATATTGCTTGATATAATGACACCATATAACCGTAGTGTATTAAATAGCTTCTCTCTTGGCATCTTGTCATGCCTTTTCCAGATCAACAAAACTTAAATAGAGATCTTTGTTATATTCCCATGATTTCTCAACTATTTGTCATAAAGTGAAGATCTGATCTTAACAGCATCTATTTGGCCTGAATTCAGCTTGTTCTTCATCAAGCTTTTCTTCCACAATTCTTCTCAAGTATACTTGCATATATCTTACCAAGAACACTCGTAGGGAAATACCTCTGTAATTCTCACATTCAGTTTTATTTCCCTTTTTATATAAGAGTACTATGAGAGCTCTACTACAATCATCAGGAATTTGTCCCTCTATCCACCCCTTCTGAACTATGCAGTGCAGCCACTGTAAGACTTTTATACCTCCATACTTAAGCATTTCTGGTCAAATATCATCTACTCCTGCTGCCTTTCCACATTTCAAGCCTTTGATGGCTTTTTCTACTTCAAGTATGGATATATATTCCTGACTATATGCCTGTTGAGTGATTTTTTTTTTTTTTTTTTTTTTTTTTTTTTTTTTTAATCACTGTGCGCTCACTGCTTGTTTCATGTAGCAATTTTTCAAAGATATTCATGATTACTCCATACTTCAAGGATATATTTTTCTCTTCGTTTTCATGTCACCTTTATCATCTTTAACAGCACTCTTTCCTACATTTCTGAGCTTCTTCAACAACCTCCAGAATATTTTGCCACCTTCTTGATATTTATTTTCTATGTTCTTGCCGAAGTCCTCCCATGACTTTTGTTTAGCTTTCTTACATTTGTCTCTGTATTCTCAAAGAGCAGAAGCCAACTTATTTGCCAGGAACTTTTGATATTCTTTCTTCTTTTCCTTCACTGCCTCTTTAACTTCTTGTGTCCACCATGGAGTTCTGATTTTTCTATCCTTGCAGACAACCTCATCACATGCCTTTCTGGCTGAATCAATCAGGGTTTTCTTCAAGGCTTGCAACTGAATCTCCAAGGTTTGGTTCTTGTTCTCAAACTCTTTCATTTTTTCTTCAATAATCTTTGTGTATTTTAGTCTACAGTTCACATCTGAGAGCTGCTCAACTTTTATTTGCTTTAAAACTTTCTTACATGTTATTCTTTTCAATATGAAATTCAATTTTATCCCACTCAAGACTAAATAGTGATCACTTCCAATTTCAAATCTTCTGTATACTCTGGTGTCCTGCACCAGGGAGAAAACATCACTATCAACAATAACATAGTCAATGAGACTTTTCTTATTCCTTCCCACTTCTCCCCTTGTGAATTTGTGCACATTTTTTATGTTGGAGCATGGTGTTAGTAATAACCAGTCCATTTCCTGAGCAGATATCCAATAAGCATATGCCATTATTATTAGATTTGCTCTTTTCTCCAAAAATTTTCCTAAAATATTTATGTATGTCTGACAATCATTTCCTATTTTATTTAGATCCCCAACAAGGACCAACTTTTCCTTTTTCATTGTGTCAGTTGCTTTCTCTAAAGCCTCAAAAAATTCCTCCACTTCTACCTTATTAGAACCTTCTGTGGGACTATAAGCACAAACAAGTCTCATTGTCCAGTTCCCCATTCTGATATTAGATCAGATCACTCTACTTGAGACTGCCTGCGATTCAAGAAGATTAACCTCGAATTTAGTGTTGAATACTATGGCTACTCGTGTGGACAGACTTGTGTTCGTCGAACATGTTGTTTATTATTTTAACGGTATAATAGAACACAGAAACTAAGTAAATAATTAATTTATTGACTTGATGCTGATATTTCGCTGGTATTATAACCAGCATCTTCAGAGCACAAAAACACTGTTTGTCACAATGCGCGAGACTAAAACAACATGGTGTACTTAACCAAAATTGTAGCAGCAACACAAAGACTAGAGTCCTGATTTGGGCACCTCTATCTGAAAAAAAAAAAAAAAAAAAAAAAAAAAAAAAAAAAAAAAATGCTATCATATATTACTAGAGTCCTAGAAAAGTGCTAGTTTTTTTTTTAATATGACTGTCTCCCAGATCTTCGGCAAGTTAATACAGCCATATTTGTTGAGATTTGGAGTGTGTTTTACACACTCCAAATCTATTATTATACTGTTAAAATAATAAACAACTATGGCTACTCCTTTTCCTTGATTGTCATTGCCTGAATATAACATTGTGTATTTATTGCTCAGAAAGACCTTGCCAGTTTTTGTCATTTTCGTTTCAGTCACCCTTATTATGTCGCTCTGGTACTTACTAATTCCTCAGCTAGCTCCATTTCTTTGCCATTCAGGCTTCTTATGTTGATAGTACCAATCTTTAACTCTGATGATGTTGAGTTGGGGTGCGTTTTCAGATTTGTTCCAGTAGCTGACTTTTCGCTGTTCACCCTGGTTCCCTGGCAAAAACAACGGGGACCTTGTTTAACCAGGTGACACCCCAGCCAGCATGAAATGTTGTTATGTTGTACCATCATTTTGTATTTTGGTTTAAGCCAATAAGAATACAATTTGGTCGGCTAAATCCCAGATTGCTAGCCCATCCTTATTCATTCAGTATCCAGGTAGATACTCAACAGGGTGCACCACGAGAAGGTGAGGATTGGACATTAGGTCAGAAGCCCTGGTCAGTTCTCTGCATTCCTTTAAAGGCTATGTGGAGGTCTCCTCTCAGTTATACAGCTTTGATCCTTAAGCACCTCTATATAATATATATAATTTCTTGGTATCTTTAATTTGAAATAGAGGTGTATCAGATGTTGGTTGGGTCAGAATGTGAATAAGGCTGAGGAAATGGATGACATATCACCACGTATTCTTAAGGAACGTGCGCCACAGTTGGCTATGCCCTTGACCTGGTTATTTAAGTCTTGTAGTGGGTAGGGTTCCTAAGGAGTGGAAAGGCAAAATAGTACCACTTCACAAGCATGGTTCTAAGACTGAAGTTTTCAATTATAGGCCAGTCTGTATAACTGCAGTTGTGGTCAAGGTGTTGGAGAGATTGGTAAGGAATAGAATACAGAATTGGGTTGATGGACATGGCATTCTTTATGATGTCAGCATGGATATGCAAAGGTAGGTCCTGGTTTAGTAATTTACTTGCATTTTATGATAAGGTGATAAGTGTGTTAGATAATGTAAAATCATATACAACTATATTCTTAGACTTTGCAGAAGTGTTTGATAGGTTGCCACATCAGTTGGTGCATAAGCTGCAGAGGATGGGAATAGATAGCATATTGGTTAGATGGATCAGAGATTGCCTCTGAACAATACCAGGTTGTGTATGATGGAGAAGTGTCTGAAAAAAAAAAAAAAAAAAAGGGGGGGGGGGGAACCAGTGTCATGCCCCAGGGTTCTGTTCTTGGACCCCTGCTGTCTAACTTGTTTGTAAATGATATCATGTGGACTGACTGGGGATCTTCAGTTATTTGCTGATGATGCAAAGTTAGGAAGAATTATAAGTAGCATTGCTGATGTTAATTCCCTTCAGAAAGATTTGAATAGACTTTTTACTTGGACAAAATAGTGAAGTTATAGTTTTAATATCAATAAGTGCAAGGTGTTGCATTTTGGAGTGCAGAAATAAGGCTGTGTATTATATTGGTGCTGTACTGTAGGAAGTGGATGAGATTAGAGATTTGGGAGTGATGGTCGACACACTGAAGTTTAGAGGGCATATTGCTAATGTTGCAAAGGCCACACATTGTAGTGCTGCTATGATAAGAAATACTTTAACATGTAAGGATAAGGAAGTGGTTGTGAGACCACACTTGTACTATTGTGCTCAAATCTGCTCACCTGGTTTTTCATTATGATGTAGACATTGGAGAGGATCCAGAGGCAAGTGACAAAGACAATGTGGATTACAGAGTTTGATGGATAGGAGGAAGAGATGTGATATGATAGACATTTAGGTTGGAGGATTTTATCAGATTAATCTAGAGGGGATTATAAAATGAGTAGAAGGTGAGAGAGGAAGAACCAGAGGTCATTCCTGGAAGTTATGTAAAAAAACTGGTTAAGAGGAGTGTGAGGAGTAGTTTTACATGGAGAATTGTCAGTGAATGGAACATATTACAAGGATGTGTTAATGCATGGAGTGTTAAGGATTTTAAGATTCTGTATGATAAATATGTTGTCAGTTGAATGAACCTCCCACAATGAGTCTGTTGACTCCATGGCAGGTGTAATAATAATACCAGAGCCAAACCAAACATTCTGTGCATCCCTAACGAATATCATGCATTCATTCCCTTGGCTTACAGAAATGCTCCAATGAACATTTTCTATTCACTATCCCCATATCGCACCACAGATCTTAAAGCAATTTAATATTATTGCCAGCCTGGTTGACCAAGTGGTTAACATATCTGCTCTCTAGCCAAAAGAATGCAGGTTTGAATCCCACCGTGGGCACGGATGTTTGCTATTGTCTGTGAAAATACTAGTGGTGGCAGCAGTAGATGGCACTGATGTAGATGAAGATAGTTGCAGTTGTTGGAGGCAGTTGTAGAGTAGGTACCCTCCCTCGAGTCTTTGAACTCCCTGGAGGTGTTATATAATATTTCCATAATAAATTTAGTTTTATCCTTTATCCAAGTATAAGCAAAGAAAGTTTGCACCTGAAGAATCTTCAGGACTGAGGCAACTCATGGTAAACTTCAGGTGCAAACTTTGTTTGCTTACACTTGGATAAAGGATTAAACTAAATTTATTATAACCTAACCAAGTGTAAAAAAAACTTCCAACATCTTTCTCTAAATCCAGAGTAATTTAATAAGGTGAGACACCTTTTGACAACTCTTATCGACGACACCTCAGTAAAGGTCGAAACCAGTCTGGGTAGTGGCCCTTCCTTTTAATGCATAGCATTATACATGTCTACAAGGAGATGTGCTTTGCATTATGGGAGATACTCAGACAAGGAGTGATGAGAGCTTGGTCTACCTTTACCACGAATTGCCTCAGTCTTGAATTTGCCCTTCAGGGGCAAACTTTGTTTGCTTACACTTGGATAAAGGATTAAACTAAATTTATTATAGTCTAACCAAGTGGGGAAAAAACTTCCAAAATAATATTTCCCTTTAGCTCTCCTACTGAGTAGCCACAGTTCATCTGCTATTCCTGCCCATGTCTGATTTTTGTAGTGTGTAAAACACACTCCACTCCAAATCTCAACAAATATGGCTGTATTAACTTGCCGAAGATCTGGGAGACAGTCATATTAAGAAAAAACTAGCACAATTCTTTAACAGATTTTGTTTTGATTCTGATGTGATAAATCATCTATACATACTATATGTATATATAGTATATAGATGAAATTACATAATAAATTGCAGAATTTATTTTGTAATTTCATGATCTATCAGACTGTGGATAACTACATGGTAGAAATATTTAAGATTTTTAGTAACCAAAATGTTTGCCATTGGTAAATAAAGGCAAATGATAATATTAGAACATTTTATATATAATACTTACTTGCAATCCAAATAGAATATTCAAATCATGTAATACAACATGTCTGTCCTCCATTTTCCTTCTTATATTTTTTATTGCACTTACTGATGCTGTATAGGGAAAAGGAGAGCAATGAAATTCTGATAAAGCTGGGTAATCTCTCCAGTGGTCACATAAATCATGCAAGCTATTGAGGGTTTCCATATACAAATGATGTGGCTCTAATACTGAAGGAGATAAAATTCTCATTAGTAGGAATAAAGATAACCACTAATAAATTACATTAAATTAGAATAAAATAAATTTCCAAATATTTTATTCATCAATTAAAGATGCTTAGAAGTCCTAAAAACTGAATAATGCACTGTAGAGAAGTACTCACTGGTTATATTATGCAAAACATATGCACCTAAGTCCCTCAAGACATTACACAGAAACCTTCCTGGAATCCAGACTCATTGCAGGAGACCAACACTAAATTATTCCTACATAATTAACCCATTCCACTCAATTCTTCCCTATAGAAGCAAACATCTAGCCTGACATCCTTGTTGACCATACTCTTACAGAACTTCCACGGGGAATTGTTTTCTCCTATCATGTATGGAAATTTTTTTCAGTATCTACTTTATAAAACCTTGGTAGTAATATGTTTGTCATCCATCTTTTCTGCCTATCAATTAAACTTTATAACCTTTAAACCTTCAGCCTATTCTCAAAGTAATCACTCCAGACCAGTTGCCATTTTAGCAGTCTGTTCTCAACACTTCACCATTGGCAAATGACCAAATTTGTGCTAGGTAACCTAGATGTGGTCATATCAAAGCCTTAGAGAGGAATAATTTATCTCTACTTATCACTGTTCAGCATTCAAGTGATCCTCTTTATTTTGGTCATTTTTGCAGTATGCCTTATGAACTTGGATTTCCTCTCCACCACCACTCCTCCAAAATGCACAGCCTCAATTCCTTGTAGTCCAGTTCAATAATGTAATATGAAACTTTTAATCTTCTCATCTTACTTAATCCACATTTTGTCTGTAATGAGCATTCAGACAGAAATCTGTCTGAACGCTCATTACAGACAAATTCAACCCAGCTGCATAAGTCAGCCCATGATGGGAGGTTATTATAATATAGTATCTCCATGGAGTCCAGAGACTCATGGGAGACCCAAACTATTGTACACACAAAACACATCATGCCTCTCCATAAATTCATTCACTGTCAGGAACTTCAACTAATTATAGCAATCTATTCCACTTATTCACTACTCTCCATGCAAATCTAGTCTACACAACCTTACCAACCACTCTCTTACACAATTTCCATGGATGACTCCTAGTTCTCCGACTATTTGTCAGACATTGAAAACTTTCCTTTGCACCAATTTTTATAAAACCCCTTTAATGACTTAAAGTTTCTATCATGTCTCCTCTTTTCTGCCTATCAAAGCTACAACAAAAAAAAATTTGAAACTCTCACCTTCAACCTATCCTCATAGAAAACATTTCGCAGACCTGTCACCAGCTTAGTCACTCATTTCTGAATCTCTACCACCTCCTAGTACCCAAGAAACACAGATCTGCACACAGTGGCAGCTGAATCACAGCCTTAAAGAAGGATAACTTCTCTATCTTTGTTAGTTCCTTTGCAACATTCAAGTGATCCTCTGAGCTATTTTACCAAATTTTGCAACATGCCCACCAAACTTCAATTCTGTCCACCATTATCCAAGTTCCTAGCCTCAATTTCCTGCAATCTAGTACCATCAATACGATACACTGTGTGCAACTTTCTCAATCTGAGGTGCATAACCTTACATTTAGCAACATTAGATTGATAATCATTATCCTTTGCACACAATGCATTTATTCTGCAAGATAATTGATTTAAATTATCCTGCAAAATACCTACATCTTTATCAACTATTGCTAAATTTGTTGGTTATAATTGTATAGCTATCAACAATAGCCCACTACTTGTCCTATTCCCTCTACTCTCCTTGAAAATATACCCTTCAACCAGGTGACACTGATGCCTATAATTTGACCAAGTTGAGCTGACCAATGCCAAAAACTTTGATACTTCTAGCATTCATGTACATGCATTTTGACATCTTATTGTACCCATGATTACCCTTGTATAATATCATCACTAACCCATTCAAACAGGAAATCTGTGAATAATCACAGATTATTCATGCTGAGTATATATGCTCATTTATCACAAGGATGACCAGACACTTGATTGCAATTCCCCAACCACCAATTTCTAGTTTTCCTGATTTCCACTTTTAAAACTCACTAAACACTTTCTTCAAACTCTAACAATTTGAACGTACAAGGGTGAGATGAAAAGTTAGAATTTTTTCAAAACTTCTGACATGTCTTCTTGTATATCCTAACATAAAAGAAAAATAAGAAATGATCACAATTTGATGAAACATGGGATTAAAAGGTTTTTAGATATGTTCTTTCTTGTGGTTATAGCAGTTGCTTTAATATCACTTTTGATCTAGGTGTTTATTAGTTATAGGTGTCCATCAAATTCATTCCATACAACAATAAACTGCACATCATTTCTCCTGCACAATCTTCTCATTAACAATCATGGCCCTTCTCAATTCTGTTTTAGCATACCAAGGCTTCATTTTTTATTTTCACTTCTTTCAACAACTTTTTTTTATATCTTCTCTCATTGCATATTCCTCCCCTTTCAAATCATTTCTTTCTGCCATAACAATCTGTTTCAGTTCTCCCATCTGCAAATTAACAGCTTCGCTAACATCCTTGATTTTTACACATGGGAAACTTGCTTTCATCACTTGACCATTAAATAAACCTCTTATTCAAATCTCCATACAATGCCTTTTTATTTCCAGTTTCTAGTCCTTATATAATTTCCAAATTTACTGTCATTTTCCTGCCTGCTGTACCACACAATCATTTCTCCAGTCAGTCTAGTTCCCGTTTTGTCTTGTGAAGGATGCAACATAAGAATGCTATTTCACTGCTTACTGTTTAAATTTTTGTTAAATTATACATACCTTCCTTAGTCTTTTTTGTTCTTAACTCAAACTTCATGAAATGGATGACTGCCTTAACTAATGACTGCTGTCATTTATTTATTTCTACTAGATCTTATGTTCTCACGCTCTATAGTCTAACAAATTTTTGTTTTTTTGAGTGTGCCAGTTAGACTATGTATTGAGTGTGAGATTATAACATTTTTTAAACTAAAGACAAAGCAGATAGTTTTTCCCTCCCTTGCTTATGTCAATCTTCGGCGGGAGTTTATGAAAGAACTTCGGCAGGAGTTTATGAAAATGAAAAATGACCTTCATCTTCTTCATGAGGAAGTGGAAGTGATCGGTAAGGAGATACTGGAAGTTAAAGCTGAGTTTAATGTGTTAAACAGAGAAATTAGGACTATAGAGATTACTTTAGCTGAAGTAACTAGAACAGGATTACATATGGGTGAGTCTTTGGTGAATGATTCAGTAATAAATAGTATGGGAGTGATTGGGAGTCAACATAATAAAACCACAAGTGGCCAAGAAGAAATGAGATGTAGTGAGAGTGGGGGGGTAAGTAATAGAGAGTTGAGTAATGAAGCTGGGAGAGTCATGCTGAATAGTGTAGAGAATGAGTCCATGAGTGTGAACTTGAATGAAGTTAATAGTGGTAAAATATATGGTGATTCTATGATTAAGGGTATGGAGAGTGGTATGCATGAGGAGTGCTTGGCTGATGGTACAATAGAAAGAGTGGCTTTAGCAATAAAGAGAGGGCATGAAACAGACAAGATGATAGTTATGGTGGGTACGAATGACCTGAGAGGTAGTATAAATCGGGTAGGAAAAGATTTAAGAACATTATTAGATATTGTGAAGAGGAAAAGTGTCAATGGGAGAATAGTGTGTGTGCTGCCTCGTTTTGACAATTACGAGTTAAGTAGACGAGCAATTATAATGAATGATATGATTGCAAGAATGTGCAGAAAAAGAGGTCTGGAGTTTGTTGATGTTTGGAGTGTGTTTGAAGGAAAAAGGCAGTTGTATGCCAGAGATGGACTGCATCTTAACATGGAAGGACATAAGAGATTGAAGAAGTTATTGTTTTCTGAACAGGTTGAAGTTATTGGGCAGGGAAACTAATATTGAAAAGGTTGAGTGTAAGAGAGAGAAACTTTAGCACTGATTGTGTATTTATTGATCCTTATAGGCAGAATAAATTGCAGAAGAGAGGAAAAAAAAAATCGGCATAGGACTACGGTAGTTAGTGACTTATATATCAGTTCTAAAGCCAGTACAAGATCTAGAGGGAATCTGCAATTTTTGTATACCAATGCTAGAAGCATTAGAAATAAGAGAGAAGAATTTTTGGCATTAGTCAGTGAAATCTCACCAAAAGTTGTAGGCATAGTGAAACTTGGCTGTCAGCAGAAGATGTGGTCACTGGAATTGAATGTGATGGGTACAGTATTTTCAGGGAGGATAGAGAAGATAGAACAGGAGGAGGAGTACTGTTGATGATAGCTGATGTGTTGCAGCCAAAGAAAGTAGTATATCATGATGATAGACATGTGAATGAGAGTTCATTTGAGGCAGTCTGGTGCGAAATAGTGACCAACGCAACCAAATATACAGTTGGATGCTGCTATAGGCCAGGGAGTACAGGGGGAGATATTGAATTCATGCATCAGCAACTTAGTGCAATGAGTGAAGGCTTAGTGATTATTATGGGGGATTTTAATTATGGTGATATCAATTGGAAGGAGGAAATATCACGTAGCAAAAAGGAAATGGAGTTCATACATCTGCTACGAGATAATTACTTGAAACAGCACGTAACTGAAGGGACACGTGGTGTGAGAGTGTTGGACCTGGTTATTGGTTCAGAGGTTATATGCATAAGTAAGGTGACCTCGTTACCTCCAGTTGGTGAAAGCGATCATGTGGTATTGACTTGGGAGGTTGCAAAATCTGTGGATTTTTCTATTAAGAAGGGGTATGTACGAAACTACAGGTTAGGCAATTATAACAAGCTTCGGAGTGAGCTTGCAGCCATCCCATGGCAGAACATATTGCAAGGGAAAGATGTTAGCAGTGCTTGGGATAAAATCAGTGGGTATCTGAGGAAAGCAATATCAGATTGTGTCCCCATGGTCAGGAGGTCAAACAAGGCAGGCATTAGATGGATGAGCAGTAGTATCAAGCTTGAACTACAAAAAAAGAAAATGTTATGGAGAATTTACAAGGAGAAGGGCGATCAGGACACCCATGAGCAGTACAAGGCTCAAGCTAGGAAGGTTACCAGCATAGTAAGAAAAGCTAAATTAGATTATGAGAAGACCTTAGCCAAAGAGATCAAGGGTAATCCCAAAGAGTTCTTCCGCTATGTGGCAAGTAAGAGGAAGAATGACTTCGGAAGGATAACCTTAGTGGGTGCTGATGGTATTGAGGTGACAAAATCAGATGTAATAGTCGAGTTACTGAGTGATCACTTCTCAAAAGTCTATCACCCAAGTGAGGATATCTCTATACCTATAGCAATACCTAATGTGAGAATTGAAGCTAAAGAATCAGAGGTATTAAATATATTGCAAAACTTAAATGCAAACACTGCGGTAGGCTTATATGGAATATCAGCTCGGGTGTTGCATGAATGTGCAAATGAATTGTCAACCCCTCTTACCTGGATATTTAATTTAAGTTTGAACTCTGGTATGGTCCCTAGGGAGTGGAAGTTAGGCAAAGTGGTTCCTTTGCATAAGGGTGGCTCTAAAACTGCAGTATTGAATTACAGACCAATCACCATCTCAGGAGTAGTGGTAAAAGTATTGGAAAAGTTGGTTAAAGACAAAATTCAAGAATGGGTGGATCAGGATATGATACTCTATAGAGGCCAACATGGTTTTGTTAAAGGTAGATCCTGCCTTAGCAATCTATTAACTATCCATAATAGAATAACATCAGAGTTGGACAAAGGAACTGGCTACACAGTGGTACTTCTGGATTTTGCTAAGGCTTTTGACAGGATACCCCATAGAACACTGTTACGCAAATTGGAGCAGATGGGAATGGATATTAAATTGGTGATATGGATAGGAGAATGGCTCAGGGAGAGATACCATAAGGTGGTGTATGGAGGAGCCGAGTCCAGAATGAGGCAGGTGACCAGTGGTGTGCCTCAGGGCTCTGTGCTTGGGCCAATGTTGTTTAATTTGTATATAAATGATATAGGAAACGGCTTAAAGGGAGATATTCAGTTGTTTGCTGATGATGCAAAGTTGTGTAGTGCAATAAAAAATCAAGCTGATGTTGAAAGTTTGCAGGAGGTTTTAAATAAGCTGGTAAAAATGGGCAAAAGAAAATGGATGTCAGTTCAATGTGGAAAAGTGTAAAGTCTTGCATTTTGGGATTAAAAGATTACCAGCTGTGTACTACATAGATGGAAAGGTACTCCAAGAGATTGATGAGGCTAGGGACTTAGGGGTATTGGTAGATAAGGAGATGAAGTTCAGAGGACACATTGCTAAGGTGTCCAAGATTGCACATAGGATTACTTGGTTGTTGAGGAACACACTGACATCCAGAGATAAAGAGGTTATTATTCCCCTTTATAAAGCATTGATACTTCCACATTTGGATTACTGTGCTCAGGTCTGGTCACCTGGATTCCTTGGAGATGAGGAGGCTGTGGAGAGGGTTCAGAGAAGAGTGACCAAGTTGGTGAGTGATATAAAAAATGCTCCCTACATTGATAGATTGAGAGCTTGTGGATTGCAGAGATTGGCTGATAGGCGAAGAAGAGGGGATATGATAGAAACATTCAAATTACTAAAAGGTTTTTATAGGATTGATGCAGGGGAAATGTTTCAGCTGTGTGATAGTGATGGAAGAACAAGAGGTCATCTCTGGAAATTAAAGAAGAGTGTGGTTAACAAAGGTGTCAGAACAAGGTTTTTTGCCTGGAGGGTGGTGAATGAGTGGAATTCATTGCCTGACTTTGTTGTGAGCTCTTCATCTGTAAATGAATTCAAGAAGAGATATGACAGATATTGTTTTGCTAGTTTGGGTCTCCCGTGATGAGTCTACTGACTCCATGGAGATACCCGTAATAATAATAATAATAATAATCTTTTCCTTTAAATTAGTCGTGGCTTCATTTGATCACTTAATCTTATGAAGGTTCGAAACATTTGGCATATAATGCATTGACAGAATCAGTCAAATGTGTTTCACAATCATGTTTTTGCAAAGCACATTCACAAACCATTTAATCAAAACAAAAGGCATCATTTACAGTCTTTTGTTATTGTCAATTCTTCCTAATTCAAACTTAGTTCTACCTTTAAAGCTAAATCACAATTTAAATATTCTGTTAGTCATATATACTCAAACTTAAAAATAGGGCATGCCTTGAGTAACCTACTTCAACGTTAACTTACAATCTTATTCTATCCATGAACAGACACTAGACGTACATTCTTACTCTGAAATACAAGTACTTGCAATTCTCGTTCGGCACTATCTTTTTATTTTACATGAATCTTTTGTTCACACAAAAGTGCTCCTTTTCTTTCAGCTGGTTCATTCTTTATCTCCCACAAATTTTCTTCTTTGAGTCTATTATTCTATGCCCTATAGGACCCTTAATATGGTGGCACTGTGTAGCTCCTTCCTAGTAAGATGCTCCAACGATCAGCATAATACTTCATGGTGGCAGACCCAGGTAAGAAAAGATCGAGAAACCCAAGACAAAGTCCTTGACAATTCGGCTTATAAAGGCCCAGACTTCCATTGTACGCATGCATGCATGTCTTCCATATATGGTCATGTACTGACATCTGAACGTGATTACATCATACTTCGCATGTCTTTCGAAATTGCCATATATGAACATGGGTTAACAGCATTACATACTATCATTCGTCACATTTTAACAAAGGATCGTGGTTAAGTTATAACAAATACAAAATTATATTATCCGAGACCTCCAGGGAATCAAGGACTCATCAATGGAGGCTGTAAATTACCTTCCCTTATATTCATTTACACTAGACTAGATGCACTCTAAGGGCAAATTATTCCACTCACTACTCTCTGGGAGAAAAACCTACCTTTTACCCCTTTCTTGACTGAGAACAACCTTAACTTCCATGGATGCCCCCACTGTTCTCTCCCCACCTTCCATATAACGAAAGATTTCATCATTTGAAATACTACAACACCCATTCAAAAGTTTATAGATCTCTATCATATCACCCCCTCTTTCTCCTGTTAACCAATCTGCAATCCACATACTTGCAATCTGTCCTCATAATCAAAATCCCATAATCCGGATATAATCTTTGTAACTCTTCTTTATCCCCTTGGAACCCGGGAGACCAAATCTGCGCAGAGTAATCCAGGTATGGTCTTACCAAAGCCTTATAAAGAAGCAAAATTACTTCCTTATCCTTACATGTTTTTAACTCACTTTAACATAGCAATCATCCTCTGAGTTGTATTTGCAACTTTTGCTAAGTGACCTTTTGAACTTTAAATTCTTATCCACCAAGTTCCCTTGCCTCTTCAGTTTCTTGTAGCATAATCTCGCTAATATAATTTGCTGCTGGAACTAAACACACCAAAATGCATAACTTTACACTTATTAACATTAATATAACAGCCATATTGATTTGTCCAGACTTCCATTCTATTCAAATCATTTTGTAATTGCTGAATATCAGTAGCATCTGTGATTGCCCTAACTATCTTCACATCATCAGCAAACAATTGCAAATCTCATGATAGACCTTGCTTGATGTTATTAATGTACAGATTGAACAATAATGGCACAACTGAACCCTGAGGTACACCACTGGTTACCTTAAATCTGGCAGATTCACAGCCACTGAATACCACTTTTTGATATCTGTGTCAACTATCCCTCCAAGTCAATCAATTATATTCCAATCCCATTTTCTCCAGTTTATGCAACAGTCTATAGTGTGGTATCCTATCAAATGCCTTAGAAAAATCAAACATTATCATAGTTTATCCATTCTCTTTATCCAACTCTGCTGTAACATTGTTATAAAATATGAGCAAATTGCTAAAACATGACCTTCCTTTAGTAGACCCATGCTGTTCCCTGCAGAGTATAAAATGCTTGTCTACTCATTTTTGTATGAAAGTTCTTATCAACCTCTCTAAAATCATCACTACCAACACCTGAGATACTAATAGGTCGGTAGTTAGACATTAGTTTTTGCACCATGCTTGTGAAATGGAACTATCATACATTCCTTGCATTCCTGTAGTATCATTCCTGAGCTGAGACTCAAGTTATACAAATGTGTGAAAGGCCTAGCCAATTCAGCTGAACATTCCTTTCACAAACAGCTGATATTTTATCTGTCCCTATTGACAAATTCTTATCCAGGTTATGCAAGAGCTCTTCATCCTCATGAAAATGAGGTTGAAAAGCCTCTAACTTTGAAAAGTTAGAGGTTGAACCTCTAACTTTTCATCCAATGTAGCAGTAGCACCATGCTACACACATTGATATATCTTAGCAAAGTGAGCACTCATTAACTGAACAATCCCCTTAGCTTCTGACACTCGTGTACCATCTGCATTCAATAAAGTTATTCTTCCACATTCATTCTTTCTTTTGCTTGTGACATAAAGATAAAATTCTTCTGGATTGCCCTCAGCTTGCACGGCCAATTTCTTTTCATACTCCGTTTTAGCTTTTCTCACAATACTCTTTACTTTTCTGGCCTGAGCTTCTTATATTTCATAACTCCTCTCGCTCTTATTCTCACGGTATTCTTTCCACATCTTTTTGTGAATCTCTTGCTTAATAAGGCTGCACATTCATTTCACTCCCAACCTATTTATTCTTCGAACGCTAGGGATACATTGAGATACCACCTCATTCAAGCACTTCAAAGATTTCCATGCATTGCTGACATTTTTTCCATTCAGTAACTCATACCATGGGACCAAAGATAGTATTCTTCTAAGTTGATCATAATTTCCAGCTTTGTAGTTCAGCATGTAGCCTGTTTTAATCGGAGCTTCAATACAATTAGTTATTTCCCAAGAAAGAACAGCATCATCACTGTCACCAATTGGTGGTAAAATAACCATATTCTTGACAGAGATCCCTTTTGATGCTATGAGCAAATCAAACACTCTTTAATCTTGAGTTCCTTCTCTCACATGTTGCTTGAGAAAGTTGTCTCGCAACAATTCAATAAATTCCATGAGATTTTTCTTCTACCCAATCAATGTTTGGAAAATTAAAGTCACCTATAATGATCATTTGCTTGGTACTCATAAGGCTAAATTGGCGATGCATTTCTTTGTCCCCTATAATTGAGCTGCCAGGTCTGTAGCAACACCCCACCATATATTTCATTCTGTTAACCTCCACTTCACACCAGATAGACTCAAACTCATCGCTACATGGGACATTGTTATCTTGTATTTCTACCCTAACTGGACTTTAGTTATCTGATATCATTAATAACACTCCTCCTCCTATCATTCCTAAAAATAATATCCGTTACACTCGATCCCACTTACCATATCTGATTCTGAGAGCCAGGTTTCACTAATGCTAACAATCTTAAGCCACATTGTATTCAATAAAGGAACCAACTCAACTCCTTTGTTTCTAATGCTCCTGGCATTTGTGTATAGACATAATAAATTACGACCTAGCCTAATCTTATAATTAGATATGCAATCTATTTGGTCTTGTTCTAGAATTTTCTCGTCCCTCCCCAGACATACTTAAAAGGTCCAAACCATGTTCAAAAGGCATTCATATCTTTATCACGTTTGTATACCATAGCTGAACTTTCACACACATTTTTCCCATTCCTCTGTTGATGATCTAGTTTCCCTGACTCTCTGCATTGGGTTTCATACCAAGAAGTAATTTCTCCAGGTTTCTGATGCCAAATGAATTCAAGTGCAATTTGAATTTGGCATTCAAATTTTGAAAATTTAGAAAAATTTGACATAAGTGCAATCTCCTTATAAAAACAAAAACAAATGCAAGTTACTCATCATGAAAGATTTTAGACTGTCACTTCATCATCCACTTTACTTTCAGTGACTTCTTTCATGTTCTCATTTTGCACACCATCATTCACTACTTCCTCATTCGCCAGAACACTTTTGCTATCTTTCTTTGCATTGTTAACATTCATCATTTCATTTTCCTACTTTCCACATAACTCATTTCTTGCACACCACACATTTATGACAAACTCCATTCTTGCTTCCATACCACAACTTGTTCAACTCTTGGCAATGAATACATAGTACATACACTACATCATACAAAATCCGACATGCTAAACTTAGTAACAAGGAAGCCTTGGCCACCATTTTCTTCTTTTTTTTTTTTAGTATGCAATAGGTGCCATTTATAGAAAATGCTTTCTAAACAATATCCCATATTAAATTTGAGAAAAACATACACAGTCAACATTAGTCTCAAATAAGCAAGATATAGCCAAAAATAATTAGTAAAAATTACTAATATTCACTAAAATAAGACTTCTGTAGAACACATGCAACACTACTATGCTAGTGCCATCCTTACTTAATAGTACGTACTTTATACCAAAATCAATTAAATGCCTTGAGATTAAGAGTGCCCACTTGAAATTCTTCACTGGTTCATGTCACTGATCCAAAAGGTAAGTTATCTTACCTATCCTTTATAAGCAACAAAGTCATTCCTGTTGAATGATCACGGGAGGTTTCAAAGTAGCAACAGCAGCTGACTTAAATTTTCTGTTACTTTGGAAAATAACAAAAGAAAATGGATTAGTTTAATGAAGATCTGTCACCCTTCTTAGGAATGGAATAACACTGGCTAATTTCCAGGCTGTAGGAAATTTCAGAGGAATAGGAGGAAACAAAAAACAGAAGTCGACACTGATGCAAAACGTCAGAATAATTGGCATCTTTTGTTCTTAATGCATTTCTTAAAAGTGCAGCAGTTAATTATGCCATATGCACAGTGCCCTTGCCTTCCTGCAAGGAGTCCTTGAACTCCATGGAGGTATCGTGTAATAATGAATCTTTTTCTCTTTCTGGCAAAGAAAGGGAACAGAATGTTGTATGTATGGAATGGTAGGAAGAAATTTACCAAGATTAACTTATGCAAAATTAGAGAGAAAAGTAAGATGCCAGGAGACTTATCTGCAGCTAATGACAATGATTACTGGCAAATGCTTTGACAAAAGAATTAGAAAGCATTTAACTGCCATTTGAACCACAATGTAAACTTTTTATTATCTGAAACCTCCAGGAAGTCAAAGACTCATCAAGGGAGGCTATATAAATCACCCAAACCAGATGTCATACCTTGCCTTAAATTCACTCACACTAGATGCACTCACTACCCTTAAAGGCAAACTATTCCACTCACTCACTGATCTCTGGGAGCAAAATTTGCTTTGGTTTATAGTTTATTTGGCACAAAAACTACAAAGTTCACACTGTGCTATACTGAGGTTACAACTATACATAAGCAGTTAAAGAAATTGTGAACAATATGCCTGTACAAAAATTAGGTTCCACAAAGCAGAACATATAAACAGGACTGCTGCAGAGGACACAGCAACACACAGGGTTAAAGGTCATGGTAGTACAGAAGTTATCAACAATACAAGTTAATAACATGTAGAAGACACCAAGCCAAGGTATGCACAGTATCTACATAGATAAAATTTTAATATTTATATTTTTACAGCAGTAAAAATAGACAATATATAGGCAAACAGGAATTATTATACAATATGCATGCATAAAAATTAAATTTATGCAATGTGGTATCTACATATAAACAAAATTACAAGAAGGTTACAGAAATATACAAGTGAAACAGGTGTGTTGCAATACATAATTAGTCAAAAAAATAAACTAGTAAATATGCGCAAAAGTTAAACAGTGCAGTATCTACATATAAACAAAATCACTGCAGCATTTAAGGCAGTACAAGTTAATAAACAAAATGTATGTACAAAACCAAAATCAAGGAATACAGTATCTACATATAAGATTACAACAAATGTTATTACAATAATACAAAAGAGTCAAAGAGGAATTATTATACAATATGTATATATAAAAATTAAGTTTGGCAATGTAGTATTCACATATTAACAAAATTACAACAAGGTCACACAAATATACAAGATCAATGGCTACATGATTGGTCAAAAATTAAACTAATGAATTATATATATATATATATATATATATATATATATATATATATATATATATAGTACTTAACTTTTGTATGTATATTGCAAAATATTACATATTTTGCAATGTAATTGTGGCAGAGGTTAAGTGATGCAATACAGTATTTACATATAAACAAAATTATAGTCAAATGTGTTTGTATAAATTAATTCTTTGTAAAAAAATTTAAAAACATCATGCAATCTACCTGAGTGTATATGGTCTGGCCACATAGACAAAAATTTCATTCCTCTCTCATGCAAAGTGCTGGCACTCCACCAAAATATGACAAATAATGAGATGGGTATTGCATTTTTCACATATAAGAGGGTCATCGCCCTCAGTAAATAAGAATATGTAAGATGACTGTGACCTACGTGGAGCCTAGTAAGAACAATTCCCTCTCTTCTTTTTATACGTCGACTAGAATGTTTAATTTCGGGTTTAATGTCACAATTTGTTAATGCTTCCTGCCATTGAGTAATTAGCTTTGATCTTATAATCTGTCTATAGTGTCAAACTGTATGTGGAAAAAATATGAGCTGATTTAGCAGCTGCATCTGCAGCTTCATTTCCCTTAATTCTAATGTGGCTGAGAATCCAACACAACTGAACATCAAAATTAAGGATTTTGTGAAACAGGTGTAAGTACTGGGATGTGGTTTATACATAGGAGAGGAAATAGCCTATAAGGAGCTCTATGAGTCTATATAAATTATACACTTTGGTAGCAGTTTTCTTTTATATACACAAGTGCAAGCTGAATGAAATGCAACTCTGCTGTATAATTACTGCAATCAGGTGGGATCTGGTTGGAGATAGTAATGTCAGGAAATACAGCAGCACAGCCAACAGAGGTATTAGTTGAACCATCAGTATAGATAGGCAAGAAATCAGAGTGCTGTTCTGTGTGCATTAAACAATTGGAGATAGACAGATGGAGTATGAAACTTCTGTAGCTGACAAAGTGAGAGATTGCAGGATGGCATGCAAACCTGCCATTATTATTGGTGCAGGCAACGTTGTCAACATTTATACCAACAGCTTGCACAGTCTCTTTAAACATGTATACCAAAAGGACGTATGGAAGAAGTTTGAAATATGTGTTACTGAGCTTCCCAATGCAGAGAGAAGAGACTTGTCCATTTAGGATGATTTGGGAGAGACTATCTTTAGGGCATAATTAAGAGAACGGTTTCCATCAAAATGATAGAGCTGGTTCATTTGCTTCAACATAGACTTTGAGTGGGTGATGCGCAAAAGGTACCAGTAGCTATCCGTATATTCCGATGATGGATGAAATCCAACCATTGCAGATCACTGTCTTGTAGAACCATAGACTTGAGACCCATAATCCAGCTTTGAATGGTAAAGATGAAGCAATGAAACTTGATCAGCACCCCCACTTAGAAGATAAAGTGTGAAGGAGGTTCAAAGCTTTCTTGCACTTTTCTTAGTTGACGAATGTGCTAGAAATGCAAGTTTTCTGTCAAAGATAAGTCCCAAGAACTTTCCCAATTCTTAGTTCAGGGTCTGGGTGAGGAGTGAGTTTTCAACAAGTGTACATAGACACTTTTCTATTGAAAACCTAAACCCATTATTAAAAGCCCACAGAGAAAGATGATCAATTGCTTGCTGAATTTGTCTCTCAGTTACCCTCATGTTATGAGAGTAACAGTAAATCGTGAAGTCATCAACATATAGAGCAGGGGTTCTCAAACTTTTTCAAATTTTGTACCACATAAATAAAAATCAAAATATATGTACTACCATGTATTTATGTACCACCATTCGCTTTGCTTTATATTTTCGATTAGTGTTTGTTTTACTTGAGCTGCCATTTCGTTAATTCATCCCAGAACAGTGTCATCTGACAAAGAAACTGTTTATTATAATTTTTTTTGTACATACAAAAATACTGTTTCAAAATAAATATTAAATATGAAAACCCTTATGACACACTAATGAGACTTCGTATCTGAAAATTCACATAAAACTGCAATAAAATTTGTTCGTTTTATAGCGAAAAGTGTCACACTTAAGACAGAGCCTTGGGGGGACACCCTGTTCTTGATGATATGGCCAAGATAGCATACTCCCCCACTCTGACTTGGAAAGTTTGCCTGGACAGAAAGTTTTTAATAAATACAACAAGGTGTCCTTTGAGACCTAGGTTATAAAGGTCTTAATATGCCATATCTCCAGGCTATGTCATAAGCTTTTTCCATGTAAAAAAAAAAATTGAAACAAGGTGTTCTTGCTTCAGAAATGCATCTTTTATACAAGTTTCTAAACAAACCAAATGGTCTAAAGTTGAATGATGTCTATATAACCCACACTGTGTATTAGAGAGAAGACTGTTGCTTTCTAAATATCAGAAAAGTCTGGCATTAACCATTTTCTCTAGTATTTTACAAAGACAGCTGAGCTGGTCAGAGCAATGGGTCGATAATTATTATTCAGGCCTCCATGGAGTCAAAAGACTCATTGCGGGAGGTCCCCCCTAAGAAACAAAGTCTATCATACCTCTCCTTAAACACATTGACCGTTCTCCCTCTCACCACTCTATCAGGCAATGCATTCCACGGTTCAACTACCCTCCATGCAAAGAAACCACTCCTCGCCCTCTTGCTCATAGCTTCCTTTTATAACTTCCAGGGATGGCCCCTTGTCATCACTCCTTCCTGCTGTTCAACCAAGTGAAAGAGCTCCCCAGTGTCAACCCTGTAATCACTTCTCAACAGTTTAAAAGTCTCAATCATATCACCTCTCCTATCTACCAAACTCTGCAGTCCACATTCCCTCAGCCAATCCTCATAACTAACATTGTACAATGCTGAAACTATCTTTGTTATCTGCCTCTATACCCATTCCACAGTTAATTTATCCCCTTCAAATTCTGGGGACAAATTATTTGCTGGTGTTGGATCTTTTCCTGGTTTTGGGATAGCATTGACAATTGAGTAATGCCAAGAATTCGGAAACTCTTCCTCTGCAAGTATTCTATTATATAATAAGAGAAGGAGATCCATAGAAGATGATGTAGATGTTTTATTATTTTGTAATGGATATCATCAGGCCCTACTGCATTAGGGTGAGATAATAAAGAGCTCTTTTTAGTTCGTTCCTCCTTAACAAATGGCTGATTGTATGGTTCAAGAACATTGGTAATTGTTCTTGAACCATAGAAAAATTTAGCCTTTGTTTCTCTTGCTGCTCTTTCAGAATTAAAAATTCAGGAGGATATGAAGCTATTGCAGAAATTCTGGCAAAATTTTCTCCCAAAGTGTCTGCAATGGTTTTGAGATCAGCAACAACACTTCCATTATGGTCTAAGGCAGATATAAAACACATCTGCCTTTCATTTTCCAGATTTTATTCCATAAAATATTTGGACTGGTCATTTGATTAATTGATGTAGTGAATTGGATCCATGATTATTTTTGACTGATGTTTCACATAGCATGCTTTGACTCTAGCACGTTTGAAAGCTATAAAGTTTGATGCGATATCTATAAAATATATCCCATGCTCTGCATTTTTTTTTTTTTTTTTTTTTTGGCTGTCTTGACATTCTGGGTTCCACCAAGGTTTTGGATAGAGTGGAAACTGAGATGTTTTTGGGATGGAGGCTGTTGCTGCCTGCACAATGCACTGTTATATACGTTACTGCATCACTGATAGATGTTTGACTTGTGGTATCAGCATTAAGTTTTGCAAGATGAGAAAAAGTGTTCCAGCCAGCCTGGTCCATTTTCCATATAGGTATCTATGTGGGTGAACATGGTTCCTGTGAAGACATTGTACAAAGAACACGAAAGTGATCACTTCCATATATGTTCTCTTCAACATCCCATGTGAGAAGTGGAAGGGGAGCAGATTGTAAGATCAATTGCAGACTATGAACAGGCAGGCATATGGAAGAAAGTACTGAGTTTATTTAAAAAGGGAGAGATTTTAGTGTTGGTACTACCCCCCCCCCCAGAGTACCATGACCATTAAAGTCACTCATCAAAAGGATGGGTTCAGGCAGTTGCGAGATAAGGTTATCAATATCAATTTCATTTAACTCAGCACTTGGTGGTAAATAAATGGAACATACTGTAATAAAAAATCCCACAGAGATGCAAATCACTAATGCTTCCAGAACAGTATTAAGTTGGACATGATGGAAAGGAATATGACTGCCCACTAGGATAGCTACTCCTCTATGAGCAGGACCACTTCCAGTTCTGTTCTTGTGTACAACAGTGAAATTCCTAAAAGTGGGGTTCTCACTAGGCCTTAAGAGTACATTTCTTGTAGACAGAAACAGAAAGGTTTGTGTTTCTGCAACAAAATCTTGATATCAGTATTCTGGCAAAATCCACAACAGTTCCATTGTAAAAATTTTTCTACTTATTTGATTTTATAGACTTATCTGGTTTTCAGGAGGTTGAGGGCTTACCTTTGTCATGTTTATCAACTGTTTTGGGAAAGTATGGACAGCCAGTGTCCACCTCTTCCTCTGGTAGGGTATTCAATACGTCTCTGTTAGGGTCAGTTGGCAAGTTTAGTTTACTTTCAGTGGATACCAATGTATCCATTTTTCTGTTGGAGTGTCTGATGGTTTATCTTTAAGTGATATCTTTGCCATAATTTTTTTTTTTTTTTGACAAGTGAGTTTTTGTTGAGTGGGACCATTTTGGAGCTGTCTCTGGAGTAAGGCCATAGATCATGTGATTGATGTGCTCAGAGAAGCACTGGTGATCATAAGGTGCAGGTATGGTGAAATTAGCTGATGGTGGAACAGACATACAATTATTATTATTTCGGGCAACTCCAAGGAGTCGACAGACTCGTCAAGGGAGGCCCTAACATCATGTCAAGAACAACTATTCAACATTCATAGAGTATCATACCTCGCCTTGAACTCATTCACGGTCATAGCACCCACAACAGACTCTGGCAGCTTATTCCACTCATTCACCACTCTCCAAGTAAAAAACCTAGCTCTAGCACCCCTGCTAACCACATTCTTGTCCAGCTTCCATATATGGCACCTAGTCCTCCCATCACCAGTCCTATTCTCAAAAATATCTCCTGGATTGATCTTATAGAAACCCTTCAGTAATTTGAATGTCTCAATCATATCATCCCTTTTCCACCTATCAACCAATTTTTGCAACCCACAAATCTTCAACCTATTCTCATAAGGTTCATTCCACAGACCTGCTATCATCTTGGTCACTCGTCTCTGGATCCTCTCCACCTCCTCCCCATCAAGAAGAAACCCTGGCGCCCATACTGTGCCCAAATATGGGCGCCAAGAAGAAACCCTGGCGCCCATATTTGGGCACAGTAGTCTAGATGGAGTCTTATCAAGGCTTGATACAGAGGAACAATAACTTGTTTGTTCTCTGCTTGTTAAAGTATGTTTCAGAATCCAAGTAATTTGATGAGCTGATTTAGTCACTTTTACAATGTGCGCCCTAAACTTCAACTCCCTATCCACCAACACTCCCAAATCTCTGGCCTCAATCTCCTGGAGTACGGTTCAACCAATGTGATATACAGCTGCTAATCTTTTCACCCCACAATGCATAACCTTACACTTTGCCACATTAAATTGACATCCATTTTCCTTAGCCCAGTCCTTCAAACTATCCAAATCAACTTGCAAAATTTTGACATTTTATGCACTCACAATTGCTCTACCCAACTTTGAATCATCAGCAAACAAGTGAACACTTCCTCTCAGATCCTTTCCTATATCGTTAATGAATACATTGAACAGTAGTGGTCCAAGAACAGAACCCTGCAGCACACCACTAGTCACAAGCCGTCTTTTGGACTCAACTCCTGAATAAACCACTCTGGTATCTCTCCATCAACCACCCTCCTATCCATCTCACCAACCCTATATCCATCCCCATTTGCTGCAGTTTACTGATTAGAGTTCCATGTGGTATCCTGTCAAAGGCCTTGGCAAGGTCCAGTAGAATCACTATAAACCCATTACCATTATCCAGTTCAGCCGTCACTGTGTTATAAAACATGAGCAAGTTACTGAGGCATGATCTACCCTTCACAAAACCATGTAGTCCCCCATACAGTATCCCATTTTCATCTATCCAATCTTGTATTCTTCTCTTGACTAATTTATCCAAGACTTTGACAACGATTCCTGATATTCTAATCGGTTGGTAATTTACAACAGCAGTCTTGGAACCTCCTTTATGCAGTGGAACTATTTTCCCCTCTTTCCACCGCCTCAGGACTAACCCAGACCAGAGACTCAAATTAAACAAAATGGTCAAGGGTACAAACAAGGGTACTGACAATTCTTTAGCCACTACACTTACGACTTGAGCTGGTATACCATCCAATCCCACAGATTGTATTGACATTTTGCAATTGACTACTCACCTCCACTTCATTCACCACAATTTCCATATAATCTATTGGTTCATTCATTTCTGCAATGTCACCACCTGGATGATATATTCTTGCAAAGTGCTCGCTCAGTAATTCAACTATATCAATTGATTCGGTTACCTCTCTACCATTGGCATTCTTTAAAATCATTCTGCCACATACATTTTTTATTTTACTTGCAACATATCAAAAAACTTTTTGGGATTCTCTTTAGCCTGCATGGCCAATGTTCTTTCATAATCCTTTTTTGCTTTTCTTACCACACTTGTTACTCTTCTGGCCTGCACTTTATACCGTTCATGTGCCTGTCAGTCACCTTTCTCCTTAAATTCCCTCCATAGTTGTTTCTTTTTTTGCAGCTCAAGCTTAATGGTGTTATTCATCCATTTAATCCCTACTTGATTTATTATTCAGACTCTAGGTATACAGTCAGCCATTGCTTCATGCAAAATACTTCTTAACTGCCTCCCATGCACTATCAACTTCTAGCCCTTGCAGTTGCATATGCCATGGCACTGAACCAATCAAACTCCTAAGCTTGTCATACTTACCAGCCTGATAATTCCACATGTATCCTGTCTTAATTGTAAGGTCCACACCTTTAGTCACCTCCCAAGTCAAGACCCTATGATCACTCTCACCAATTGGTGGCAACATGGTCATATTCGTTACAGTCAAATTCTCAGATGCAATTACTAGGTCAAGCACTCTCTGACCCCTAGTATTTAGTATTTTCCATTACATGCTGTCACAGATAGTTATCCCTTAATAATCACAAAATCCAATTCCTTCCTCCCATGTGTCCTCTCCTCTTTCCAATCAATGTTACCATAGTTGAAATTTCCCAAAATAATTACCCTCCTTCCACTCATTTCTTCTATGTGCTTATGCATACTATCGACACCATCTATTCCATCACCTGGCCTATAGCAGCACCCAACTGTATATTTTGTTCTGCTAGTTTCAATCTCACAACAAATAGCCTCAAATGTGCTCTTTTCTCTATCCTGCAGTTCCACTTCTATTCTCCTTGGCTGTAGCTCATCAGCTATATACAAGTCTGAGTTGCTGTTGCTACTTTCTTAATTGTTACCTTCTCAGCATAAGAGGATCTCAGAGCAGTGCGATAGTGGCTAGCTTTCTTTTTGCATCCTGATATGCTAAGTTTTGTTCCATTTTCATTCTTTGTACATCTTTTTCGTCTTTCCATTTCTGACATGTACGAGAGCAAGCTGGATGATCTCCCTGACAGTTGACACATTTAACTTTTTTTTGCACAGCAAGATTTGTTATGTTCTTTACTATCATATTGGACACAGGTAGTAGAACCACAGACTGTTTAAGCATATGCACATCTCTGACATTTAAAGCATTTCAGTGTCCTGTTAGAATGTACATCTATACATTCTAACAAGATAGATGAGATACCCTGCTTTTACAGATGTTGGAGGTTTAGGTGTATAAAAATTAAGGATGTTCTTGGTTGGAACCAGGCAACCATTACTACATATCAGGATGCACATCACACTACCACTCCTTGATCTTTAAGTTCTGAACATATCTTCTCATCACGAACATTAAAGAGATCCCAGTCTGATATCACTCCTCTACAGGAATTGAGTGTTTTATGAGGTGTTACTGTAATTTCTATTCCATCCATTGTTGTTGCTTTCAGTAGTTTTTCAGAATGTTGCTGACATAATGTTTCCACAAGGAAATCTCCAGAATGCAATTTCTTAACAGTTTCGGGAGGTGGTCCTGCCAGTCCTAAACCATTTTGAATAAAGAAGGGTGACATTTTCCCTATTGGTATTTCACTTGTAGCATGAATGATTAAAAATGTTGGTACATTTGTACTGGTATCATATACCTTTTGTTTCTTACTTCTGTTTCCATATGCTGTATCTATGGTATCAGTACTCTGATGGGAGTTTGTTAGAATCCCTGAAACATAGGATGAAGGATTCGTGCTCAAGGAGTTTTTGGTTCGGCACCAGAGCTCGCAACCCACTATGGAGCCACACATGGACACCCACTGCCTGGTGAGCAATGGCTGCGCTCAGGAGTGGAATGCTAAGGCTACCCCAGACACTATACCAGCACTACAGCAAGCCAAGGATCCCAATCCCAGACCACTGGGTGAAAGACTTAATGAAATACCCACTAGACGATTGATCCTGGCTGGGCTGTCCAGAATCACCAGTCTGGCTGAAGCAGGGGCTAAAGTAGAGCAAGACTAACTACCAGGATGGATCCCCGTTCAGGATACCCACGGGTTGCACCGCACGGCAAACACAGTAGCAATGCGTTGGATTCAAGTGATGGTGGTTTGGAAAAAGGATAGTGAAAAAGACTCAGAAGAAGTAGAGCAAAGAATACTGGAAGAAAAGCAAAGGAAAACAGGAAGAATGAAAAGGGCCAGTACCATCACTAGGAGGTCCCCTCCACCACAAACAGGTATCCCATATGGAGGGGCAGTTTTTTGAAGCATAATCACAGCTAATAGAAGGCTTGAGCCTTATATACTTCATAAAGCCTCTCGCTCTTATTCTTACAATATTCTTTCCACATCATCTTGTAGACGTCTTGCTTAATAAGGTTGCATATCCACTTCACTCCCAATCAATTTATTCTTCAAACATTAGGGTTACATTAAGAGACTGCCTCATTTAAGCACTTTATCAAAAGATTCCCATGCAATGCTGCCATTTTTCCCTTCAGTAACTGATACCATGGGACCAAAAGATAGTATTCTCCTAAGTTGGTCATAATTTCCAGCTTTGTTGTTCAGCATGTAACCTGTTTTAATCAGGGCATCGATATAATTAGATACTTCCCAAGAAAGCACAGCATGATCACTATCATAAACTGGTGGTAAAATAGCCATATTCTTAACAGAGACCCCTTCTGACGCTATGAGCAAATACAACACTTTGACCTCAAATTCCTTCTTTCACATGCTGCTTGGGAAAGTTGTCTCACAACAATTCAATAAATTCCTCTTCTTTCTTATCATTAATTTTCTCATCAACCCAATCAATGTTTGGAAAATTAAAGTCACTTATAATGATCACTCGTTTGGCACCCATCAGGCTAAACTGGCAATGCATTTCTTCATCCAGTGAAACTGAGCCACCAGGTCTTTGTTATCTGCCTCTGTACCCTTTCCACAGTTAATTTATCCCCTTCAAATCCTAGGGACCAAATCTAAGAACAGTCTAAGTGTGGTCTGATCAGGGTCTTATATAATGGAATGATAACTCTTATCTCTGTAGGTCAGCATCCTTCTCATTATTGCAGCAATCCTCTGCGTTACCTTTACCACCTTTGCAATACGTCCCTTGAATTTCAGGGTTCTATCAATCATCAACCCCAGATCTTTTCTCTCATTTACTTCCTCCAGTATATCTCCTCCAATAGAGGATGCAACATCCCATTGATGTGTCCCAAACCTCAAGACCTTACATTTTGCTGCATTAAACTGACACCCCTATTCATTTGCCCATCTGTCTAGCTTATTCAAATCCTCTTGCATGACTACCACATCTGCACTATTACTAATAGCCTTTCCCAGCTTCACATCATCCGTAAACAACTGAATATCTCCCTACAATCCACTGACAATGTCATTTATACAAAGTTTAAACAATATAGGTCCCAGCACTAAGCCTATGGGACCCCACTTGTAACCCTCTGCCTCCTTGAAACTGCCCCCACCATACACAACTCTGATACTATCTATCGGACAGTCAATCCTGATTCCAGTTGACCAACCTGACATCCAAACCTATGTGCTGCAACTTAAATATCAACTTATCATGTGGCACCCTGTCAAATGCCTTCGCTAAATCTAAGGAAATGGCAGTATATGCCTTTCCCTCATCTACTGCTCTTGTAACTTTATTATAAAAGGCTAGCATTCAAAACACCAAGCCTATATGGTGTAAATGAAAAAAATTTATACAGACTGAAAACAGAAGCAAAGGATATACAAGATGATCTGATGTTTAACTCTTCAATGGCACAATTATTTATCTACAGTGTGTGTGCATGTGAGCATGCACACGCACACACACACACACACTAATAATAATGTTTACACTAAACCTAATATTTAGATAGATGTTTAGCTTACTTCTTATAACATGGATGCTATTAAAGTTTCACCAATATCAAATAACTGTGTTGCAACAAACAATGAAAAGACACATACAGCAACTGCATTCTCAGAATTAGATGTATTGAACTAATTTAGCTATTCAAGAACAAATTCTTTGCAAATATGATAAATTAAATATGGAACAAAATAATGCTGGTATAGTGCAAAGCTGATGAAATAAATTCCACTCTGACATGCAAAAGGAGAAGAATTATGGAAGTAATACTGGGGGGGAAGGGGGTACCACAATAACAGATTTGGTTGAATTATGAACAATGCCATTAGACATTGTATATTTCACTCTGTGCATTGTTGCTATGATAAGGAGGTGGTTAAAGTCTGAATCACAGCACAGATATAGTCACTTAATTACTGTGATAAAAGTAAAAAGAGGATCCAAAGACATCTCTATAATCTTATATTCAGGTTTTCTTGTGTTGGAGTTTTACCATCATGTTCTGGATATTATATAGGTTGCAGATGGGTCCTCAAGATTCTTGGAATTACTAATGCATCATTCTTGTTAAGAATGCACAATACTATTACTACTACACTGGATGAACAGAAGTGCATGAAAATGAGGTTAAAGCAGTGTTGCAAAACCTGGATAACAATTCGGCAATAGGGATAGATGGAATATCCGACCGTATGCTAAAGGCATGTTCAGCCAAATTGGCTAAGTCCTTTAACATGTTTGCATAAATTCTCAGCTCAGGAAAGATATCACAGGAATGTAACGAATGCATGATAATTCCATTGTACAACAGAGGTGCAGAAACTGATGTGCCTAACTACTGAACTACCAGTATCTCTGGGTGTGAAGATTTGAGATGTTGGTAAGAACCTGCATATAGAAATGGGTAGACAAAACTGTACTCTGCAAAGAACAGCATGGCATCATTAAAAGGAAGGTCTTGTTTTAACAATTTATTCATATTTTTATAACAATATTATGGCTGAGTTGGTCTTTTCCATATAATATAAATCCAACTATGATACTGGATTTTGCTAAGGCATTTGATAAGATACCACATGAAAGGCTGATACATTAACTAAAGTACATGGGATATGGAATATAAAAACTCGACTTGTGTAAGTAGATGGTTGGTAAAAAAAAAAAAAAAAAGTGGTATACAGTAGATGTGAATATGCCAAATTTAAGGTAACCAGTGGTGTACCCTAGGGTTCAGTCCTTTGGCCACTGTTGGTGAACCACGATACATTAATGACATTAGGCAGGAGATGTGCAATTGTTTGCTGATGATGAGAAGATAGGCAAGGCAATCAAGGATGCTGATATCCAGCATTTACAGAATGATTTGAATAGGCTGGAAATTTGAAAAATGTTTGGAATAACATTAAACTGAGAGCCATTTGCAAAATGGCTGTCAGTTTAATGTTAGCAAGGGTAAAGTTATGCAATTCAATTTAATTATTGCCATAGTCAGAAGACTCAACTAAGTCAGAAATACTAGATTATTGAAACAAGATTTCACTCAACCAAACCATGTCCTTTGTAGACATTATCCTCAATCCAATTTTTTTCTATTACTACTCTAACCAGCTTCCCCAACACCTTCACATACACAAACTAGACTAATCTGCCAACTGTGATTTGGGTTTTCCCTTCCTCTCATCCTTTAGGAAACATTCCCCATTACCAATTTTGGTCCAACAGACCAAGTCAAGGACATTGTATCTTACAAAATAAAAATTTATTGTTACAAAGACCATATATTTACAACGTACTTAAGCTCTTACAAATTGCCTACCAGTTTCGCTAGTAACTGACCAGCTTTCTCAAGGCTTGCATAGTACAAAAAAGAGGTAAATGCAAAAAAAAGGTTTCAAAATACAAACAACCGTTGGTACCTGTTAGGTAGCTAGGGTGACACGTTCACGTGACATAACTACTCAGCATCATGAACATGCGTTACATGCAAACGCGTAATATTATTTGCGTACTGTAGCTCTGTTGAACTGAGGGAGTTAATTAGATTTTTCCAGGTATCGTTCAGAATGGCCCCTTGATTTCTGTTTAGGTTACTTCCCGTACGTAGTACAACTGCCGCTTCTTTAAATACTCCATGTCTGTAATCCTCGTCTAATTAGGGCATGGAGCTGTTATTCCAGTCTATAGTGTGGTTTGAAGTTGAAAAGCGATGTGCCAATCCTTTCAACTTCGAACCACACTATAGACTGGAATAACAGCTCCATGCCCTACATAGACGAGGATTACAGACAGAGTATTTAAAGAAGCGGCAGCTGTACTACGTACGGGAAGTAACCTAAACAGAAATCAAGGGGCCATTCTGAACGATACCTGGAAAAATCTAATTAACTCCCTCAGTTCAACAGAGCTACAGTACGCAAATAATATTACGCGTTTGCATGTAACGCATGTTCATGATGCTGAGTAGTTATGTCACGTGAACGTGTCACCCTAGCTACCTAACAGGTACCAACGGTTGTTTGTATTTTGAAACCTTTTTTTTGCATTTACCTCTTTTTTGTACTATGCAAGCCTTGAGAAAGCTGGTCAGTTACTAGCGAAACTGGTAGGCAATTCGAACCACACTATAGACTGTTATTCCAGTCTATAGTGTGGTTCGAAGTTGAAAAGCGATGTGCCAATCCTTTCAACTTCGAACCACACTATAGACTGGAATAACAGCTCCATGCCCTACATAGACGAGGATTACAGACAGAGTATTTAAAGAAGCGTCAGCTGTACTACGTACGGGAAGTAACCTAAACAGAAATCAAGGGGCCATTCTGAACGATACCTGGAAAAATCTAATTAACTCCCTCAGTTCAACAGAGCTACAGTACGCAAATAATCATATTACGCGTTTGCATGTAACGCATGTTCATGATGCTGAGTAGTTATGTCACGCGAACGTGTCACCCTAGCTACCTAACAGGTACTAAACGGTTCTTTGTATTTTGAAACCTTTTTTTGCATTTACCTCTTTTTTGTACTATGCAAGCCTTGAGAAAGCTGGTTAGTTACTAGCGAAACCGGTAGGCAATTTGTAAGAGCTTAAGTAAATGTAAATATATACAAAGACCATATATTTGTAAATATATGGTCTTTGTAACAATAAATCTTTATTTTGTAATACTTTATGACCAAAACATGTACAATTTAAATAGACATTGTATCTTGTTTGCATATGAAGTATTGTGATAATGCACCACAAATTTATTAACATCATGCTTGCTTAATATTTCAAGCATTTTATTATTATTAACTGTTAGTGTCTGCTCTTTTTTCAATAGTATTCTATGCTACTCCCAACCCTGTATGCTATCAGTAGCAATTAGATTGTCAGTTTTCCCGTACTTATCCTTTCTTTTACTAGCCAAACAAATGCAGAAGTTTTAGAAATTTGCTCTGTTTCTTCTACCAATATGGTGGATCGAGTGGAGACAGTTGTAGAGCAGGGCCCTCCCTCAATGAGTCTTTGGACTCCCTGGAGGTGTCTAATAATAATATCCTTTTCTATGCTAATTTCACCTTCTTCTAATGCTTTAATGTAACCTAATACTGTCCCAACTCTGAAATATTGGTAGTACCATTGATGGAATTAGTTTCAATTAAGGAATTATCCTATCTCTTAAATCTAGAGCTTAGCAATCTTTAAGAGAGAAAGATGACAAATGAGTTGCACTTATTATAAAGATAAAATTTTCTGCAAGTTGCATCAGTATTTCTTTATAATGTCAAATGCCTTATTTCATATTTTCTGTCAAAAAGATTTTTGCTGTAGTTTTACATATTTATATCTTGTACTTTGTACTGCATTTCTAAAAATAGAAACAAAACTGTTTTCAACTAGGATCGGTCCACTACTGGATGAAGATCTTCCCCAATTTCTTCCATTCCACGTTTCAGCTTTTCTCATCCTATGTACTCCAGCCATCCTTAGTTATCACCTTGCCATCTCTTCTTTCCTTTTATGTACTTTGCAACACATGATCTGATTTAGGCCATTGTATGTTGTAATGTGTCCAGTCCATTTCTACTTGGAATGTATAATGTATCTGATGTCCTATACACACCTGTTCTTGATCACAAATGGAAGGGTTTCTGCCTCTAAGCATCACACAAGCATACTCTTTTCCACCTTCCCTAGGTAACTCAATTTGTGAAACATTTTAAATCGCAGGTTTCACTGCCTCATGTAATTACAGGTAAGATATATTGTTCAAAAGATTTCCCTTTCAAACTAATTGGAATGATGTCTCCAAAGATATCTTCCAAAAAGCATACTATACCTCCAAATCAAAATTAGAATAATCAAAAGAAAATGAGTTGAATGATTTGTAATTCAAATTTATTGCATAGAAAATAATTATTGTCAAATATGAATTAGCATAATCTAATTCTACGAGGTGGTATCAAAAAGTTTCGAGACTAGGTTTGTAACACTCCAACAAATGGCAGCACAAGGCTGCACACACAGTCACAGGGAACACCTACCTTCATAAGTCAGTGGGCCAAAAGACATCGTCCTGTGTACACTAGGAGCTGTGCAACTGATGCTATTCTGACCACCTGCGTTACCACAACTGCGATTTCATCATGGGCAGCAAGTTAGAACAAAGAGCAAACGTGAAATTCACATTTGAAAAAACATGAAATTCGAGGATCATTACCGGTGATGAAACTTGGGTGTACAGGTACGACTCTGAGATGAAGCAACAGTCTTCACAGTGGAAGAGCCCATCATCTCCACAACCGAAAAAGGCGAGGCAGGTTAGCAGCTCGACCAAGTGCATGTTTATGGTCTTTTTCGAAATTCACAGCATTGTGCATCGAGAATTTGTGCTCAGGGTCCAGATCGTCAGTACCGAGTTCTACTGCCAGGTTTTAAAGGCATCTAAGGGAGGACATTCGGCGAAAGCGACCAGATCTGTGGTGTGCGAAAAACTGGATGCTCCACGACGACGATGCACCCTGTCACTGAACTCTCCTCACACGCGAGTTTCTCGCCAGAAACAACATGATCTCACTTCCACACCCACCCTACTCTCCAGATTTGGCTCCTGCAGACTTCGCCCTCTTCACGAAGATGAAGATCCAGCTCAAAGGTTTTGACACCATTGTGGACATCCAGCGTGAATCGCAGAAGGTGCTCGACATGCTTCGAAAAGAAGACTTCCAGGACACGTTCCAGAAGTGGCAAGAATGGTGGGAGACTGCATGGATATGCAAGGGGACTATTTTGAAGGTGATAGTGTGTAAACGTAGATAAAGTAATCTCTCATAAACAGAGCTAGTCTTGAAACTTTTTGATACCACCTCGTATGTACTTCGTAGATTACAGGGAATATAAATAGAATACAAAATGCAATATAAATTATAAGAACACATTCACAAAATTGGAATAATTTTTAATGTGGTACAAAATATTAAAATATTCCAATTTTTTCCCAATTGCTTTTGAGGAGAGCATAGAAATAGCATATTTCAGTAGCTGTGAGACTGACTTGTGTGTGTGAGGAATCATTTGTGGGTAGATTTCAGTCAATCATTTGCTAAACATGGGTTGAACGAGTGACATATCACAAGCTAAGAAGTTTCTTATGGTATCTCTACACAAAAAAGGCCAAACTCAAGAGTTTATAGTTAAGGAATTGAAATGTTTTCAAGCAAGCGATTCAAGTATTGAGACAGTATTCTAATATCTGGATTTTTTCAAAATAATCTATGCAGTAGCAGTTGAAATGTAATAATTACATCAAGATATGAGAAGATTGAAGAATATCGTGAAGAAAAAAAAACATTTACAAAGCGTAAGGTATTTTCACAGGAGATGGAAAGAACTAGGTGTGAACGTGTTTAAATCTATGATACAAAGATGACTTCAAATTGGATTTTAAATTATGTGTCCAAGACAAAGCAGCTAATGACTTCAAGCAAAAGGCAGCTAGAGTGCAATGGTGTAACAAAAACCATTGTGGGGTTAAGAAGACTGGAAAAGGTACTTTTTAGCAAATAAAGTAACGTTGTGTGTCCAATGGTCATCAAGGGATACGCGTTTGGCATCTTAAGAAAGAAGCATTTGATAAAGAATGCATGAAACATTCTGTGAAATTTGCAACTTCTGTCATGGTATCGGCTTGTATGACCACACAGGGTCCAGGTAGGTTATGTATTGTGTACGAAAGAATCAATTCCAAAGTGTACCAAGAAAATTCTTGAGCACTTTATATGTTACTGCCATCTGAAGATTTATGTAATGGGGATTTCCTTTCTTAGCAAGATTCAGCTCCTTGTCACACTTCCAAAGCCACTACTAGATGGCTCAAAGAAAAGCAAATCAATGCAATTCCTTGGCCAGCAAACTCACTAGATTAAAACCCCACTGAGAATTCCCAGGAAATTATGAATTGTCTTCAAGAAGTTGTCCCAAGAGACAAATTAACTTGTTTTTAGTCTGCAGACCATATTGACATGTTTTGATAAAAGACTGAACTGCTAATAAATAATATGCTAAACTGTTTAGTCATAAAAGCTAAGGGGGATGCAACGAAGTTGTAATTATCATGTTCCCTTTGACTGCAATTTGTGCATTTATTCTCCCATTATTCTAATATTCAACCACATTAAAATATTATTCTAATTTTGTGAATGTTTTCAAATAAGTTTTCTTATAATTTATATTGCATGTTTGTGTTTGCATGGTTATATAATCTACAAGGTATGTATATTTAGATGATGCTAATTCATATTTGGTAATAATTATTTCCTATGCAATAAATTAGAATTGCAAATCATTCAACACATTTTCTTTGATTATTCTAATTTTTTGATTCTGAGGTGCACTACTGGAATGCACCTTCAATTTTCATGATCTGTCCCAGATAAACATATGAATCTATTTCTCTCCAATCCTCATCTTCAGTATATTTTGATGTTACACTGGCAGTATGCTGAAAATTTTCAAGGGTATGGTGCAGAATTATGACTAATAAATTTCATATCCGAAGTTTAATCAGATTAAATTGCTTGAATTAGACTGATCCTAATAAGGATGATGTCCTAGAAAAAATATACAAATGAAGTTTGCGAAACACTACTCAAGAGAATCTCTTCATTTGAAGTAAAAAGCACTATCAAAACAAATGCTAACAAGTATTTGTTTTATGTTTTAAAAACAATTTTAAGTTCTTGAAATCAATTTCTATCCTTACAGTTTTTTTCTTCTTCCACAGAGTTGCTGCCATAATCTAACACCCACTGTTGGACAGATGAGGAAAGGCTGTCTGCCACATTCCTGGCAAGGACCAATGCTAAGGTGGGTGGACATCTCCTTATAAAAGAAAATTTAATTTCTAAATTAAAATTTAGAAATTAAAATACCATTTTTTAAAATATATATATATATAGTAAATTTATATAATTAAAATTTGTTTTAGTTTATATGAAACAGATTTCTATCAATTAATCATTAAGTTCCTCATAATCTGTTTGCTCTAATTTATTGGGACATGGGATACTCAATTTATGTTCCAAGACCCATGGAGCCACTCATCTAGGAGGTCCTTTTATCATATACATACAGCTCATCATACAACACCTTAAAAACTCAAATTCTCTGCAGACAACACACTCTCAGGCAAGGCATCCCAATCATTCACAACTTTGCATGCAAAAAAAACCTGCTTCTCACTCCACTGCTCACATTCTTTTTATACAATTTCCAGGGATGACCTCTGGTTCTCCCCTGATCTCCCACTGTTTTCTGTAGAACCTCTCCAACATTGATCTTATAACCCCTTACTAACTTGTAGTTATCTAATCATATCTCCCCCTCTTCCTCCTATCCACTAGACTCTAAATTGCATCTTCTCAATTTTCCCTCATATTCGACATTCCAGAGGTCAAACTACCTTAATCACCTCTGGACCCTCTCCAACATCTCTTCGTCCTTTTGAAAACCAGGTGACCAAATCTGTGCACAGTAGTCCATGTACAGCCAAATCAAAGCCTTATACAATGGAAAAAATCTCCCTATAAGTTGGGTCCTCTGCATCATTCCCATAAGTCTATGTTATCCTCACAATTTTGGCAATGTGTCCCCTAAATTTTAGATCCTTATCCACTATCACCCCAAGATCGCTTATTTCCCCAACCTCCAATAATATATCCCCACCAAGCATAAATTCTACATCCCATTTTTTTTTCCTCAAATTTTAAACCTTACATTTTGCAACATTGAACTCTCATCCCCATTCCTGTGCCCATTAACTCAGTCTTCCTGTAAGGCCACAACATCTCTACTAATCAAGATAACGAATAATTAAGGAATTGACAGCATACACTAGAAATATAAATATATATTTTCCGATATTTCGGCAAACGTCACGTTGCCATCTTCTTGGGAACTTAATACAAAAACACGTGCACACAAGTACTACATAACAGCAAATGAGAAATGAAGCTAGGAAGCTAATGTGTTTCCTAAAGTCCTGATGGTGCCCCCTGGCAGGCTATATTGGTAGTTCTTGGCCTTTGGGCTGAAGTTCTTCTGATAAATGTTTCCCAAATTTGGGGCAGTCTCATGCATCCAAATTTGTTGAGGTTTGGCATGTTCCTAAGGGCTGAGGCTGATTCCATGAATAGTCTTTCATATTTGAACTTGCTGCAGTGTATTACTGCGACTTTCTTCCATCTTATTCTGTGGCGAGTATCCAGAGCGTGGTCTGCAAGCCCAGAGTGGCTGTACTGGTGAAATCGGATGTAATCCTTGTGTTCTGAGATTCTGATATTTGCTGTCCTGCCTGTTTGGCCAAAGTAGGACAATTTACAGTTGCAAGGGACCTGGTATACACCAGGTAGGTCTAGGGGAAGTGGTTGGTCTTTAGTGGAGCGGATAAGGGATGCCAATTTTCTATGTGGTCTGTAACAAGTGGTCAAGTCATGTTTTTTTAAGATTTTGTTGATTTTTTTCCGAGATGCCTCGGATGTAGGGAATGGCGATGGATATTTGCCAAACCTCAACAAATTCGAATGCATGAGACTGCCCCAAATTTGGGAAACATTTATCAGAAGAACTTCAGCCCAAAGGCCAAGAACTACCAATATAGCCCACCAGGACTTTAGGAAAACGTTAGCTTCCTAGCTTCAGTTCTCATTTGCTGTTGTGTAGTACTTGTGTGCACGTGTCTTTGTATTAAGTTCCCAAGCAGATGGCAACGTGACGTTTGCTGAAATATCGGAAAGTATATATTAAAGTTTATTTAATTTATATTTCTAGTGTACGCTGTCAATTCCTTAATTATTAGTTATCATGTTCAACCAGCGTATAAGCCTCTCAACAAGAATAATGTCTACTATTCATAGTTTGTTCCAACTTTGCATCATCTGCAAACAACTGAATATCCCCATTCAAATCTTCGCCAATATCATTAACATACAAGTTAAACAGTAATGGCCCTAAAACAGACCCCTGAGGTACATTACTAGTGACTTTCCTCTTCCAGGATATTGCTCCCTCATATACAACTTGCTGATACCTATCAGATAGCCAGTCTCCAATCCAATACACTAATCTAATATCCAGCCCCCATCAGCTCTAGTTTGGCTATCCAACTATCATGCAGTAATCTATTAAAAGATTTTGCGAAATCTAAGTATATTACTGTGTATCCCTCTCCTCTGTCCAAGGAAGCAGTCACCTTATTGTAATAAGTAGATTACTAAAACATGATCTCCCTTTAGCAAATCCATGCTGCCCATCAAAGATAATACCATTGTTGTCAACCCAATTCTTGATCCTAGTTCTCACCAGCTTCAACAACTTAACCACAACATCCGACACAGATAGGCCTATAATTTAATGCTCAAGTTCAATCACCTCCCTTATGAAGCAGCACAATCTTGCCTTCCTTCGGAAGGTGACCCAGTGCAAGACTCATTAAAAAAATATGTCAAGACACATGTCAACTCCCTGGCACATTCCTTCAGAATACATGGCGATATATTATCAAATCCCACAGCCTTATTAACATCAATTTTGCTCAACTCCCATACACCTCTCACTCACTTAGTCTCTCTTCCCCATCATCAACTGCTCTCGATTTCTCCATCGAGTCATTCACAAGAATGAAAGACCTTTATCGAAAGAATCCCTAGGATTCTTTTTGGCTTCATTGGCTAACTGCTGCTCATATTTTCACTTTTGCTACCCTTAACAACCAAGTCATCTGCCTTGCCTGATCTTTGTAATCCTCATGGAATTTATTATTACCACTTCTTATGCTGCCTCCATAATGTCCTTTCTCTGTATCGCATGCTTAATCTCTTCATTCATCCATTTCACACCTATTTTATTTGACCTTCTGACCCTTGGAATACATTTAGACATTACTTCTGCTAGATAGTTCTTGAATATCCCCCAAGCTGCATTGATCTCTTTTCTGGCTAACTCCTCATTCCATGCTACGTCTGCAACTAAAGTCTCCCCATGAGTTATCTACTTTTACACATTGCTCTTCACATTCTTCTCTGTATTCACTCAGAGGACATGTCCACTCTCTTGCTAGGGACATTCTATACTATTCCAAGACCACCTCTTGGGTCCACCATACTTTTGATTTTTCTATCCTTGTAAACAGCTTGCCTCCATAGTTAAATCAATGTTTTGAGTCAGCTATTGAGTTGACCAGGTTTGACTATTTTTATACTCATTATTTTTGAATATTTGCGTATCTGAGTCATACAGTTTAACTCCGAAAGCTGCATGCCTGTTTTTTCCCAGTGTGAAAATATCACTATCAAGAATAACAAGAGACTTATTTCTTGCCTCTCTAGGTGAATTTGTGCTAACTTTATGTTGGAACATGGTGTTAGTAATGGCTAATCCGTATCCTGAACAATATCTAGCAGATATATTAGCTCTGCTCTTTACTCCAAATTTCCCAAGTCTGATATTCATTTCCCTCTCTGTTTAGATCTCCAACAAGAATCAACTTTGTTAGATGATTTCTCTAATGACAAAATCTCTCCTTCCATACCAGAAATTTGCAGGTCTAAATATACAAATAAATCTCATTATGTGCACTTTTCCATTTTGATGTTTGCTCTGTCTTGAAATTGATGTTTAGTGCTGAATACAGCTACTCTGTTTTCCCCAAATGTTATTGCCAAATAACTACAAGATGTAAACATGAATCACATCTATACTACTAATTCTTCTGTCAGTTTCACTTCTTTTCTGTTGATACTTCTTACAAAGATGATGCCTATCTTGATACTGGTGCTACATTTTAGCATGTTCCAGTAACTGATTTGTCATGGAACCATGGTTCTCCCTGACGAAAATAGTGTTAGGATCTTGTTTAACTAAGACATATGCCAGTCAGCATGTATATTATTATCTTCTAGTTTAAACTAATACAGAATACAAATTTTAAATTAAACTTGCCAAGAAACTATATTCTTGTTTGTTCTTTTATGTCACTTCAGTTTTAATGTCACCTTTATAATATCCAATTCATATTATAGTACTTTCCTTTACTATTTCAACAGCCTCCATAATATTCATTTAACCTCCCACAAGCATTTATCTTCAATATCTTACCAGTCTTTCTCTTCCTATTAATTTTGTTCACCTACCTTTATACTTAAATTCTTTCCTTCTTTTTTAGTTCTCTCAGAATAGATGTTAACTTACCCTACGAACTGTTGGATTCTGAATGAAGAGAAATTTAAATTATTAATACTCTCCTCAGAATCCAACATAATCCACCATGGCAAAGGCTACATTTGTAAATATTATTTAATGTAAATCACTTGTTTACAATTTAATATTCATATAACTACCTTAATTGTTATTATTATTCAGGCCTCCATGGAGTCAAAAGACTCATCGTGGGAGGTCCTTCCTAAGAACATAAAGTCTGTCAAGACTCATCGAGGGGAGGTTCCCCCTAAGAAACACATAGTCTATCATACCACTCCTTAAACTCATTGACCATTCTCACCCTCACCACTCTATCAGGCAATGCATTCCACAGCTCAACCACCCTCCATGCAAAGAAACCACTCTTCACCCTCTAGCTCACAGTTTCCTTTCGTAACTTCCAAGGATGGCCTCTTGTCATCACTCCTTCCTGCTGTTCAACCAAGTGAAAGAACTCCCCAGTGTCAACCCTGTAACCACCTCTCAGCAGTTTAAAAGTCTCAATCATATCACCTCTCCTTCTATCCGCCAAACTCTGCAGTCCACATTCCCTCAGCCGATTCTCATAACTATCCTTGTACAGTCCTGAGACCATCTTTGTCATCCATCTTTGTATCTTTTCCACAGTTAATTTATCCCCTTCAAATCCTGGGGACCAAATCTGAGAACAATAATCCAAGTGTGGTCTGATCAGAGACTTATACAACAGAATGATAACCCTCTTATCTCTGCAGGTCAGTGTCCTTCTCATAATTGCAGCAATCCTCTGTGTTACCTTCACCACCTTTGCAATATGTCCCCTAAACTTCAGGTTTTTATCAATCATCAACCCCATATCTCTTGTCTCCCCAACTTCCTCCAGTATAACTCCTCCCATACAGTATGCAGCATCCCATGGATGTTTCCCAAACCTCAAGACCTTACATTTTGCTGCATTAAACTGACACCCCCATTCATTTGCCCATCTAACTAGCTTATTCAAATCCTCTTGCAGGGCTACCACATCTGCACTATTACTAATAATCCTTCCCAGCTTCGCATCATCCGCAAACAACTGAATATCCCCTTGCAATCCACTGGCAATGTCATTGATATAAAGGTTAAACAATATAGGTCCTAGTACTGAGCCTTGTGGGACCCCACTTGTAACCTTCTGTCTCCTTGAAACTGCTCCACCATACACAACTCTGATACCTATCAGACAGCCAATCCTGAATCCAGTTGACCAATCTGACATCCAAACCCATGTGTTGGAACTTAAATATCAGCTTATCATGTGGAACCCTGTCAAATGCCTTTGCTAAGTCTAAGAAAATTGCAGTATATGCCTTTCCCTCATCTAATGTTCCTGTAACTTTATTATAAAAGGCTAGCATATTGCTAGAACAAGAGCGCCCTTTCACAAATCCATGTGGACTCTCACAGTTAACATTACCCCCATCTTCCCAGTGCTGTATACGGTCCCCCACTACTTTCTCCAAGATCTTAACAACTACTGATGACACACAGACTGGTCTATAATTACACTTCCAGTCTGTTACCACCCTTATGCAATGGCACTATCTTACCTTCCTTCCATTCCCTGGGCACCTTTGCCGAAGCCAGACTTTCATTGAAAAGCCAGGTTAAAAGGCACTGTCAGTTCCCTAGCACATTCTCTCAAAACTCGTGGTGAAATACCATCCAGTCCCAACGCTTTATTAACATCCAGAGTTCTCAGTATCTGAAACACACTCCCCTCATGTACCTTTAAACCTTGAACCTGCCCTATCCCTCTAGCATTAAAACTGACTCCTCCAGGATGAAATACTCCAATAAAGTGGTCATGTCATTGAACAATTCCACCATGTCCTCTGCATCAGTCACTCTATTCCCATTTTTATCCCACAATATCATTCTTCACAGTCATTTCTCCTCCTACTGGCCACATAGATAAAAAAAATTCCCTAGGATTTTCTTTGGATCTTAGGGCCAATCTCCTCTCGTATTCCAGTTTCGCTTTCCTTACCACGCTAGTCACTCTTCTGGCCTGTGTCTTATATTCTTCACGCATCCTCTCTTCACCTGTCTCCTTATATCTCTTCCATAGCCTCTTTTTCACATGCAATTCCTGTTTAATATTGTTTGTCATCCACTTTACTCCAAATTGTGTCCTCTTCTTCACTTGTGGTATACAAGTTACCATTGCTGCTAACAAATATTCTTTCACAATTTCCCATGCACTAACGATATCCCGGCCTTCCGATTTCTCTTTCCATGAAACTTCCCGAAGTCTACGTCTATTATAATCACCTGCATTATAATTCCACATAAGTTCCCGTCTCTTTGATACCCCTGCATGTCTATTCATTTTCCAAGTGAAAACCATTAATTGTCTAATATTTAATTATTTAATCAAAGATATGTATTAATAATGAAAAGACAGTATTAAATATTAAGCTATTTTATTCATTACTATATTAATATTATAAGAACTTGTATTTGATAATTTAACTGCACATTAATTGAAATGTAAATATTCTTTATTTATTCCTATTTGTAGAAGTTTAGCATTATGCAATACCTCAATTTTATTATGTTTTGTTTTGTTGTCACGGAGACGTATGTAAGTGAGCGAGCACGTTTTGGAACAGCACGTGGGGAGAAGGTTTATTGAAAAGAGTTTTAGAAAGAAATCACGAGAATAATTTAGGCACGAAGAAGGGATATATAAGCGATGAACGCTGAAAGGAGAGATTAGATTAATTAAGAGAGAGAAAGGAGAGAATTGGCATTAGGTTGGAATCTGAGCATTCGGGAATCACAGTGCGATAATAGCGAGTCGGCAAGTCACTCAAGCAGCTAAATAAAGTCTACTAGTCGAGAGGCGGTTAGCTAATAAGTTGTAGAATAACAATTATAGCTACGGAAGACTGCTGAGTGACTACTAAATAGACTAGCAATACTTGAGTTGAGATTTAATTTCAGGGCCGACCTGTCAAGGACACACAGAATCTTGAAATAAAGCACGGAGTTACTAGAGTAGTAGAGGCTGTAAAGTTGAAGTTTACCGTTAGCTGTGTTCAGAATTATAGTGCCTAAAGAATTATTTGAATGCAGGAGGAATGAACAACTGTGCATATAAAACCTCAAGTTAAGAGTTATTGTGTGTTGCCTTATTTCATGAGTGATCAGTAGCACTTTATGCGACAAAATTTGTTTATATGTATTGTGACCGATGATTAATTCAGGTTATTGCTTAGAAGAATTTATTTAACGAGTGCCACATACTGCTCAAAGTGTTTACAGTTATAAAAAAAATGTTTGTGTGTAAGTTTATGAAGAAAGAAGATTATCGGTAAGATTATTCCAACCATTAATATTCCTTTGCAGAGAAGTGTGCAAGTTTCATCCTAGAATTTCCTCATACTAACAGTAACTATTGCAGAAGTTAGCTAAAGCGTAAATTTAAAAGTGTTTGTTTTTGAAGAGGTATTATTGCAATTTTTATTGTATTTGAAACTTAAAGAACTATGAGATATTGATGTGAATGATCATTAAGGAACTTTACTAAATAGTTAAAAGGAACTGTGAAAAGACTGTACTAGAGATAACAGATTTACCATTGTATGATTGAATTTATCTGAGGAGTTAAAATGTTTGTGATATCTTAATTACTGATTTGAATTTAAGTGTAAAATTTGTGATTCTAAAATTAAATGTTCGTTTTTGTTAATCTAAAGTTGTATTTTGCCTGAATCTCGTTTACTGCATCATTCATAAAATATTCGAACTAAAGCAGGTGAATTAAGTAAGTGAAATATACTTGGCCAGTATATATATTAATAACATATTAAGGAGAAATAGTTGAGAGTTGGTTTATCTTCAATTCTTGAACTAATTCAGATATAAAGTGGTGCAGTCTTTAAATATAAATTTTCTTTATATTTGAATTAGAAATCAACTTGCAACCTATCAATTAGTAAGAACATCGTAATAGTAATCATGTCAGATCCAAAGTATAGATTGAGAAGAAGAAGGATCCAACAGAACTATATGCTTTCTTCCAGGACTGTCTCTATCTTAGACACTATACTAAATATAACAGCATGCTTATTTTGCTCAGAAGCTGCCTATCTTTTTGAGCCCATGATTCTTGGAGTTTTCTCATCATCATAACACTAATTATGGGTATAGACCATATTGGTCTGTTCAGGTCTCATTATCCATCCAATATCCTTTTCTGAGGTCTACCCTAACCTTCTCTTTCCAATTGTCTTATATTTTAGTATTTGTTTAGGATTTCAGGTGTTGGCCATTCGGCTTACATGTTCAATCCATTTTTGTTTAGTTTACGATTTAGTTTTTCTTCTATTGATTTTGTTTTTAGTTCTTTTAAAAATGTCTTCATTCCTTTTTTGATCTAATAATGTGTATTTTGCAGTTCTTCTGATAAATCTCATTGCACTTGTCTTTATTCTTTGTTTATTGCCTAAATTTCATGCTGTTTAAGCTACTATTTAAAGATTTTTTTTAAATTTTTAGTGAAAACACTAAAAATTATTTTCTGCTAAAGTATTGTATATTTTCAAGGGCGTCTATTTTTAGAAACACGCTTGAAAAGGTTGAGTGTTCTATTTATCATGCCTATAATCTGTAAAATTTTGAAGTTTTTAATTTTATGTCTCTTTCTCCTTCATGTGATATTTCGCATCCAAGATAACTGAAAGTATTTATCTGTTCTGTTATTTTATTATTAAAACTATTTTGCTTCTAACTGGAATTTGTCCACAAAATGCTATTGTTTTAGTTTTATCTATGAAAATTTTCATTCCAAACTGTTCTACTATAATGTTTAAATTATATATTGCTCTTTGTAAATTGTCTTAACTGATATTATTACCTGATCATCTGCAAATAATAGCATATTTATTTTATTCCAGGAAATTTCTATACCTTGACTGTTTAAGGTGTTCCACTGTATGAATATTTCATTAATGTAAATATTGAAAAGTGTTGGAGACAGAGAGCATCCCTGTCTTAATCCTTAGTTTATAGATGGCTTTTCAGACAACTTTTCATTTATTCTTTATTTCAGTATCTTTATATATATATTTTGTTTTATGAAGAATTAAATGACTAGAACCAAGATTTAAGTAAAAAGGTTTTAATATAAACACACTACTAGTTTCGGCCTGTAACAGCCTTCTATTATCAATAATAAAAGAAAAAACCTGAAGAAGGCTGTTACAGGCCGAAACTAGTAGTGTGTTTATATTAAAACCTTTTTACTAAAATCTCTGTTCTAGTCACATTTAATTCTTCATAAAACGATGTATGTTAACCGAGTCAATGATCATTCTGTCATATATATATGTAGTAAAATATTAGGTATATTTATTCTTTGTAATATATTAAACAGTATCTTTTTACTTTCTCAAATGCTTTTTCATAATCTATAAACAAAAGATGAGTTTCCAAATTAAATTCTCTTTTTTTCTATAAGTAGCTTTAAACAGAAAGCTACATCCATTGTAGAGCGTCCTTTTCTAAATCCATTTCGACATTCTAATAATATTTTTTCACTGTATATTTGTAGTTTTTCATTAAGTATTCTACTACTGTATATATTTTGTAGTTTGTATTCAATAAATTAATACCTCTGTAGTTAGTAGGTTTTGTTTTATCCCCTTTTTTAAATATAGGTATTACTATGCTTGTATTCCATTCTATTGTTGTCCATTTCTATATATTTTATTTAAAAATGTTCGTAATCTTTGATGAAATTTTTTTCCAGCAAATTTATACAGTTTAGAGTTTATCCTATCTTCTCCTGCTGATTTACCAATTTTTATTTTATTTAGGTTGTCCTTTAATTCTTTCATTCTTATCATATCATTTAAGGCATTTTGCAAGTTTCTAATGTAATTATTTTTGATGCCAGTATTATCCGTGTCGAAAGATCTGTAAAGTAATTGAAGAATTTTTTTACGTCTATTTCACAATTTATATTTGCAGTTTCTTTTATATCTGCATATATGTGTTTAGTATTTTGTATGCACTGGGTCTTATTTTGTATATGTCATTTTCTAGATACAATACAAATTTTTCCCAGCTTTCTCTGTCTCATTCTGCTTTCTCTTTTGGCAATTGCTAGTCTTTTTATATTCGATTAAATCTAGTTTTTTGCTACTTAACCATCTTTTAAAAGCTAGCTTTTTATTTTCAATTATTGTTTTTATTATTATTCCCTTCTTTCTCAATGTCTTCATATTCTTGTATTTTTTCTTTATAGCAAGTAGTTATTAATCCTCTGTTGGTATAAATTTCTTATATTTGAATCATTTAGTAGTCTTATTTTGTAATTAGATTTTGTTTCTCTAGTTTGTTTATTTTTTTGTTTGTATTTTTTGTAGCCAGTTTGGTGGAAATCTTAGTTTTGCCTGTAATAAATAGTGATCTATTTCTAGCCCTCTTCTAACTTTAACGTCTAAGAAGAGGTTTGCTGCTTTTTCATTTGCTATAAAGTAGTCTATTGATTTTTGTCCCCTTGGACACCACGTATATTTTTGTGTTTGTAAAATGTATTGATTATTTTTAAATTATTATATAATCAATGAGTCACTTTCCATTTTTGTTTACTGTTGGTTCTTCAAGTTTTTGTATATTATTTTTTTTTCATTCCTATTCTGGCATTAAGATCTCCAGCTATAATTAATTATATGGTCTGTTTTATTTAATTTTTCATATATTCCTTTCAACTCTTTGTAAAAGTAATCATTTTCTTTTCCTTCTTCAGGGGCAAACACTCCAACAACTGTTAAATTTTCTTTAATTTTAATTGCACTTCTAATATTCTTTCATTCTAGTATATATAATGAGTTATTTTTGCTTTAATTGATTTATGGATCCAAATCATTGCACCAGCTTTTGCATGCATTTGTTTGTCCACTCCACTATATATGATATTGTAATTATCTGTTTCTTTTTTTCTATATATTTTCTATACATTCTATACAATTTCTATTTTTGTCATTTAAAATTTTATCTAATTCTTTTTTGTGCTATGCTTCTAATGTTCCATGTAGCATATTTCACCACGTTTTTCTTTTTCCAAAGTTTCTTAAACTTTTCCAGTTTGTGGTCGTTTCCCATGTTTTCTGTCCAGTTTGGATTTCTTTGAGACTTTAAAGTAATGTGTTTCCCTATGTCAAGGGACTAGCATGATGATAGGTATCCTAGAGGTGGGGCTGCCACCTTAAGACCACTAGGCTTGCTTTTTTTTTTTTTTTTTTTTAGTAGATAGTGGAAAGAGTCACCCCCTCACCCTCTGATTGCTCCAATAGCATTGGTGAGGTGGGAGTAAAAAGTAAGAGAGTAGAGGGAAAGAAGAGTAGAAGACCAGTCTCCAGATATGATATACCAAGTGCATACTGTACGAAGCAAGATCAGGTCTAGCTTGAGTATCTCGGGTTTGTCATGCCCGTACTCGCCAATGTGAGCTCTTGAGTTTTCTATTTTTGCAATAAGTGCATACAGTGTGATGACTCCCTGGCTGAATCAATCAGCCAGGGAGTCATCACAATTTTCTTCAGAAAATAACTGGGTTTCCAAAGTTGAATTAGGTGTTTTCATTTTTATCTACAATTGAATCAATAATTCACTTCTGAAAGCTACTCAATCCAGATGTTTCAAATTTTCATACATCTTTTTCTTTTCCTAATGATATTCATTTCTTATCTTGCTTAGAACTATAAATAGTGACCACTTCCTTTTTCAAATTCCAGTTTATCTTGAACCAGTACAAAGACATATCACTATCAACAATAATACTGTCAATAAGACTTCTGATTTCATGTGTGCTGTCACCCCATGCATTTATGTTGAAACATGGCATTTGTAATAACTAGTACTACTGAAACCAAAATATAAAAATAAGAAATGGTGTAGAAATAAAAAAATCTCAGCCCACTTTTTTTTTTTTTTTTGCAATTCCCACACACAAGATTATCCTGTAGGTTTGCAATTTTGCAGGGGGTCACAACATTAACTCAGTTTACTTTTTCTTACCATTGCTTTTCTTGATTATTCCTATTATTCCCACTCTTGTGAGAATCTTTCCTTTGCCACACCTGTTTCTTGAATGTTATCTTCACAAGAAGAAATAACCTTATCACAGTATTAATTAGGTTTCCCTGAAGCCAAGTTGCTTGGCTATGACAAGCTATCAAATTTAACACAAAATGGAAGATGAACATTATATCAATTAAAATGTTACATAGAAGAATGAAAAGTTAAATAGTAACTAAAAAAATTGCTACATATTTAAGCATGATTAAGTGCACTGATTTTCAAAAGTATTTGAACACTGTATTTGAAAATTAACTTATGTGTCTATTCATATTGGTAATTTTGAGATTATCAGTGTGAATATGTAGTGGCTTAAACTCGCACAATACAAAACTTATAGCACATCAGTGGCATGTATAGGTTAATGTTTTTCTTGAACAGCTGGAGGATATATTCCTTAGGAAACAACATGGAGGCTAGAGAATAGACAGAATGGAAGATGAGAATTAATTTAAGTATGAAGCTAGACTGCAAATGAAAAGTTGACCGATACTGTGTATATATTTACAGGATTAGAAGAAAGAGGAATGATAACTAGTTGAGCAGAATAATGCCAATGAAAAATATTAAAGAAGGAATAAGACAAAAAGAACATCTATGAGAAATTAAATGATCATTCTCATAGATGTTCTTTATGATCAAGAATGATCAAGGGCTGGATTGCCTTTGTCTACATAACATGAAGAGTTTTAAAAGGTTTTTGGTACACCACCGAAGATCTGAAATTTGTAATATTAGAAACTGTATAGGCGAGGAGTGAGTAGTGCCTTGAGCAGAAAACAACTTTTTGAATTCAGAAAAACTATATATGCATTTGAACCAAACAGACAAAAGGCAGACATTTTGGTTTTATCAAACCAATAAAAGGGGTGGTGGAGGAGTAAGATATTGCTTGGAAGAAAAATGAGTAAATCTAATGAACATTAGATTTTCATTTCTAGAAAAAGACAAAATTGATTGCATATGTAATTATAAGAATAGGCTAGGTTGTAATTTATGTCTATACACAAATGCCAGGAGCATTAGAAACAAAGGGGTTGAGTTTGTTGCTTTATTGAATACGATGCATCCTAAGATTGTTGGCATTAGTGAAACCTGGCTATCAGAATCAGATATGGTAAGTGGGATCGAGTGTAACAGATATATTTTTAGGAGTGACAGAAGAGATAGGAATGCTACTAATGATAACAATGACTTAAGTCCAGTTAGAGTAGAAATACAAGAAAACAATGACAGTAACAATGTCCCATGTAGTGATGAGTGAGTATATGGTATAAAGTGGAGGTTAACAATGAAATATATGGTGGGTCATTGCTACAAACCTGGCGGCTCAGTTGTAGGGGACAAAGAAATGCATCACCAATCTAGCTTTATGGGTACCAAGCAAATGATCATTATGGGTGACTTTAATTTTCCAAACATTGATTGGGTAGAAGAGAAATTTCATGATAAGAAAGAACAGAAATTTATTGAATTGTTAAGAGACAACTTTCTCAAGCAGCATGTGAAAGAAGGAATTTGAGGTCAAAGAGTGTTGGATTTGCTCATAGCATCAGAAAGGGTCTCTGTTAAGAATATGGCTATTTTACCACCAGTTGCTGTGCTTTCTTGGGAAATATCTAATTATACTGATGCTCTGATTATAAACGGGTTACATGCTGAACTACAAAGCTGGAAATTATGACCAACTTAGGAGAATATTATTTTTGGTTCCATGGTATCAGTTAGTGAAGGGGAAAATGTCAGCAATGCATAGGAATCTTTTCAAAAAGTGCTTCAACGAGGCAGTCTCAATGTAACCCTAATGTTTGAAGAATAAATAGGTTGGGAGTGAAATGGATGTGCAACCTTATTAAGCAAGACATCCAGAAGATGATGTGGAAAGAATATTGTGAGAATAAGAGCGAGAGGCATTATGAAATATATAAGGCTCAGGCCAAAACAAAATAACTAGTATTGTGCAGAAAGCTAAATCTCAGTATGAAAAGCTTGCCATGCAAGTTGAAGGCAATCCAAAAGAATTTTATCATTATGCTGCAAACAAAAGAATGAATGTAGAAGAATGACTTTATTGAATGCGGATTTCAGAAGCTAAGGAGACTGTTAGTTAATGAGTGCTCACTTTGCTAAGTTATATCAACCAGTGTATGTAGTATGGTGCACAGTGCTACCTGTTATGTTGGATGAAGAATTAGAGGTTCATGAAAATGAGGTTGAAGAGCTACTGCATAACATGGATAAGAATTTGTCAATAGGGAGAGATTGAATATCAGCCTGTTTGCTAAAGAAATGTTCAGGTGAATTGGCTAGGCCTTTCGCACATTTGTATAACTTGAGTCTCAGCTCAGGAACAATACTGCAGGAATGGAAAGAATGCATGATAGTTTCATTGCACAAGGCTGGTGAAAAACTGATGTGCCAAGCAAACAACCTAGTAGTATCTCTGGTGTGGTAGTGAAGATTTTAGAGAGTTGGTAAGACATATAGAAATGGATAGACAAGCATTCTATACTCCACAGGGAAGAGCATGGATTTACTAAAGAAAGGTCATGTTTTATAACAATGTTACGGCCGAGTTGGATCACAATGATAATGTTGGATTTTTCTAAGGAATTTGATAGGATACCACACTATAGGCTGTTGCGTAAACTGGAGAATATGGGATTGGAATATAATCTATTGACTTGAATCACGGGTTGGTTGACACAGATATCAAAAAGTGGTATACAATGGGTGTGAATCTGCCAGATTTAAGGTAACCAGTGGTGTACCTCAGGGTTTAGTTGTACTATTATTGTTCAATCTATATATTAATGACATCAAGCAGGGTCTATCATCAGATTTGCAATTGTTTACTGATGATGCGAATATAGGCAGGGCAATCAGGGATGCTACTGATATTCAGCAATTACAAAATTATTTGAACAGACTAAATAAATCTGGGCAAATGAAAATGGCTGTCAGTTAATGTTAGTAAGTGTAAAGTTATGCACTTTAGCATGATTAGAGTTCCAGTGGCATATTATATTAGCAGGGTTATGCTACAAGAAACTGAAGAGGCAAGGGATCTTGGCGTATTAGTGGATAAGAATTTAAAGTTCAAAAGGTCACATAGCAAAAGTTGCAAATACAACTCAGAGGATAATTGCTACGTTGAAGCAAACCGTGACATGTAAAGATAAGTAATTTTGCCTCTTTATAAGGCTTTGATAAGACCACACCTGGATTACTGTGCACAGATTTGATCTCCCAGGTTCCAAGGGGGAAGATCTGGTTAACAGGAGAAAAAGGGGGGGAGAGGTGATATAGAGGTCTATGAACTTAGGCAAATGCAGTTAAGATACTGGCAGTCAATTACAAAGAATGGAAGACATTTGATATAATACTACTTAATCAGTAGGATTATATCAAATACATAATCCTACTGATTAAGTATTTGATTCTTTCTTCAGAAAGAAGAAGTGAAAAAATTTGGAACAAATTGCAATCTAACCTAAAAAAAAACATGACATCTTAACCAAGAACTAGGTATGAATGACCCAGATACTTAAAGAGCTTCATGTGTACTTTGACATAAATTTCTGATCCACCAAAAAAAGTTATTTAAAAATGCAAGTGAAACATGGAAGAATTAGAAATGTTACAAAATCATTTTTGAAAACCGTTACAATATTTTTATATTATACTTCTCCAGCCTGACTAGTTAAAAAACATTTCTCCTCTCCGATCTAAAACATCCCCATTTCTCTCCCTGCTGTCCCTAAATAAGTTATAAAGTTTACTAATTCTTAATGACTAATAATTTTATTAATTATTGAATATAAGTTAACTAATAATGCAAATTCCAAAAATATACTGGAGTTGTATTCTTGACACACCACTGATCTAATTATAAGGTGTGTGTATGACTTTTATTATTTTTTAAGGCAGATCTTGGTTACTGACCGGCTTGTATTGTAGATAGAACACCAAGGAGTCAAATGTTGAAGCATGTACAATCCTCACAGGGGAAATTTCCCACGATCAGTTTCGGTAGGGACAAACTGAAGGATGTGCTTCTAAACTCTCTTTCTCTAGTTAGATGTTTGCAACAGAAAGACTTAGGATTTGGAAACTTATTAACCAAGCTCGAGCAATGCAGGCATTGCTGCTTCCTAGTTTGAGTTTACGTGAGAAAGTTTATGAGATAAGGTGGGCAATGTCAGGTGTGTGACGTAAATAAAAAAATTGTTACTTTTATTAAAATTTTTAATCTTTTTTTGTTTGGCCAATTTAAATTCAGGAAAATTCTTATAAATCCATTCAAAACAGATAATATGCATATAAGCAGTTTCTATGATGTCTGTTTCCCCATGGATGCAAGCAATTGGTTGCTTTCCTGAAAGGTTGAATTCCAATGCATAACCTAACCAGGCTAATAAGCAGGTTAAGTACTACCCTAGTGTATTCTTGACATACCACTGGCCTGAATTATAAAGCATTTGTGTGTGTGCACACACAAACTGGAGAATGTTTTTTTTTTAAATAAAAAACTTTCTGTGAGGCAATTATTTTTCACAGCAGGATAGTCAAATGGAAATAGTTTTAACTGACAAATAAAAATAACTATCTGAAATTCGATGCAAGTTATTCTTTTAAATTTCAGTAATTATAAAATTCATGGAGATAATTTTTCTGGCATTTAATTATAATTGATACGTACTTCGCAAATATCCCAAAAGTCTTGCAATAGCTGCTGTGGTGAGATTGATTATTATTATTATTCCTGATACCTCCAAGGAGTCTGAAGACTCATCGCGGGAGGACACCTACAACTGTCTCAACCACTACACCAAACCTCTACTACGAATCATCTCCATCAACGCCATCTATCGCACCCTTCCACCACCACAACAACTAGTATTTTTTGTCTGTAAATTGCACGTGTTCTGAAGAGCCGATTTGTCTGTATGCGGGATGAAAAACCAGAGTGTCCGGGAGAAAATGGATAATAAAGATATGCAATTTTAAGTGGCTTTAAAAAAAAAAACGAGCGCCAGAATCATTCGAGGGCATGATTTGTGCACCTCATATCCTTGATCACATTGTCAAAAATAAAATTCACTAATGTGCTATCGATATACAATTTCTCTTATGCGGGTTTGATATTTGAATATATTCGTCGTTTATGCCATCTACCGACGATTTTTCTGACTAAATCGTTTTTTTTTTTTATTATCATCGAAATCAACAGGAACTAATGAGAATCTTATTAAATGTAATTTGCATAAACATTAATGATCGTGACAATTTATTCTCGCGGTCTGCAATTATCAGAAAGACAAACTCCTTAGCAATACTATAAATGTAAAAATTCTGCGTGGAATTCAGCCTCTCTACAAAGACTACCTTGTTTGGAAAAGGAAGTTACTGGGAGCCGATGCAGCAAACAGTCAATAACGGTAGTTCAGTCAGTACTAAAAGCCAAAACAAGGCTTTGCAACCGACGTCCGCTCTTAGCCTTGGGGAAACGTTCGCTCATGCAGCAGTACAGATTAGCGTTCGATTCCGCGAGCGGGACACTTTAGGAATTTGAGAGAAGAAAAAAAATCAGTGAAATGATGTAACGCGATCCATTCTCTGAGATTTGCAGTTCCCGTGATCCTGCGCTACAGATGGTAGTGCACCGTTAGTAGAATTCGTGATCTCTCCCAGGTAGGGTTCTCCTATCAGGGTGACGGTTGCTTTCTACTAACTCTCCCAAATAAGGGAGCGGGAGCAGCAAGAGATTAAATGCAATGTCTGATCACTGTCAAAGCTTTTTGAATAAACCAAAGCAAATCGTATTCTGAAGGATAAAGTGAGGTTAATTATAGCTATTATTATTATATATTATAACGACTAATACTCAATGAAATAGACTAAAAATTAATTCGTACTGAGCATTTTAAAATTAGTTATGTTATTACCCTTTGTTCTGTCATTATGAATGGCGAGGCGAACCGCAGTAATTCCAACGAGGATCCTAACGGTTAGTAAAAATCATTAAATATTTTTATACAATTAATTACCCATGGCTACAAAATTACTCATTAAAAGTGATGTTTTAATATGACTAGCGGTTCACAAACTGCTAGAATTCCTCGTGTCGTTTTTTAACACTAATTTGCGAATTCTGTCAATAACGCATTTCCACTTTGTGAATCATTACTCAACGTCAATTCCCTTCCGGTTTAAACGAGTTGATCAGATTACAATGATACTGTACTGTGTGACCTTTATTTATACATGTGCACTATTATCAACGATGTCATGATTATAGCGTTAGCATGTGCTGCCATCTAGTATCAAGCATTAATACTTGCACCTTAAAATGTGCACGTTTTCCATTTCTGAACCGAAAAAGCACTTTGAAGAAAATTTAGATTACGGCAAACAACTTTGAAAGCAGAAGTTCAAATTCGAGTGCAAATTATAGCAAATGCAGCATTATTTTGATGAAAGTAAAAGTCAAATCGCTAAGATTGTCAATCCCTAAATCGCAAAATAATTCGGGTATAATTGAAATATCTGCGAATCAGAACCTTTATACTTAAAGAATTTATTTTGAACTATGGACAGATGTAATCCTAGATGCTCGTAACAGAATTTAATGAAATTTGTATTTAGGATCTTTACTCAAGGTTGACCACCTGGCATGTTCTTGAGCATCGGAGTGACCATGCCGTACCTGATGTCCAATTAATAAATGGATAATTATTAAAACCATGTTGCTGATTGTAATCATTCAAACTAGTTACCAAATTAGTTAAAATCGCTAAATACAGTAGTCTTTTAGTGACTTTATTCTGATAAACAAGAAAAATCGGTACCGTACTGTAGACTATTTTTTTTTTTTTTTTTTTGCGAATATTTAGATCCAAAATATAGAATTGCATGAGCTATGCATCAGGAGGGACAAAATGAAACGAGGATCGCACTGTTGCGAAACACACTCAGAATAGCGAAGATCCATTGCTGTGGTAAATGATTTGACAGATAAAAAAAAAATGTAAATATATTTTAAATATTTTGTAAATTTTAAAAAGATATTTAAAACGCACCTGAAATATTACGTTGTACGTATACTAACATCGATATTTCATTGGTAACTCAATGAAAACTAGTAGTCCATCTTCAATATTTTGTTGGCGGGTCCGATTGTAATTACGGTCGAAGCAATTAAGGCTGTGAGACCAGTGTATTAAGCCTGTTGCTTAGCGTCCGGTTTGCCTCCTGTTTTTGCAAGAGGAAAACAGGAACTCCATATAAGACCGGGTAACTCGCATTCAATTGAAAAGCCGTTCTAAAAGTTCTTCACGTCGTAACCAAAGGTTTTTCATTTGGTTAAGAATACCGTGTTACTGCACTACGGTGTCCCGATTAATAGAAAACTGGGTTTAGGACAGTCTCTCAAAATGCTGCTAATCGCTCGTTTATCGATTTGTATTCGAACATGAAAAATCGTGTCCATTTGTGTGCTTGAAACAAAACGTTAAGTGTATTCAAGATACCAAGCAATTTTATATAAACTTGGTTTTTAATACTATTTCCGAAGTGAGCAAACAAACAAGAAAGTCAAGTTTGCGCCTGCACGTAGTGCAAGTCTGAGGCAACTCATGGTAAAGGTGGATTAAGCTCTGATCACTTCCCTTAGTATTTTTCCCTTAATGTAAAGCGCATCCCCTTGCGGAGATGTATGATGCTATGCATTAAAGGCAATGGTCACTACCCAGACCAGTTTCTTTATTGAGGTCTCGTCAGTGGGAGCCAAACCTGACAATGCTAAGGTTGAAGTAATGCAGAGCTTATGAATTTTACCTAAACAAGTTACCATAAGGTGCTTTGACCTTATTAAATAAAATCACAGGATGAGAGATAGATGTAGAAAGTTTTTTTTTTAACTTGGGTATCTTATGTATTCAAGATACCGAGTAATTTTATATAAACTTGGTTATTAATCCTATTTCCCAAGTGAGCAAAACGTTAAGTATTCATATGCTTCATTTAAATATTGCTAGTTTTAGGAACAGAAATACTTGCGAAAAATTAATGACCTAAATACACATAATTCGATTGGACTGTGGACCAGCAGCATGTAAAAATTAGGGTTCATATTAAAAAGTATGGCCTTCGTCGCTTGTTTTACGATTTAAAAAAAAAAAATTAAATTTTAAAGCATCAATTGAGAGGCAGCCGGTGGAGAAGAAACGTGCTGTATTTTCCGGAAGCCATGTGAAATCAATCCGCCCCTCCTCCCACACAGGCGAAAATACGTTGCCTAAAATCGATCTGTCCGGGGAGTTTAATTCATTTCGGTTCAGATCTGCTTGATGTTCAATACCACAGAAGAGAAATCACTCTGAAGAACATCCTTACTAATGAATAGGAGAGCAGCCCTATTCATCCAGGTGAATTAACGCAACCTACGGAATAGCAAATTAGCGATGCAAACGTCATCTGGCACACGTGCTCAGAATCTGCAACGCGCACCTTTTAATTTCGATGCAACCCGGGCCAGGAAGTTCGTAGGACGAACGCCAAGAGAATTAGAATACAGTACTAGCAAGCGGCTGTATTTGTGCGTGCACTTTCGAGCGCAAATCATTTTGTTTGATGGGCGTAAAGGGACTGCAAGCCCTCGATAAAAGGGCAGCGGAAGTTTTACAATTAAAAACACGATTTGAATTCAGATCGCGTATAAATTTTACCTGTCTGGGAATAAAGGGCATTACCGCAATGAATTATGAATTGCCAGATAGGTTAAGAAGTAATAAACGAATGGACCAGAAACTTTCACGCCATACCAAAAAAGGAGGACTATAATGAGAAGATCGTTTATCCCTCGCCAAGAATACCCATAATGCACTGCGCCCCCTTCACTTGCAAGTATTTCTCGAAGCCACAGGTTGAAGCTATTTGGCGAGTCAGAAATGACTCGTCTTGCCTCGTGAACTGTTTAAACTCGAATATTCTCGAGAGCGCACAAGAATAAACACGCGCATCTATTTCTGGCGATGTACTTCGATTGCAACACATCGTTTCATAGAGACGCTGTTTAAGATTGCCGCTACGGCTGAAAGAAATCGTACATCAATTCTCAACCGCTTTTCCGCGGAAGGATAAATTAGAGCTTGACAGGTACACGGACGGCCCATTTACAGTCAAGAACGTACCAGTCTCTGAGGCTACCCAAGAAGGGATGGGGGCGGTTCCGCAGGAGTTATTATGAAACGCACTTTAAAAGAGAATGTTTTCACTTGGAGCGAAAGAGATCTAAAGTGGCCACGCAAGTATTTGATCGGACGAAAGCAGCACTTTTTCCAGGGGTGGGCAAATAGGTTAGTGGAAATCATCCGCAAATTCGGACACTAAGAAATCTTTATCGTAAGTGACGACCACGAGTCGATTTGTTTACACAGCGCAACCAAAGCGAGATAAAAATCTGACAGTTGCGTGTGATCAATGACGTGGCAACGCAAAAGAAACATCGAAGAGATCCGCATATTCGGGCTTGAGGGATGTTTCCGGAAGTGGGTGCGCATCACGTTAAATTCGTCAGGAATCGCAACGAACGTGTATGGAATTAAAATACTCTGCTGATCGACAATAAGGTCAATGACTTTTAAAGGTTAAGCACATTTATTTGTAAGTAAATCAGGAGGTTCATCGCACATTTCAGGAATTTCTCCCTAAACCCCGGGTTTCCTGCTGGGATGCCACTTTGTAGATGAACTCCTGATTACTGTAAGATTCTCTTGAACAAGGCACGTTTTTGATCAATCAGGAAAAGCGCTTGGTAGCTGCAAGCTGAGACAGCCGCAGTCCGTTCAGGATCCCCGTCAGTATTAATATTAAAACAACGGGTCACAGTCTTAGCTACGCCGCTCTGGGACACCATCCAGTACTCTTATTCAACTTAATCAAAAATTTGGTTTCCACTGCGAAATTCTTTCAACCCCCCACCCCCCCACACACAACAAAACGCTCCTGATGCTCACCGGCCCGTTACATTGCTTCTGCGCAGTGGCTCAGGTGGTAGGTACACCTGTCACGGGTCGCAACGTCACAGTGGTTAAATTAGAACGGAATGCAGCCACGTAAATAGTGGCAGACGGAAAGAAGCTCAGTCGGCAAGGCACCAGTGCTAGTAGCAAAAGGGTTGTTTATGTCTAGGCAGGAAGTCGCTTGAACCACTCCAGGAAAGGTGGGATGAGAGAGTTCAAAAGGTTTCCTCGAGTGGGAGGGCACGGACTTCAAGTCCAAGTTAAAGGAAACTCAGCCAATAAAACTATGCCAACACAATGCTCCATTTTGAAGTAAAAATGCGCAACTGCAAGAGTGAAGGGGAAAGAAGCCATCAGCAACTTACTCGGCATTCTCTTCTACTCCTTACATATGCTCCCATCCTCGTGGGTGTGTGGAGGGGGGGGGGGAATTCTCTTGCAGAAGCCACACATTCCAGAGCACAACACTGCCGTTGGGGGTATTAACGGGATAACAGGGGAGTTTGGAAAAAGGTGTCAGATGTCTTTCCCTAGGGAGGGAGTTCAGGTATTTACAGAACCTCATCTCGCAGCACGACACAGGAAGGATTTTAACTCGAGGTGAAAGAAGGGAAGGACACCCTACGGCACATCTTTAAGGGGCTTAAAATAAACGTCACTTGCACGCTGCTCTTCGCGAAACAAACATTAAGCAAAACGGAATTAAGTTTCCTTCAGGAGGGAATTCCACAGCATCGAGAAAATACTTGAAATAAAAACACGATTAGGCTTTTTTTTTTTTTTTATTATTATTCGCGGGGTTTTGTCTAAGAACTTAATTCACAGAGCTAAAGCACCTTCTGATATTACGTAAGGCTTTGGATGCATTAAGCAATCGTATTTTAGTTATTCGAGCAGCGATGGCTACGTCAATTACTGTAATTATGTGACGCTTGGTATCTCATCTGTCCACTTTTGCAGACAGCTGGTAAACAGACACGGTGTCTCGATTATCACGGACAAAAGGAGATGGTTAACTTTCCGTTCTGATAAGAGGTGTTGATTCAAAAGGAAACTGAAATAGCCTATAAAAAACGAGTTTCATTGCCTTGTCTGTAGATTCATAATCCTGGGCACAAAAATCACTTTTACAAAACTGCTTATCCGAGCACTTCAATGAAATCTACATTTTGAATATTTGCCACTCAAACTGGATCCTCTTAGATTTGTTTTCATTCATTTCGTAGTAATTTATTTAAATGAAATAGCGTATACACCTTTAATGCAATTTTACAACCGACTCACAAAATCAAATACGCGAGTAATCAACTACTAAAATAGGCGACTTCTTACATCGGACTTTCACTGGATTTCACTTATTGGAATTGGTTGCATGTACAACTAATCCCAGTATATTCATTGGATACATACTAACGTATTATTAACAGCAGTATCTTCGGGCCAACTTTTTATAACAGAAGTTGAGATTAAAAAAGAAAATTCTTTGATTTACTAATCATTTCTGCTCCAGGTTTTCAATAAGTTTGGGAGCTCAAATTCTGAGTGATACTCAGAAGTCTCGTTGTTGCGAATAGTGACCGAGCATTTTACTATTTATTCGGAAGGTGCATCCGTAATCCAGTCGGTATCGACGCTGCTCTTCAGCTGCAAAGATCTAGGTTCGAATCTCGTCTATGATGCACTCATTCCGTAAAAACAAGCTAAACCGTGAGTCCAGACCAAATCTTCCTCCGAAATCATACGCTTGTAACTAATGCAGTAAATTAGCAGAGCGTCAACTCCTGTGTGAATCTGAAAGTTATGCTGATGTATGTGTAATATACTGGCATGGCGCAATCTTTAAGTTGAATGAGTACCCGATTTTTTTTTTAAAAAAAGTCATTCTTCAGCATCTTCCACTGGCAGTCAATCATACGATGTTCTACTCTCCTATCTTATGAGAATGCAAAGAGCATCTGGCAAATGTACAGTGTTTTTTTTTTTTTTTGCTTGTTTTTACTTAAGACGATCGTTACAAGCAGATAAGAGCACTGGTTCTCATGAAAAAACATGGAGTCCTTTTCTTTTTTTCCCCTTTTCAGACTTAATGCACTTAACTAGAAAAGGGGATAATGGGTCCCATCATTAGCCACGAATCTAGGAAAATTAAGAAATGATCCTATTCGTATTTGAACATTTCTATGCATGAATGGAACCAACAAGTCTACTTCATTAGCATGCTTCGATTTTTTTAAAAAAAGAAACCTGCTGTAACCACTTGTGCATATCAAATATGATGGCTCTCTGAGACTCTCACAAAATGAACGCTGAAAAAATGCAATCAAAGACGAACAAATCTCAAATGCACGCGCCCTTCAGGTACGAATACGGAAACAGTTATTTTACCGCCCAAAACACTTTCGCTATTTTCTTTCTCCAGCCGATATTTATTCTGAAAAAGGGGAAAGAGGAGTTTTAAGGCAAATGAAACAATGCAGAGTAGGCCCAGCGGTGTGTATGGGGGAGATCTGCAGATGGGCTTTTGCACTATCGAGTAATAAGTGTCTCTTCCCTCTACTTTCTTCGAAAGACATTCTTAAGATGCTCCGGGCGAACTTAGCTGCGATTCGCATTCCACCACGCCATTAACCATTCGAAAATAACTCTTTCCCTCATTCGCATTCCACCAGATGACAGACTCACTCCATCGCATCAACATCGACCTACACCGCATCCTTCCTTTATCTTCGCATCTTTCAACCTCCTCGCGCCTCTCCCTGCACCTCCAAGGCGTTCGTACTACGCACTCTCGGGGCTTCTCCGGCAATCTCTCCTTTCAAGGGCGACGTGGAATTATTCTGAGGGCGCGTTTATAAATTATGTCTCGAAGCATTCGCACCAATTAAGACCTGTTAAATGAACGTACACCACACCGCTCTCGGTAGAAGGGAATCTGTAGAGCAAATGGTGTTGGAGGAATTATTAATTGCTCGTAATAACAATCAATAAGCGGATAGCAAACAAAAATAATCGCTTACGCCATAAAGACAGCATCTCTTTAAAGTAAACGAATTTCCGTTGGTTGGTTTGACTGTCTTCCCACAAGGATGAAAATGAGTTAAAATTTCGTATTCAAGATATCGGAGGTTAAATTTTATGGCTTCGCCTGCCCTTCCAAATATTACCGTCAAGAGCTCAAATATTCCTTTGAAAAACTAACCCCATCATAATAGGCTGAAAGCTCCGTTTGAGGGAGGGGAAAGAATCCATACGATTGATCTTATTTTCAAGCAAATAAGAAGGGAAGCTTCTTAAAAGCGGGGCCTTCATATTGATCCCATTCCTAAGACGCATACCACCCCGACATGTTTCAGGGTTAACTGGCACCTCGCCAGAGGGTGCCAGTTAACAACCTAATTGCTATTTCAAAATGCAACAGAATGAAGCCCTGCGTTACACTGAATTGTCTCGGAAGACGTAGTACTGTCTGGAGAAAGATTTCTCCACAAAAATAGGGGAGAGGATTAGAATAGCCATCACATTACAGGAAAGAAACCAATTCGGACTAGTGATCAACAAAAGAAGTGATGATAAAGGAGAATATAATTATCTAATTTAAATGAAAACAAGTATACAATAATTTCCAGCTTCCGTCAAACCTAAAATCTATGCAATAAAATGTGACAGAACTCGCCTTCCTAATCGGTCGATATTTATTAAAACTGGAAACGACTAAATCAACTGTTATGACCATCCTATCCCACCATTATGGCTAAGCACTACCAGGCAAGAAAGTGACAGTGCACTTTCGTGATAAATAAGAGAAAAGCGATTCCAGAATAGTCCCGTTGGGAAATGATATCTTCCTACTTGGAAGAAAGACCAACTGGACATCTCGGATGATGAACGAACATCGTCATCTTTGCAATGGGCGAAGCCTAAAGTGAATGATGTACGTTTGGTTTCCAGTGCATCAGTTCCGGCATTTATTACTTTTTTCATGCCGAGTGAGTGTGTGTACATACGAACACGTTGTGGGGACCCACTCACTACCTTGCCTAGAGAATCGCTACTATCAATACCACGCGACTAATCTTTAGAGCAGGGTTCTCCCAACCTTTAATACCTTGCTAAATATCTACTAAGTTTAAAACCCTTCGTGTAGATTAAAGGGAGAAAAAAAATCTGAACCCAAAAGTATCAAGCTTTGCAAGAATTGGCTTAGTTTAGGTGCAGTTTGATAAATATATGTACAATATATCAAAAATATATCATGCATTCAAAATGTAGATGGGTTGGACAAATTTCAAACAATAACAAGATGACTGAAATTAACAGAATGGAGACCTGATGGCGGCAAAGGAAGAGATGGCAAAATGAAACTGCTAGGATTACTGGAATGCGATGGATGAGAAAAGTTAAACAGAAAATGGTGGAGTGGGGGGGGGGGTTCATCCAGCAGTGGACCCATTCCAGGTTCAAAGAGAAGAGATCAATGTCTTGAAGTTTAGGGACTCGCAGTACATGTGAGCTGCAGGCTAACCCACCCAACGTTACTCTGGAGGTAAAGCGGTTTTCTTTTGAAGAGTCTGCTTTGAAATCCATTTCATCTTTTTTCAAATCACCTGAAGGAAAAATAGAAAGAGCCACATGTTTAGAGAACACGAGGAAGATATCAGCCTGTAGTAGTCCATGCTGGAACAGTTGCTCAACCGTCATCCTGCCAAAAACTCTACGATGTGGAGGGTCAAGAGATCGCGAGACCTATGAGAACATGAAGCTTTGTGATGAGATTGGAAAATCAGTGATGTCACTGGTAGAAAGCTCAAAAAAATAAATAAATAAATAAAAAATGAACTGGACATTTTTAGTAGACTATTCTTAGCACAGCCTAAGACTGATCAGGTGACGTATAATGGTTGCGACGTAGAATAGTTTATTCATCAGAACCAAAGATGAAGGACCAAGTTTCCAGGCTGGAAAGTCTCTGCTGAAGACCATTTTGGTGCTGAACGAGAAACCATAAAAAAGTTCCAGTTACGGCAGTACCTTCACGGAAACCATTCAAGAATTTCTCCACTAATTATATTTAAAAAACGCAGCTAATATTACATTTGCCCTTAATCTCTTAAGTGTAACGCGAGCCAAAGGCAAATGGTCCCGCTTCCAGGTCGGGAAGCCACTGGAGAAGGGTAGTGATTGATTACAACTGACGTGATGAAATCCCGAATGTTCCACCCACCCACAAGTGCAATCGGAAACGCGATAGGACATACTCTTTGATTGAGAAAAGTCCCGTCGCCGGCAGAGAGAAGAACACGTCTATGAAGTTTTTTGTTCGTTTGTTTTTAAATGGAGGTGCGAGTTGGCCAGCCTCATAAGTTGGTGAGATTTTCCCTTTTACGGACTGGGAAAGCCATGCAGCGAAATTCACTGAAGTGTTCGAAGTTGCTTGAATGCAGGGAGATGAAATCTACGGGGCAGAAAACCTGGATTATCTAAAAATGGGAACAAGTGCGTTGTGTTGGCTGGATAAACGTCGAGTATGATCTGAGAACAGATGTCGAGAACTAACACTTTCGTACAAGTATTCGTCCCTCTACCCAATCCACAGAGAAAGCAAACCGAACAGATTAGAATTATCACGAAAACAAATTCGCGCATGCCCAGCAAGAGAAACCATATCATCTGAGTGTACCGTCAAAAATGTAGGCTTAACTTTGGCATGCGATGACAATCTCAATAGGGTAGCTTCAAATGGGTTGAATACCACCCATTAACAGAGAGGTTTAGGCAGTATTCACAGAAAAACAAGGTTTCCATTTGTATCGATTAATACACTTTTCAGTGTAAATGTACAACATCGAAAGAAGGCAATAAATGCCATTCTACAGATGGTCATCTAAGGAATAGGAGTGTTCAGGTTTTTTTTTTTTTATACTTTAATCTTATCTTAATAGTAATCCATTCGTTTATTGTAACTACACCCAACGAAGTACCCGATCTCAATGGCGTGTTGGCTCACATTATCCTGACAATTATCTGGCGTTTCGAATGACCTGTGCTCAACTCCGTGGTGATGACAATTATCAAGCTTTTGAAACAGGTCTTCGTGTTTCAACAGCTAGACGAGTTATCAGGAAGATAATTTATGGTCAGCTGTAATACATGTAAACAACCTTCAGCTCAACTTTTTCAAAAAGACTGGCGGGAATAATAAATCCACCCCAGGTTCAACGGCTGTGAGTGAAAAGATCAAAACACGTGCGATATTCCATTTTGTTTACTCAGTTCAAAGTTCGATGTGGTTGTCGGATGCGATGTCTGCAATACTAAACCTTGACCTAACGGAAGATTTCAGTAACGAAGAAAGCGCTCGAAAAAACGCCAAGAAAACTCAGCACTGAACAGAATATTAATATCTACGTTACTTGTAACACATAAAGTCAAGGTTTATAAAAATGCGTATCAAGGTCTGGAATTTAAGAGACAATCAGCGCCATCTATTGGAATTTCCAAGAGACTAGTATATACAATATTAATTGAGTAGTAACTTTAGAGCTGGAAAAAAAAAAAAAAAAAAGAACAGCAATTTACAGGAAGAAAAACGCAGATGAAATACAAAAGACGAATAAACAAAATCGGAGGCGATGTGCCAAGTTCGCTGAGAGCAAAAGTCAACGAAAAGGGTCAAAGTGTGTGCAGTGCGTTGTTTTATTCTTAAAATAGACAACTAGAACTCCTCTTGTGTTAAGTATGTGTGTCAGCAACGCCCAGTGACAGAAGTCGAACATTATCACAATGCAATTCACGTCCTATTAGGCTTAATTCTTGCTCACGTGAAAAGCCGTATTATAGTCGACGTGTGAAATTTAAAGAGCTTAATGCCGGGGAATAATAGGATTGATTAGGTTATTTAAACCCGTGTTTCTCAACCTCTAACGAGCTATACGTGACAATATTTCCCAGTAAAATTTATGCGAAATTATGTACGCAGTGCATTTAAGTACTTATTTGTGTAAGACTACTTAAATAACGAATTCATAATTGTAGCTGTATGCATTTCAGAGGAATTTAGACTTCAGTTGGTGGGATTTCGCCGGATTAATACGCAAGATTCAGAGGGAGAAAAGACCATTCCTGGACGTTGTATTAAGACTGGTGAGTAAGACAAGCGAGTATGCGTGTAGTATATTTCACATTGGGTCCTTTTTTTTTTTTTTTTTTTTTTTTTTTAGAAGTTTCGTCTTTATGAAAAGAAAATTTACTTAAGAACAATTTACAGAATTTCGTTTGTCTCACAGCCCTAGCGTAATCAAAACCACTAGCCTCACCCTACCTCCTTTTACGACTTGCATTTATGAGTCCCGCCATATATTTCAGTCTAAAATATTTTTCGCAGCCAAATTAATTTGAAAACATTGATTTCTGAAAAGTTAAGAGGAAATCGTGCTAGAAAAGTGAAGTCTGTTTCCCATGCACAGCCTGGATTTTTCTCATCTTCCTCCTCATCTTTTGGTCATACATTCTCTTGTCGGATCTTATCATAACGAACTAGAAAAGATCCCGAATCTTAATCAGACTTGGGATTTTCATCTGCGGAGGTTAATTTGCACTAATTGGAACGCGAGATAAAAGTAGATGCCTGATAACTCGCGCCGTTTTGGGATAATTAAAACGCCGAGTCAACGGCGATATGAACGATGATAGATTCCCGAAAGGGCTTATCGACTCAAGCAATTATTTGCTTTTTTGCATCCACTATTATCACTTGCACACAGCCATTCCTGTACATAACTCATTCGCGGTAACAATGGCTTACAGAACACGGTAGATGTAATGCTTGCAACCTGCATTCGTATTGGTCAAGATTGTAATCTTTTGTATGGAAGATGAGCGTTTTTATTTCGTCTATTTTCCATTGATATTTATCACGAACCATGGGCACACTGCCCGTTGGTATCCGATGCCTCCTTCACTATCTCCGACACCTTTGTCCAGAGCGCAGTTTCTGTAACCCCCATTCCACCAGTCCTTTGTCGTCTATCCATTCTGTTTACACCATCCACACCAAATTATGGATAATGCCGTGCAGCATATGGCTATGTATAGTAACGGTAACAGAAAACGGAGATTTGAAAGAACAAAGAACTGTGGTATTTCGATTAGGCCAAAGCAATTAAGTGATTGCATTTCATCTATGCATTTGTTTCTCGGACTGCCTCTCGCTATTTTCGTCGATTACAAATCAGTTTCGGGCGGGAAAAACTCACTGCTATCTCCATCACAAATTTCTCAGACGGGATATAAAAGTCAAGTCTCGATGCTAAAAGAAGTCATCGAACTTTGGGCATACGCTCTTTTTTTTTTTTTTTCAGATGGGAAATGTGTAAGAACCTATTAAATTCATTTCGTCAGTTAATCCGTTCTGAATGCAAGTTCCAATTAGAACTGAATAAAATTAGATGTCCAAATATTAGCTTTTGGTTTCGATCTCACCAGATCATTTTTAATGGAAAGATTCTATATTAATACTGAATTTATATTTGATAATTTCACACTGGCGGAATGAATTTGCAAATTTCGTATACAAGACCAATATCAAAAATTTAGTTTCCACTGGAAAATTGCAAAATTAAAATAGTCCAATAAACAAAACTGCCTACGATACATACGCAAAAATAGTCGATAATATTATAGAGAAGGGAATAAAATATGAAATATTATAAACTCGTCGTTTAATATTGCGAACGAAGTAAATTTAGCTTTCAACATTGTTTTTTTTTTTTTCAAATATAAAGTCAGCTCCCACACACGAGGTCTCAAGATCTTCTGGAAGAATAAAAGAATCTGCTAATCTGAAAGAATGTTTCTTGAAGACTTCCGAGATTTTATTCTTTGAAGAAAGTACGGGGAAGACTCTTCCAAAGGACAGACATGTGGAATGAAGAAAGGTGATAAACTAGTCGTGAATTCGAAGCTGAAAAAAAATATGGATATTGACGAGCAGCTGTTTGTGTTTGCACCTAATAGGAAAGTGGAGAATTCAGTGGGGTAGCGACAATCCAATCCAGAAGAAGCTGGCAATTTACCTAAGGGATAGGAGGATGCTTGGAAGGCCGTGACATCAAGCGTTTTGGAAATCTAGGGCGACCATGAGATTCGCCAAATCTTTCCATAGCGTGTCCAAAGGTGGACAAGGTTTGCTGTAGAAAAGAACGGCGGAATTCATATGGGTGATCAAGTACACCATCAGTTAATTAGTGAAGCTGGTCGTTAACTTCAATTAAGCACCGAGACAACAGTTTTAAGATGACTTATTTTCCTATGTAGAAAGGGACTGGATAAAAGCTTGCTTTCGTGCTATTCGCATTTCATGCCAGAAATTGAATAGTATGAGAAATTGTAAGGACAGAGGATAGGTGTTAGTTCTGGATTATAAGCTCTTAGAACTGGGGAGGGGGGTGATGTTATCTGGGGACGAACGACTTACTAGCAAAGCCAAAATAATATTTTTGTCCTAACGAAATATTAGGGGAGACAAAGGGCGAATTTGTGGAATAGTAGGGAAGATTTGCTTTGGTGAAAGAGTAAGGCAAAGAGGTCTGCATTATCATTAGATGTTGCTATCAGACGACAGAAGTTTTGCCTGACAGCCTTGGCAAGAAATCAGAAAGCTCGACTGCCATTCAAAGCGAAAGGTCTCGCCCTTACAGTCTACTTTAGATTCCTCCCTTTCCCGACTCAGTTTTGGCATATTTCTTGGCTTAGGTCGAAGATTTTTAGTGGAAAAGGGAATACAGGCACTCATCCCAGCACAAATCAATTCAGTTATTTGGCAAATTTAGCTTTTGCAGTCAAGGCTTAACTGAGTGTATGCTCGTATCTCACAGGCGGAAATATATTTCCTCGTGTGGAAATGATTACTGTTAAAAACTAAACATAAAAATCCTCTAAAGGCATAACAGAATTATGCCTCCTACACTTCAGTTTTGTTTTGTTTTTTAATGGAGTATTCTATTCATGCAGACTACGAAGGTTGTATTATAATTTAAAAATAAAAACTATTGCGCGTGTTATTTTAAAAAAAGTTAACAGTAGTTCATTCCAGAAAGCGAGCACCCCCACATATAACAACAGCGACTATTGCTTAGTGATGAAAGCAAAGAATTCACTAAAGCGAGCTTTCATCAAATACGTTTATGCACGTTTCCGGAGTAAAAAGCATGTTTTATTGAGCATTTCTAACAATCAAGCTCTCCTCTAAATATGTGTGGGGAAGGGAGTACAGCAGATAATCGATTAAACATCTTGTTAGGCGATTGATTTTGTTGGAATCTTAGGAGGGGGGGGGGGTGCTAGGGATGCGATCGGTCAGAAATCCACCATCAAATGCTGACAAATCACTACCACCTGTAAAGAATGTCAGGAAGTATTACATCCCTGAGCAATCTTTCATTTCTCCCCCCCGCCGACACTTTCAAATAAAGGACGATGTTCTGTAATAAATCAGCCTTTCGATCCATCTACCTGTCTGAGCAAAGAATGTCCGTTTTCTTTAAATTCGCTTGTGCCTATAGGCTACACTAGCGACATTCGAGTCATACAAGAAACTCGCCAAACACGCGTGACCTACAAGTGCATCAGACGGCGGGTAAATAACCTTGTCGAAAGGGGTTTTCACTGGGGACCTGGCAATGGTGCTAAGAATAGGGAAAGGTAAAAGACGCAGGCCACTTTTAGAAACCCCTTTCTTGTTCGGAAGCCACGCTTGGAGACACACGTGAACGGTCTACGGCGCAAGGCAAGCTGCACAGAAAGCGGGCATGCGTACAAGACATGTCGTGGATAAGATGAGCACGTGTAACCGTCTAATTAAAACTCCGAAAACTACAACAAGCCTGATTAAGCTGTCCATCAAACACTTAATGTATGCAAGCTAGCCCGCCAGCTACCGGTACCCCCCCCCCCCCCACCCCACACACACGTATTAACTCCCTCATCGTGTTTTCTACTACTGCTGGGATGGCAATTCCTTCTCCCGAAGACAGCAGTTCATGGATATGGCTCGAGTAAGCGGCAGAGAACCAAACTAAATCAATAAGGAAAGAAAATATTGATGCGACAACTCATTACCACCCACTCGTGAATATCGATCGATGGAAAGAGGAGCTAAAGAAAACAGGGAGCTTAAGCTATTCGATTCTATAATCATCTCCATGGGGATGTCATCTGAACTTTGCGGAAGATAACTTCCATGGCGTTTACAAGTAAGATCACATCATGCGTCGGGTGGACTTTATAAAAAGTCAACTTCATTATGCGTAAGAGAACACCTGGAATTCCCGAAAAAGGTCGTTTATCTGTACGAGAAAGGAAAAGACTGAAAACTAACGAGCATCGCCTTTGTAAATTACGATGTATTCGGTGGTGGTTATTCTTCTAAAAGAAGTTATTACAGAGAAGGATGGAGATTTGAAGACGTTTCAGATCGACAGAATTGCATGCAGTATTGAACTACTTCAAAGCACGACCACCACACGTGGAAAGGGAACTACGTTGTTTCTTTGGGAACGGGGATGTAGATGAATTAAATTCCCAATATAGTTATACATGATTTATGATGAGTTTATGCTCGAAATGTTCAATATTGAAAATTTCTGTTCTTTAGGAAGAGTGGTCCAGGAGAGATGCGATACGAAACGTGATGTGAAAAAAAGTTTGCTATAAAGGTAGACTGTGCCTACACAAACCGCCTCTGCACTTTACCTATGCCTGAATTACTAGTTTTAAATCTCATTATCACCGTTTAACCAATTAACAGTTTGAGATAGTTTGTCTATTAAATCAGCGCTTTAACCCTGAAAATCTTGAGGCCGTGTGTTAAATCCAAATGAGAATTTCTGGATCGCGTGTAAATAATGGGGGGTGGGGGATTTCCTGAATATTTAAGGAGTTTAGATTACTGTGAAGTAGCCTTGTGAAGTGTAATAAGTTGTCTGTTGCTCTGATTTTTAGAAGTAATTAATAGTTGAATGTAGATATTAAATGAGTGCATTGATGCATTTATAAAAAACTTATATTTACATTTTATGTTGATTACAAAATGCAAGAAATATTACAAAAAAAACGGGCGTGAATGGAATCAAAAATCTCGTCCACAAATAAATCTCTGAACAAATGAATTGTTTTTCATTTCGTTTGTTCCTTTGATATGCCCAAGTTTTGTCATATTACAAACCGGTTCTTTTGTTTATTAACTCTCTCTCCACCTAAAGACGTGGTAAGAAAAAATACTGAGCAATTTCGCCCAGTAAAAGACCGAATACTCGTACAATAGCCGTTAAAAATAACTATTTTTCATGAGAATGTCCTACAGAGATTTCTTAAAAGCAATGGTCTGCCCTTTACAGTCAATGTACAAGCCATGAAAAGCTAAGATGGCGATTAAATTAGCTTTAACAATGTCGTTTCGTTTATTTATGACTCAGAAGCGGGTGCAAGGCAAAAACACATACAAGATTCTGTACAGAAGCCAATAGTGAACATGTCAGATAACTTTTCACTTTATCTTTATTTTCTGAAGAACCGGCATGGGAGAATTTCACAGGTCAATATTAAAGGTGTTGAATGGGATTTAAACGGTATTGATGCGAACACAGATTGATAAGAAAATAACTATTTATTAACTTGAAAGCTAATATTTCGCTGGTATTATATTCAGCATCTTCAGAGCACACAAAGTTTGTTACAAATGCGAGACAACCACAATTCGGTGTAACAGTGGGGCTAGTATAAGTACCGTATTTTTCGGACGATAAGACGCACCCCAAATTTATGAGACGATTTTTAGAAAAAAATATTTTATTATAAAGGTATTTACAAATTCTTACTTAATTTTTATTTATTGTTACAATCATTTGTATTAGCAATATTCAGTTCATCTTCACTCTCGGTACCATCACTCGTCTCGTTGATGTCACCGTTCGTATTACTTTCGTCTGAACTATTGATGTCACTCCCTTCAAAAATTGCGTCATCTTCGGTACCATCCATCTCATTACTTATCCCGCATTTCTTAAATGACTATAATCGTCTCTTCTTTCACAGCTTCCCATGAATTTTTCACCCAAGTACATACTTCTGAAATTGTTGGCCATTTCATACGTCCCGTTGCTGTAACATCGTGATTTGGCTTTGCCATCCATTTGTTCCACTCTTCCCGCATAAAATTTTTGAATGGTTTATTAATAGATCCATCCAAGGGTTGTAAGTGACTTGTAATGCCTCCAGGAATGACAGCTAATTCTGTATTCATTTTTTTTTTTTTTAGATTGATTGGTTGATTCTGTTTTATGCACTCTGAATTGATCCCACACTAACATTGCAGGCTTTTTAAACAACGCGCCTGGACGTTTTGCCCATATCAAAAAAAAAAAAAAAGTATTCATAATTTCATTCTTGTTTCGTCCATCCAGCCTTTATCTTGAAGGTGGATAATAATGCCACGAGCAATTTCATCTCTCGGTAACGTTTTTCTCTTGAAGATTAACATGAGGGGTAGTTTTGTTCCGTCCACGAAACAAGCTAAAACTACAGTGTAGCGAGTTTTTTCGTGACCTGTTGTTTTGATCACTATTGGTTTGGTGCCTTTTGAATCTACTTTCCGATTTGAAGGAACATCAAAGATTAGAGGCGCTTCATCCATGTTCGCAATTTGATTAAGCTCAAAGTTAAATTTTCTTCTCGTTGATATGACAAATCTGTGGAATTCTATAATTTTAGCTTCATAGTCAGCCGGCATTTTTTGGGCTAGAGTGGTTTTTGTACGCATGCATAACCCGTGTCTTTTCATAAATCTAAAGCACCAAGACGGTGATTCGGTAAAATCTAAAATTCCATTAGCAGTTGCCCATCGTTTCGCTTCAAAAATTATCATTTTTGATAATCCCATGTTTCGATGATTTGTTACCCAATTTTTCATTTGTACTTCTAATTCTGGCCATTTTTCTAGGTACGAACGAAATGTTTTCTTGTGTTTCCATACCAGTTTTAATTGTTCCTCTTGTTTTCTCTACTCGCGAACTATTTTTTCTGTTGGTGGTGGACCAAAATGTGTTTCTGCTGCTGTTTCCATATTGTTTTGCATAATTTATCACATTTAATTTATAACTCACGTTATATGAAAGTCTTGTTTTACACTCACTTTTTCTAATTTTAAGATTAAAAATTTTAACGACTTATAAAAAATAATTCAAATGAACCGTACAAAAGCACATGTTTACACACTAATGACTATTGACGCTTTAAATCGGTGATTCACCCACATGCAGCGGGATAACTTAGGTACTACCTTCAGTGGCGTACTTACTAATTTTATTAAGATATTGCGCCAGTAATTGAACTTCGCTAACAGCTTCGGTACAGTGTAAAGATTCGTATTTTAATGTTACCTTCGAACCATAAGATGCACCCCAATTTTAAGTCGATTTTTCTATGTAAAAAGGTGCGTCTTATGGTCCGAAAAAAAACGGTAATTGCAACGTGCAATACAAGACTAAAGTCCTAATACGGCGCCATTTAAGTTTAAAAAAAAAAAAAAAACAGTAGCCCAAAGTTTTGAAAAAAAAAAAAAAATTTTATTTTTTCAAAACTTTGGACTACTGTTTTTTTTTTTTTTTTTTTTTTTTTTTTAAACTTAGATGGCGCCGTATTAGGACTTTAGTTTTGTGTTGCACGCTGCAATTACTTATACTAACCCCACTGTTACACCAAATTGTGGTTGTTTCGCATTGTAACAAACTTCGTTTGTGTGCTCTGAAGATGTTGGATATAATACCAGCAAAATATTAGCTTTTAAGTTAATAAATAGTTATTTTCTTATCAATATGTGTTCGCATCAATACCGTTTAAATCCAATTCAACATGTGTACGAACACATAAGACTATCCACTAAGGATGTTCCTTTAAACATTAAAGGAACATCCTTAATCCTTTGAGAAAAATTTCCCCACCCTTTTAAGTAAAAGGTTTAGAATCAGTTTCAAAAGGACTATACGTAGATGTAAAATGACCAGGTATAAAAGAAGCCTGAATACTGCGCCCGTACTGTTAAACATGTCCACAATAAAATAGATCTGAGCCATAAAAGCGAGTCTGTGCCAACTGCACTTCGTTCGGCCAGTTTTTGTGATGAAAAGAGATTAAACTGTACCTAAATTGCATCTATTCCTCTCATACGGTTGTCTTCGGACGCCCGCTCTGGTCTGTGCAAAAATCTGGATTCACCTCGCGATGGTGCTATCCTCCACCTCAGCCCAATTAGTTTGATATTGGAATTTCCTTCTGAAGCGAGCGATCAAGTTGACGGCATCAATCCCTAGTCTGGGTTCGAATCCTATCGTGATAGGGATAGCTGCACGAGCCTTCTAGTGGAAGATATTTCAATCGACTAATCGGTACGCTACTTTAAACCTAAAACATCGTATACAAAACCGTATTTGAGAAAAGTTCTTAATAATGAAAGGTTAGCAACCTATAATACCCAGCACAGGTGGGAAAAGGAGCTGGCAAGAAAGGAAATAAAATTAAAGTGACTGCAGTGTTTGAACGGCGCTGAGCACGTTTGTTCAACGCATAGTACAAAGTTGACTAGCTCTCCAGGAAGGTATCAGATTTCGGTGGTTCACAAACCAAAATAAGACTCCTTTCATAATTGTTGAAATTTACCCCCCCACACACAAACTTCCGGAACTTATCTTGATAATAATGCAGGAAGCGAGTTGCACGTTTTACCCATCTCAGATGATCTCTAATTTGCATAATCTCTCTTTCGAATACGGATCGTGGGATACGTCGAGTTTTAGGAAACCCACGGATGAGATGAAGGTGCACCTCATCCGTGCTACAGATGAACGGCCATTAGCTTTTTTTGATGTTTAGTCAAAGTGGCTTTTGACTGATGCCTGCTAAAGAAACCTATATCAACGGATTACCAAGTAGCTGGTTTTTCGTGATCGAGTACACACATGGACAACTACTTACAGCGGAGTCGAACAATAGAAGGAAAAGTAACAAGAAAATAACGTCACGACAAAGCGAGTAAAACATGACAGCGAGAGATTATCTTCGACGGTGCTGCCGATAGTAAATGGCACGCGACTTCGAAGTGCAAGCGTCTCTTGGGTGGAGTTGGAATAAATCATTCATCAAGTTTGTTGTGCGTCCGCACAGTCGGAAACCTGTCCATAGTTGAAGCGAATGGGAGAGTTTGTGTATCCCATAATGCTGACCGCGCGTTTCCGTTGAAGTGGCCACATCGTTTCAACGGTGAATCGAACTGCTACAGCAGCATGTTTCGAGGGCCACACATATAGAGGGTTTACAAATAACGCGAGCAATTGACAGACGCATCCCATAATCTTCCTGATACAAACCTTCATTCCCATGAAGGGGGGGGGGGGGAATCGCCCGCACATTCATGCATTAGAAATACTAATTAAAATTACGTTTCGCAATTCTAGAACAAGAATGACAACTATGATAAATATCGGTATAACATCAGTGATATCCTTTATTGCGTTTCATGTTTTATTTATTAAAACCTTGGGTATGAAATTGGGCAATAAAAAGACAGCCAACTGAAAATGGGTAAAAAATATCTTAACGCATCGTCAGGTGCATCCTGAATGGAGAACCTACAGAACCAATAAAAACATTTCAGTTATTGAACCATTTTTAGTGAAGATGGCAAATTAAATTTGGAAAAACAGAATTAGGGAAACTGGTATAGTACAGAGTTAAATGAATAAACTTGTGGAACCACAGATAATTAAAATACTAAACTAGCTGTTATGCAAGGTGTTCATGTAAAATATCGCGAGAAATAACTTTTGTTGAACGGATTTTCGCTAATTATTTTACAATTAAATTATCCAAATTAAGGGGATATTAAATCCCACATAGTTTTAAAACGGAATAAGAAACTCAAAGATTGGAATCGGAGAGTTTCATGCTGAATATAGTAAACTATAAAGTATCGGCGACCACTAGCGTGAGCTAATACAAGTGACCCTAGTACGTAGTACAATACCGGAGAACTCAATTAAATTACAATTAAACTTGCAACTTTAAGTTACAATTAAATTTTTGTCTAGAATAATAAAATATAAGAATGTACTATGTAATTGCAATAATAAAAGAATTGTAAAGATGCATATGCTGCTAAAAGTGCACCTGCACTAAAGAAATGTTACCGAGAGATTAAAAAGACATAAGTCGGATTAGCGCCGAGCGCCAAAACGATCGTAAAGTCAAACGGCCTGCGATGACGTAGGTTCATTCATTGCTCGTGGCTAATCCTGGAATGTTCCGAATTGAGAACAAAGAACAGTGATTTGAATAAAAGGGCAACACAGCACGTGGCTCAGGGCCATTTTTCGACCTGCGGCTGACCTTTCCTGGACTTGAGCGCAGCACCTACGAGGTCTCCTTCGTGAGTTGAAAGATGGTTGTTGTTCCCGCCGCCGATGCCTGATGTATTTTTGCCGCCCGCTCGCTCTAGGCTGCGGAAGCCACGGCAGAACTCCAGTGCATAATTCGAAGGAAGACCATCGAGGATTTGACCTGAGAGAAGTGTCCACGTGTATCATTAAGGAATCGAACTTCCCTCTCGGGAAATTGTTAAGTAAGCCCTCGTTTTGTTTTGCAGTATGTGATACGATTGTGTCTAGAACTCGTAAATAGAAAGAAAGACTAATTGTTAACTGGCGGCTATATGTGAACTGAATGTCTTTTTTTTTTTTTTTTTAAGACCTTGTTTTGTTCATGTTATCTAATTCTCGAGATGCTTGATACAATATCTGAATTAGCCTTAATTAAGAAGTAAATGTAATGGAAGAGAATTAACTGTGATAACAATTGTGTATGCTTATGAGTTATATTTATCACAGAATATCCTCTATGGGACAAGATTAAGTAATTTTGCTAGTAAAAGTGTGTTATAATCTATGATGTTCAGATAGTGAGTTAGTGTGATATACGGTGCATTTTGTTTAGGTTAGTGTTTAATCATTCTTTCTATGTTTTGTATCATGTCTTTGAAGTCTAAATAAATGTTTTGTTTTTACAACTGCCTGATTCTAATTCCTAAGCCAATGCACTATCCTGAAAATAATTAACGAACTTGTGGGAGTAAATTAGAACATCGAACCACGACTTGCATTTTTTGGATATTTGTGTAGAAGTGCAAGATTACATTTTGTCTTCTTCTCGTCCTGACTGTTAACATAAATTAGATCAATTAAATTAGATCAGTCGAAAAATTAAAATAAATTTCTTAATTGATTTGTGTACGATTGCTCGGGGATTTCCACGCCAGATAGATCTTAAAAAAAAAAAAAAAAAAAGAGGTCTATCTAGCAGCAGAATTAAAGGGGGAGGCAAGAAGTAATACTAAGTAAGATAGATTGAAAAATAGAAGACACTGTAAATATTACATTCAAAACCCGTTTTACGTTATGGATCTCAGAGCTGGATTAGAAATTAAAACTTCATTAAAGAGTGAAGAAGATAGGTATGAGTTTTGAGAAAGATTCGGGGAAGATGGCATCAATTACAAATCACATTAAAAACGATGATATTTTAGGAAGGAACATGGCATATAATGTTAGTATTGGAGAATGTGTTAGAGAATCTAAGGTAGTAAAGGTCACTTAAACATAATGAGAAAGGAAAAGCTTTTTTCAGGAGACCCAGAAGAAGACCAAGATCTCGATGGACTGATGCAGTAAGAAGTGCCTTAGAAAAGTAAAATAAGGTTCCATGATATTGGAAGTCCTGACACATTGATTTGGAGGAAAATTGTTGATAGGAAGTTAGTAATGATGTAAGCTTAACATGCAGTATTCTCATATCTTGTACTGGAGATCAATATATAGGAATTAATAATTTATTAACCTCCAGGACTTTTATTAGAGGATCGAAATATATCCCACAACAAACAAAGCTGCGTAAAGTGGAAAAGAAGTTGTTCTTTCTGAATCAAAATTAAATTTGCTTGTGTCAGTGGGATCTGATGCAAAAATTTATCTCTCCGTGTCAAAGAAACCACGACTATGTATTACGGACACACGGTATAGCCATAACACGTACTTTTATTTTCCCTTCAGTAGTAAAGAATGCATGAAAAAAATTATAATTACACCTTGATACTTTTTACGTGCAGAATTAGCTACGCCAATAGTTTTTGTAATAGACGTTACGTGTATTTTCAATTAAAAATAATTGTTATAAAATGGGTTGCGTTTGCAATCCAAGAAGTGAACAAAGGCGCCATACGATATTAGTTTAATGGTGCGGAGAATCGACTATGGACCTAGAAGAAGCTGTTTGCTATTTTTTTTTAATTTATTTAAATTACAACGTATTGTGAGCCAGTTACTTCTCTCAATAGTTGTGTTCATTATAAAAAAGCAAAAAAAAATTAAAATCCTGAAGTATTATCAGACGTAAATCACACTGTACATTTACAGAAATATTCAGCTGCAAAATAAAGATGGGCCGCATTAAAATGTCTGAGCTAATGTCAAGTGAAAAAACTGAATACCGTGATGAACATCTGCCTACTTAACCAGAAGAGCCTTGACGTGTTCAAGGATCATTAAATACATGGATCGAAGTACTGTATACTGAATTGAGATAACACGTGGATACTATTATCAATAACATGAAATAGTTATGCTTCGTATCCATCCATATGGCCATCTTTCGTTAAGTACACTGTTATACTCGTGAGTTTGATCATTACCCTACGAAAATAGTTTCCCTCTGATGATTACACTGAAATAATGAATTCAGTGCATTTTTCAAAATGCACCTATTAGTTTTCTCAGTAGGTCTACAACCAAGTTATTCCTGAACTCTAGCTAGACGAATTCTAAATTTGGTATTTGGAAACATTAAAAAAAATGAAGCAATTTATTTTTTCCCAGTCAGATCATTTGCAGGGAAAAAAGGATGAAACGTATCCAAGTTATAAGTTCCATGAGTTCCAGTCTGTTTATTGGTAAAATAATTTTCCCCATTCCCATGAGAACAGGCAGTCTTAACTTTGCGAAGACAAACTGGCAACCACACTTCCAACCCTTCAATGGTAACTGATTTCAGGACTACATCAATGCATTAATACTATCCGGGGAAGAGTGTGGTATAGAACATACTCGTTTTTTCGTTATATACTGCAGAAAAAACACCTGCAATTACAAGACAGCACACCAGCTTTTGCCTTAGTTTGTCATAATCACAAACTAAGTTTTTTTTTGCGAGTTTTCAGCATCTTCAAGATGCTGAAGTGCTACTAATAAGATTAAATCGGAGCTATTCTCTGCGAATTATAAAAATTACTAGCAATCGCCTATAAGAATAGTGTGAATGTGTGTCTGGCATCTTCAACTGCGGTACATTCGTGTTTGTCTACTTGCGTGATGTCGATAATAGCTCGCCAATTTCTGTATTACGTAGACGCACGTTGCGATAAGTTACATAAAATACCCTCCCGAGATTGCTCGTCACGTGGCAACTGTTAACACTTCCTGTGCACAACGAGGCAGGAAGCAGCTAATACGCCGATTCATTTTCGTACAGAGGCCCTCAATAGTTCTCTTAACCAATTATGTCGGCAATCAACGAACACGGAAAGGGGTTTCGACGAGTGCTGTAATTCTTGTAGAGGTAGTCGTTAAACCGTTAATAATGTTTAAGGTAGGCTCCACCATAGTAGTGAGATATTAAAATAAAAAAGTAACATCGAAAGTTCATGCACCTTGCAAGTGTCATGACTGATTTAAGATGGAATTGATGCAGAACACAGGGATGATAAGTGACTGGCGAAAGATGAAGTACGCAATCCCACTCCACTGAGCAAGGTCCAGAAAGCCAATTCGATCAACTAAATGGTCCCACTCAAGTAGAAGTCAGAAGGCGTTAAGACACGTCCTCTGAAAAATGATGCGAGGTGACGCTTCCCGATCGCGCGACTATGTGCTAAGGCTTTATTCCATCGCGAACTCTCGCCATTCATTCTCCCCCCCCCCCGCCCCCCTTCTTGGAGAAGTGATAGAGCGCGTTATATCAAATGACATACATACTACTCTATCCCAAGAGAAGTGCAAATCCTTTCCAGATCTGATCATATGTCGACCATCGGATCGATAAGTTAATTACTATGACAGTGTCTCTAAGATATAGGGGAAACGTGTGTTAAGTGGCTAGTTCTGGCAGATCGGAGAACTGAATGTGCCTATAACTGAATGTCTGATGCGCAGAAAAAGAGAAGGCGTCAAGTTAGTTTTGTTCAACTCCATTTTTGAGGAATCCCAAGCAATGCGACATCACGCAGTGCTAAGGAATGCGAAAGAAAAGATGAAATTCCAATCCTTACTCGTGGGGCCAGATGTATAACGAGTTTCCACTTAGGAGGCAGACGATGTCCGTGATCGAGAGCATTATCTGTAACGTTCCCCAGAAGTACCTTACGAGACAAATGGCTGTCATTAGCACGCATGAAGAAACTGGCAGCGTTCCGCCCTTGCGCCTCCCTGCACGCACGCACGCATAGGGTTCTTACATGGTAAGATAATGCGGCGATGGATGAAAATCGGGTGAACTTTGATGGATTAACAGGTTTCAGTAGGAGAATGTGGAGGGGGATGTTATGGAAGAGTAATCCCTGCTCATTTTGAACGAATCGAACATTCGCTGATCAAAATATCCCAATTAGTGAAAAAAGCAACGACAGTTAATTAAACTATTATGACTTTTTTTTTTATCACATTCGAAACTACTAATGTGCAATCCATAAGGACAACGTAATCCCTGTTAAATACGCTGTTTTTTTTTTGTTTTGTTACACCAGGGAAGATTTAGTGTGCAGATTTTAACATCTTGCAATCAATAAATAATCACTTGTGTAACAAATACACCATACTAACATACTATCCTTTAAGATATTTATACGCCTGTACGGTAGAGCTGTTCATAAAAAACTACAATGAATACGTAAATATCAAACAAGATGCTTTCCTTAGTAGACATAAGAGCCTAAAATATATAGCCTAAAGCAAATAAAAGAGGAAATACACAAACTTATTTTGCCAAAAGTATTCAACACACTACCTTTAACAATAAGAAAATAAATATTCTTTTATTCGAGTTTTGTATTTCTTTGAAACTAAGCCAAAGAAATACAAAACTCGAATAAAAGAATATTTTCCCACAGAAACGAAGCTGTTCAAAATAATTGTATAAATGATTAGTTTTTCATATTGGTATTAAAAAGATCCAGTTGCAGATGTAAAATGTAAAAAATTTAAATGCTATTTAACTGCTTCGTTTTATTTTATTCCTAATTAATGTTATGCAACTTTGTACATATTAGCATGTTTTCAGTGATTTTATTATAATATGCATATTATATGGATGTGTATACAACTCATAACTTTGTTACTTTATGCATATTGTAACCTGGACGAGTTGTTGCTCTTAGGTTACACATTGATTAAATTGTATACTAGAATATGAAGCTTACAATACTTATATGGAAAGAAAAACAATTGCTGGTATAAATTCAAGTATCGTTTTATTTGGGTAAAACGATTTCCAAAAATTAAATTTTCTTGCATTTTTAAAGCAAAGCAATTCGAAGTGCTTTTTTTTTTTGGCAGGTACGCGTATGCGGTTAAGATGGAGTTAAAACGATATTGAAATGACTAACCTATATTCCTGGAATGAATTTTCTAGTGATCAACAACAGTTGATGTTTACGATATTGCCGATTAGAATTTCCAAAAACTTCTGCCATACGAGACAAGATGAATCTGAAGTTCCCTTACATTTATTCGAATATCAGTTTCCCTATTTTTTTTTTTTTTCTGGTTTCTCCATGAGAATACACACGATGCCATTACTCCACGTAATTTTTTTTTATGTACGAAAATTCATTGCCCTTTCGCGACGAGTTTTTTTTTTTTTTTTGGACTGCGAGAAGGTGTTATGTAATAAAAAAAATTAAAGGATATACAGACCCATTTCAAGAACCTTCTTAGCCCATCTCTCTCGTGTACACATTAAATCCTATGGGAAAATATACTACGAGATGCCAACGGGATTTCGAAGAATGCGTTCTGAATTGGGCATATGATATAACCGAAAACCAAAATAAAATTTTTGTAGATGGATTTTGTCATGGTACATGTCTACAATGTGCTTGTAATGCAATTGACCAGAGCAATCATTAAGCAGAAACGAAACAAAGGGTCATAGTAACTGGCTTATTACTTATTTTAATGGATTCTTTGTGTCTCTGCAAGGCTTCCCCTGTCACTCGATAATAATCCGTTACGCGAAGGTCTTATCTCGTCATCTTGTTCTGGGTGGCTCCCAGAGACCAAATTGGATAACCTATCACATGTGCTCTATTTGCAAGCCCACACCGAGCGCGTCAGATCTCATAAAAAAGCAATGAATCGCGTTTCAGGAGAATATCGCATGATGTCCTCGCTAGCAAAAACGACTCTTGGTGAAACATATCCGAAGACAGGATACGGTCTCGCATCAGGAATACATATTCATTTTATCCCCTTTTCATTTTTGAAACTGGAGGGAAGAAAAATATTACACGGGGGGGGGGGGGGGGCTTTCCATATTTGAGAAGAGCTAAATACCAAGATATTTTGTACTAATTTTCATACCGTGGCACAAAAATTCGTTTCAAGAACCTTTAAGTATTAAAATAACATTCTACTAACTAAAAAAAGGAAAAATTCCCGTGAATATAACTAGAAGAGCCAATAATGCAATAAAGTTTTTGTAAAAAATGAATTTTGCTCATGGTGAATCAATGAAAATTACAACTAGTTGATTGCCGAAAAGATCGGTTCCCCCCCCCCCCCCCCTTAAAGGAGCATTGGCAAGAACCACGAGTGAATCCTTTTATAATTACACTGATCTTAAACATTTCAGCGTGCTAATTCGAAAAACATACGATGCAAATATTACATTTTGCATATGAAATACAATGTAACATTACGACTTTATAATACAATCACAGCAAAAAAAAAAAAAAAAAAACTATAATAAAATAACTCAATACAATTAAATTTCATTCTGGTATCTTTTGTAGTTAGTACTGGACAAGTCTACTCAAAAAAGCATGAGATTTCGTTTAGATTTGCAGTACATTCCAGGCTCGTATGCTAAAGAAAGAACCATATGTTCGCTTAAGTATTAATTCAAAGTCAGACAAGCAAAGTAGTCACCAGACGGCACTTCTGGGAAATTACTCCGACCCAAGTGTCGGTGCTATTTCGAAACTTGCCTTAAATACTTTGGATTCCTTTGAAAGAAACATGAGGTTGTCCCTTTTCTAAAAGATTTTTCCAATTCTCCAGCAGGAATACCAAATAACTCGACACTGAAAAACTGCAGAAACAAAAATCAATGCTTCGAAAGAAGCAAAAAAAAAAAAAAACTGGGGGAGGGGGAGGAGAAAAGCGCACATCCAAACTAAGATCTGTTGCCAAAGAGAAACGCGTCTCACAAATAGTTGGCCGATGGCACGAGACGTAAGGCACGTGGCGTTGCCAGGGGCGACAGCAAAAGCAAAACGGAAAGGTAACAGGATGGAGATAATTTCTATCAGACGACACACAGCTCCAGCTGGATGCAACTCGGAAAGAAACGACATCTGGAAGGGTTGCCATCAATGTTATTCTGAGAGGCATACTACTCCCGAGTCTTTTTTTTTTTTTTTTTTTTTTTGCGAAATTGTGGAATACTTGAAAAACCAAGACATGACAGTTTGTCCTCCAAAAACGACACTCATTACAAATGCCGAACTACACAGTTCCTTGGACACGCTGCGTTCTAACAGCATGGAGAACTCGACCTTCCGACTTACTCCTCTTGCAATTACTGTGCATGTTAGTTCTACCTCGTGCACACCCTTTAAAGGCGAACGCGGCACAATCTTCAGAACGCAGGGTGGGGTAAGAAGTCGTTATTTGAGCAGTTAAGAAAGTCCGGGTGCACTTCAGAAGCTGTCGATCGAAAAGCCACAAGACAATCCACGCCTCTAGCACGAAGTACGAGCTAATTGGCGAACCTTATCGATTTCACGACAATAATAAAAAAAAATATTTCCAAAAGCCATTCAATTTACGACCGCGAACGAAGAACAAAATATAGCCTGCACATAAATTAGTGAAGGGGTGCTTTCTTTCAGAAAGCCGGAGAAGATAAAAAAGGGGGGGAAAGAGGGGGTGTGTGTGGGAGGGCACAGGCCAAGAGAAAGAAACACAGCTTCTAGAAGGGTTTGCAAGACTATGAAGGGCCATGAATTTTTCATTACAATTCTTGTCAAATGTGCCGGGAAGCAGATCGATTAGCGTGTCCCGTCAATGAAAAACCTCATCTCAGAAAGACATAAAATGAAGTGGAAAGAAATTTGCAAGTCGAGACAACACTGAAGGCGGGCAACGAACTGATTAAACCCATCCTCTAGCTTCAATTCCTGAAAAAACCTGCCGAATTATACATGCAAAGCCGAAATTAAATTTGGAAGCATCTTGCAGTCGCAGTTTCGATCAACTTTAAGGTGCAAAAGAAAATTGAACTCCATTGTACAACTGTAATTGCGAGCACTACTAGACAGCAAGCAGGATCGACGCACTGTTAAAAACAGCACATGCCAGCGAGTCCCACTTCCTCGGGAGAGGGATACAATTTGCCATTTATATTCACGCACTGAATATATCTTTCGGGTAGATAAACTAACAGACTTCCTTACTTTTCAACGTTTTAATGGAGATTTCAAAAAATGAAATGTTGCCCAGTGGTTTAGATTAAGTCAAAGCAACTAAGGCGTTGAAGCAAGTGCATTACGAACGAAAATGGCATATTCAATTGCGAGAAGAAAAGGAGGTTATGATACTGGCTATAAGGACCTTTTTAAAGTCCTTATTGAAATATTTTTCTTATTACGCGATGAGAACTGAATCATCGTTGTTGGTCATAGAAGCAACTGGAGTTGGCATCAGTCGCGTTAGGAGTTGAAAATTGTGTCCGTAGCAAACAAGCAGGGGAAAAAAAAAAAGAAAAAACTTCTTTCCTACGTTCAAGGCCCTCCAAGAATAAGTGAAGACTAAAAAAGGTACCAATCAATATGAACGCCACACTACTTGAACTGCGAAAAAAAAAAAAAAAATTACTGATGCTGAACAATTTTAGGTTTCTTTGGTTTGGTATTAGGGTTGGCGCAACTAAGATGTGTTCCTCGCGTCCTACAAGGAGATTAGATTCCAGGTGTTCAACTGAAGATTAAATGTAAATAGAGCCTATGTTAAATGATTTCTCTAACATTCAATATTACTGGTGCGCATTCATATTGATGCTTCTGTATGAGAAACATTTCGGTTGAACGTAGGCCTAATACTGCACAGACGTTTAATCGGGATTTGCTGTTTGCAATTGCGACTCGAGGAACTATGTGTTCTTGTCCGTTTGCGAGATGAAAACATCCCACCTCGTCAAGACCGGTTTCGAATCGAAACCTTTCTAACGAAATGGCATCGTTAATACTCCCGTAACGAGTTCGGGCGTTAACTATGATTTGTGGTAACTCCCATCACTCCAGTGAAAATCATTCACCGTTTCCATGTTACACTAGCAGACAGGAGATATGATTGAGACTTACAAACTTCTGAAAGGGTCATACAGGATTTCAATTTATGGAGAGCGGGAAAAGGACGAGAGGGCATCCTTGGAAGCTGAGAATGAAGGCCGCTAAGAAGAGGGCGAGGGCTAAATTTTTCTCTCACAGGGTGGTGAGTGTGATTCACAACATCCAATGGATTGCCACTGGATGTTGCGAGTGCAAGCGAATTTAAGAATAAGTACGATAGCTGGTGTGTAGTATGCAGCCTCCCTGCAGGTCTTTCTTAATAATAATTATAGTTTAGCAATTTAGATAGAGAACCGCACTGAAAATATTCAAGATGGATCAAAGCATACGTCGATTGGTCGTTTTTGAATTATGACTAAAGCAATTAAGGCTGAAATCAATGTAGTCATATTACATCGTGTTCTCGGTATGCCTGCATTTGCGGGATTAAAAAAAAAACTGTCGCCTCCTTATGAAACCAACTCACTTTTAGTTGAGTTAGAGCATAAATAATTAGGGGGGAAAAAATCGAACCTTTAAAGAAAAACTAAAGATTGTGGGAAAAGTTCATAAAAGATGAAAGCAACATGGGATAGGTCGACTACGAACAAATTAAAAGCACTAGACAAATTTATTTAAAAAAATTAAAGCGATTTAAATAAATTTTATCTAGAAAAAGGTATTCAATAAAATAATTTGAGTATAAGAAATTACAAGGCTATAAACTCAAATGACTCATGCCATAGTCGAAATTGTACTGAAATGATTTAAATACTAGAATTAGTCAGTAGTTGCTGCAGGCGGTATCTACCTAGGGCAGGAAATACATGGCTCGGAGGCAGAGTAATCTCTCTGAAGATACCGGGGGGGGGGGGGTAATTTTATTTACATCATTAACAGGAATTCTTCGACTAGAGGTGGGGGATCTAATTCCAAGTTATTCCACATCATTGCTTTATAAGGGATAGAATAAATCATTTGAAAATAAACTGCTGACTTCACATCCTTCAGTACTTCAATGTACACATTTTTCTTTGAAAGCATTGGCACGAGGTCACCTCAGAGACCCATTTCGATTGCGAGGTCTTACTGGAAGCAAGACCTGTGGAGAAACTGACAGCTGCGATAATAATGCATAATTTCGCTACTCATATGGAAAATTACCTTTTCCATCGATTTAGCTCTAAATGTCTATGGGTTTAGATGAGACCGCAAACGTCGGAACAGGTCTAGACAGTGATCCTTCCCGTAATACAAGACAATGTAGACGTCCAAAGGAGCTAGCTGTGCATTATGGAATACTGGAGCAATCCGATACGAAGTAATCTCCCTCCAATACACAAGTAGCCCAGTCGTGAAGACACAATGCAAACTGTTTCCTCACAATCGGTAAAAGAATAAAAACAAGTATATAACTAATGATATATTAAGTGTAGACACAGGTATACAACTACTAAATCCCGAAGATGTCTGTCTCCATAGCAAAGTGAATAAGAGACAATCATTAACACCCCAGAGTCCACTTTCATATGGTAAAAACACATCAAATGCTACCTTTATGGAATAAACTATACAGCAGAATTTATCAGGGGAAAATTGCGTCTACAGGTTTTGAATATGTAGTTCAGACGGTAACAATGTTGTCTTTTGGAAAAGACCTTGATTCGAATCCCAACTAGAATGAGAACATTTATAAGGGATTTTCAGATGACCGAGTCGGCCGGTCCCCTAAGGCAGCGCTTTCCAAATTGTGGGTCGCGGCCCCCTTGGGGGCAGTAGGTTTTGTTGAGAGGGGGCAGTGAATTATTGAAAACAAATTTAAGATGTTTTAAGACTAAGTATTTTTTTTTTTATCTTAAAAGAAACGCATTTAATTTTTATTATTTTTTTTGTTATTTTTTATATTTTAATGGAAAAAAAATCACACATTGGTGCGTTTTACGTTTCATGTGCTTGTACTGCAAATGTACAATAATAATATATCTATCTATATAAAAATGAGATAATGTGCCATGTCAAAATGTGTATGTAAGATGCTAAAAATGTAATACTATTTGCATTTGATTTTTGCAATATTCGCTGTGTATGTTTTGTATTGAATATAAATACAACAAATATTATAATATGTCTATGTTACGATTTTTTTTCGAGGGGGGCGGTGAAATATTTTAATTTTGCCAAAGGGGGCCCTGACAATTCAAAACAAACCAAATCAATCCATAACATTAATTCCCGTGCTATTATTAGCACTACATTTTGTCTAAAGGAAAAAAAGTGCATTAAAAATAGGATGGGAGAGTACATCTCTAAGAGTTCAAAATGCTGGTTTCGCTTCCAATATGTAACCGTTCTACTTGTACTTTAAACAGCACAGACTGAAGCCTGATTGGACATCGCAAAGTCGGTTAAAGTAATCTCCACGCTAAAATTAAGATATGCTAGTAATAGTACGCCAAGATGCAAGAGAACTGGGTTATTGACCTAGCTTCTACTAACACGGGGTTAAAGGTCAGTTTGACTGCTGTACTTCTACAGCGTCGTTCCCGCCAGCACTCGACATATTTAATGAACAGCATAATGGTATGCAAGTCTGCGTGTGGGAGGAAGGTCATCGGTGGACAGTGCTTTGTCATGTTGGAACCCACCATATTATCTCTCGTGTGTGTTAAAAGCAGAGGAAAAATTCTTGCCTACTTGAAGATTCTTCACGTATACATTTTTTCATAATTTTGCTTTGAGCAGACATCGAGCGAACACTCAGTTTGTTTTTTACCCAGGGGATAAAAAACGAGGCGTTCAATCCCTTTTCTTCTATAAGCAACTCACGGTAAAAATCCTAAAATAAGCCCAATTCAAAACAGGGGTTCAACTTCAGATTATGCTGGTTTAGAAGACAAAACATTTGTGGGTCCCAAGCAAGGTGTATAATTACTCTTCTCAAATGACGTACAAGTTTTGGTTCCAACAGTATTGCTATCAACACCGTACACCAAACTAAACCTCCTTATAACAGGTTTCGTTGACATATACAAATTACATAAATTACTTCCTAAATGAATGCTTATTACTTGAGTTAAACCAACCGATCATGTCATGGATGCTATTGATTATTTCACTAAAAACACCTTTCATACGGCAATAATAGGCAAGTCAAAAACAAGGGAATCGTAGCTTCGTCTGCATCTAAGTCTAAGAAACCTTTGATAAACGCACTTAGTCGATACCTTCTGGGAGTGAGAACAGAAGAAAATTACTCTCTTCCCCAGTCGGATGGAACATTCCCTTTGGTGCATGCAGAGTGGAACTGAGACAAGATACTTTGATGTGCTACAGAAAGTGATAGTCTTCCCACTCCTCTTTGTTAGCACAGGATTGTTAGGAATTGTCCGTTAAATGCATGGTTTTTTCTGTTCTGCAAAAGAGGGAGAAACTGTTTTATTGAGGAAAATCCGGAGTTAATTTAAATACCGCACTGTGAGCAAAAACAAACCTGCCATAGAGCTTGATGCCATCCAAAAGGGGGACAGTCGCTTATGACCTTCCCTTACACCGATTCCAGTCACTTTCTCAAAACATTCTTTTTCTGTATTTCACCTTTTCCTTCTTTCATTCCGTCTACTTCAGTTCTCTGTGGGAAAAAGACTTCCTCACACGATTTCCTCCAAGACGGGGAAACCATATTCTCTGGCTGTTCAAGAAAAAGTTTCTTGTTTCTCCGTAACCACTCATGAGGCACCGCAATGTTAAAGTTCTGCTACTTCTAGTGCAGGAGATAATTATGACTTGAAGCTTTTGTGTGAGCTCTTCGAAGTCGATTATAGAGTGATGACACCAGTAAGATCCAAAAGGTTACTACTTCGGATATGTTTAGAAAAAATAACCTGCTGAAATGGGGAAAATATCGATTCTTGTTTGACCATCGCATAAAACAATTTAAAAGCTGGAGTAACCTTAGAAGCGTGTTTATGCAATTAGGAGAAAAATATATGCGGTGTAAACACGAACATGCATCATAATAGCACACGCAGGATAACGTAAGGGGAAAAAAAAAATAAAATGAGGTAGTGAAGCGTAACGGGAGTGGGGAAAAGAACACTGCATGAGCTAGTAGATGAGAACTAAAGCGATACAAAACTGGAGAGGAAACTAGATGCAATTAAAATTTAAGAGGAAAAAAAAAGAAAAAATGATTAATTCTCATTTTTAAGTGGGAAGGTTAATTTTATTCACTTTTTAATTTCGTCTTTTTCCAGTTAATTTTAATTGCATTCATTTTCTTCATATTCTTGCAATCTGATTTTACTATACGACTTTAATTTTTTTTATATGAATCCTACACACGAGAGTTTGTATTTCATGCATTAATACGCGGGAGATGTTAACGGTTAGATGATAGGGAACCCTGTTCTAGAGACAAACATGAAACCTTACAAATCACTCCTGGCCTCCAAAAAGGGACAGCAGGTTTCACACTGACGATGTAAGTCACTTAGGCATTCAAACATCAATGTTACACTGCGATTGGAAGCAAAAGCCTGACTGGTGGAGAGCAGACAATCCACTCGACCAACCGCACATAAAATATTTAGTCACTATCCCCTCCCCCTTCAAGTCTTGGGATGATCGCAAATTCTACTACTTTGTTACATATTAAAAGAAAGACAAATACCAAATAATATCCTAAAAGCTATCATAAGTGCGTGTGTGTGAAAATAAGCAAGATTAAATCATGAACTATCATATACGAGAGATAAACCAAGGAGTCGACAGGGATGTCCCTTCTCAGCAACTAATATTTACCTAAATGAAATAATAAAATAGAATAAAAATTTCCATAAAAAAGGCATTAAACTTTCCCCTACTGTGAACTTAAACACTCCTTTTTGCAGATGACCAAATAATTACAAATTCTGAAGATAATTTACAGAAAAATAAAGAATGATGGCCTTTAAAGGACAAGATCCAGCAAGAACTAAAATAGTAATAGATAAGATCTTAGAACAGGTGAATTCATTCAAATACCTAGGATGTATGATCACGTGTGAAAATGAAAAGATATAAACGTAGAAATTGCAAAATATTTAAAATAGCAGGTGTACTTAACTATATTTAAACCAAACCTAGTTCAAAAAATAAACCAGACTAAAAGTATACAATACATCAGTCCTAATTTATGGAAGTGAAATCTGGACAATGAAACAAAGATTAATAACAGCTGAAATGAAGTTTGAGAAAAACTTCAAAGAAAAAATTAAAAAATATAAACAAATGAATGGAACACGTTCAAAGAATGAAAACAGAAAGATTACCAAAACAAGCCTTAAAAAGTACAAGCCATTAGGAAAACGAAAACCACAGGAAATCCTCTTAAAAAAGGTTCACCGATGACTTAAGGTCAGACAGAACAGGCCACACTAGGCCAAAATCCTTAATAGGCATGATGACTGTCCCCCCCCCCCTCCAAGTCTTGGGATGATCGCAAATTCTACTTTGTTACTAAATATTTTATTTTCTGATATGCTACAGATTAAAACATGCTGCAAACATAATGAATATATTACGATTCGTGACGATACATTCGGGTAAGAATATCTAAATGATTCTGAATGGAATCTACTTAATGGCGGCACCAAACTTTAGTGTGGCGGCACAAATACGAAACAGCGCAGGCGTTCATTTCGTATTTAATCATGGCACAAGCCTTCATGCGTTCCCAAGGCACTGGTCGCAGTTGTTGGGCAGTTCCAATGCACGAGCACATTTAGGCGATATGGTTGTACGATCCGCACGTGATATTTCGTCATGAAAAGGAAACGAAGCATAAGATCAACCAAATGGAACATTCAGCAAGGGAAATTCTCATTCAGGTCATTTACCTCCGTTCAGGTCTACGAAATTATACTTTGATGTGGTACATGTAACAAGGTAGCCTTTCTCGACGTGCATAATAAAAGCATACGCAGGATTTTAAAAATGCAAACGTCTTTCGTTCCTCAATAACATCGAGGGTTTTTTTTTTACCCTTTCAGAACTCAAATTCTTATATCAAATGCGAACTAAACTACTGGATAACCGGCGCAAAAACAAACGGCATATCGTTTTGTTCTAATCTACCGTTTATCAAAGAGTTTTGTAGAGTCGATAATAGCTTCACAATGATGTTTGTTCACGCATCGTGCGTGCTAACAATTCATGAAAGACAAGCACCCATTTCCAATACGAGTCCATCGGAAACAGTATCGCCATACACGATAGGACGTAATAAACAATGGCCGACTCCCACGCTGCCGTTAGTGTTTGAAAGAAAAGGAGCCTTTAAAACTTTACACACCAGATGGCAAATACGACTACTAGTGGAGGCTGTCGATAAACACGCGAAACGAACAAAGAGCAGAAAGATGCATCAGCAAGACCGTCCTATGTCATCCAATAAATCGCGTATTCGAGCGCTGGCAAACACTGTCGAATAGAGAAACAGAGGTAAACAGCGTTCGGAGATGTTCAACGAATATAATTTTAGGGATGGGGAAGGGAGAGAGAGAGAGAACGGCGTTTTCAATGAAATGACTATGGTCAGTCTTTGCGCACGCCTTCTTGCAGAGAAGGGAAGGCAAATCTGATTTGCCAGAAGATGGGTTTTTACATTTCTCAACTGACACACCATACAAATGACGACAAAGTCTATCATATTCCGCCACGGAGTTTCATCCTTAGAAATCGATTTGGCCGGTGTTTTTCAATGTGAATGGTAATACTGTGTTTCTCCAAGAACACGTTCAGCATTCCTGAAGACGCAACTGCAGTTCTTGTATCGATTTGATTCTTAGAGTAAAATGCAAGTTGGGACGACGGGGAAATACAAGGGAGGAGCCTCCCGTAAAAGTGTCGCGCTTTCACAAATGTTGCCTGCCGGGTTCCCACACGATTCTGTAAGTAGTTATCTAAATTTAAAACTTTAGTTCCTATTAACCGGCTTGAAATGCGACGTGGCTAAGACAGCACAAAAAAGGTCTATTCACTCCAATTCGTGCGCCATGTTTTCATTCACAGCCATCCCGAACACAAACGTCGACCTTCGAACTGGACGTTGACTTAACTGGGTTTGACCGTCGAGACCGGTTTTTCTCCTCATAGTGCACACTGTCATACATACCCGGATGTACGCTCCCAGGGGAACGTGTCAAACAGTAGCTACATCTAGTACAGCAACCTGCACATAAAACAGGTGATCACACTAATTCCCCAACCCCGAAAGGGGAAAAGTGGAGGATCAGCGGGGAGTGTGCAACTCAAACGTGAAATAAGTTATTTTGTTGTTATTTAAACAAACTTCTCTTCGGGAAAGCACATAATTATAGCAGAGGAAATTATCGTGAGCGTTTTGAGATAATGCATGAATAATGTTGGGTCACTTAATGACCAGCTACCGAGCGCCTCGTATGATCATTTCAAATGATTCAAGGTTTAAAAAAAATGATCACACCATGTGTATTCAATAAGACTTGAGAGGGGGAATAGAAAAAGTTTTAACTATTTTAAAACTTCAGCTTTGAAGAAAAATGTTGACGAGTTTTTGAAAGTACACGTGTAAGCCTTCTCCGTTTCCGAAGAAAAATCGTTGGATTCGAGACAGAAAGGGAGTTGGTAATCTGCTGCATCCGTCAAGATAATGGGATCGATCTCGATATCAACCACACAAGCGTACTGATGCTGTAAAATGCGGATTTGGCCCCTCCCCTCCGTCATCTCGAGAGCAGCAGACGAAAACGCACGTTTCAACATACAAGAAGCTGTCTACAGTTTGTCATCAACTAGTAGGGGGCGGTTTCTCCTTCCCCCCCCCCCTCCCCCGAAGCATCCATCGCTATTTCGTAACGGCAGTGGATGAGCCATTTCGAAAGTCGATGCACGAAAGAAATTCTCAAAAGAAATCTTTGCCGGAATATAAAATAAGGCAGACGAATGGAGGGAATAAAGCAGGTTTGTCTATAGTTCGCAGTTGCACGCTGCGAGGGCCCACGGGCAGGAGAGCGAGAAAGTAATATGCTTACCGTAAGTCACCACGGTGTTGCCTTCGAAATAAAACGGCTTTTGCAAATATCGTAACATATGAAAGGAGCAGGATGAGTACATATTAATGCACAGCATCCTGAGAAGGTCAACACTGTACACAAACTCCCAAACATTCCGAAGATTAGTTATTGAAAAAGAACAGCAGTGATTGCTCAGAAAATGAACAAATAAGGCTAGACGGAAAGCACACTGCGTATCAGAAGATTATGACTACAGCCAACTGTTCGTCCGTACGCACGCACATAACTCTTTGGTCAGATAAATGATGTTTGGCATTTCGGAACCAACTTTCAGTAGAAAAAAAAATTTCCCTACAGTAATAGGAAAAAATTTAAAGTTGTTTTTTATACATTTATTTTATACTGGGCAACCTTTGGTGCTAAAATTAGCAACTGACGTTTTAGGATGAAGCGGTAAGAAACAGAGTATGGAAATGTGGTGGTGGTATGTAACATTACTGTACAGCTGAAGGACGAGATTAACAGTCTTGCAGCAGGATATATAAACAGGCTTGTGGTCGCAAAGTTCATCCAACCAGTGGTTACACAATTAAGTTGTAAATGCTCTGATCCCAGTGCTATAGGTGGAATTCCCAGGAAAAATAAAAATATAAGCGACCTTTTCCGGGAGCTCCAACCTCTGAGATTGAGCCTTTCGTGAAAATTCCACCCATAGTGAGAGCAGGCTAACGGTTAGTAATCCACGAATTTTGCTGGACCACACTGGTTTTTTTTTCCTCTTCCCAAGCCAATTCAGTCCAAGCAGGACGACCTTTGAGGTCTCTTCAGAGACCTCAATAAAGATCGAAACCGGTCTGGGTAGTGACCCTTCCCTTAATGCGTAGCATTATACATGTGCGCAAGGAGATGTGCTTTGCATTATGGGATACTAAGGCAAATTATGTAAATACCACCTTTACCACGAGTTGCCCCAGTCCTGAAAATACTTCAGGCGCAAACCTTGTTTACTTATACTTGGATAAAGGATTAAACCAACTATATAATTTCTTGGTATCTTTAATTTATAGTATAACCAAGTGAAAAACTTTCAACAACCACCAACTGCCTTCATCTGACAACCGCGTTGTCGGAATTGTGTAAAAGACTCAAAGGATGCATACAAGAAGAGGCCTTATCCACTATCAAAGGAGACATGTCAACTTTAATACTATTGTTTAAGTTTGAGGTGCAAGCGGACGCTAGTAGCTTAACATTGTATCGATCCCCCCCCACACACACACACCATCTCGAACTGAAAATAGTCATACGCTTTCGAGTGAAGTAATTAACGATGGAAGCTGATCATCGTAACCATACCGATTTTTTTACGCGAGCATGCTAAACCTTTTGGCAACTCCCATAGGCACAGATGACTTGCTACTGCTTCTGCCTGGTATCTCCCGCTCTGGGCCTGGCTCCCACTGAAGAGACCTCAATAAAGGTCGAACTAGTCTGGGTAGATGGCCAATCCCTTTAATGCATAACAGTATACATATCCACATAGGAAATGTGTTTTGCATTATGGGAGATACTGGGTTAGAAGTGCCTGGTAGCTTGCTCCATCTTTGCCACGAGTTGCCTTGGTGTTGCACTACTTACTGGATAAGATAGTACAACACTATATTTAGTCCTGAAGATATTTTCAGGCGCAAACTTTGTTTGCTCTCACTGGGATAAAGGATTAAACTAAATCTATTATATATATCTTCGGGTTGTTGGAAATTTTTTTTTTCTCGTATTCTGGAAATGTCAACTACATGCGATAGCCCTCCGGAGGGTAGCTGCAGAAAGGAAGGAACGTCCAATACCCGTAGTTGACAGTTTGACTTAAGTAGTTCTCTTCCCGTTGTCTTTGCAGAAAATCGATAGTGGCGTCGTTATTGTTTCTCGCTTGTTTGGTAGAATACTTGAACGGATGGGCAGAGCTTGACAATTAAAAACATGATTTTCAGAAGACAAATATTAACGCGATAGCGTTTTCGATCTCTGAAATGGAGTTAGGAGAATAACGGAAGTGAATTCTGGATGGTGTTCGTGCTCGAATTAAAGTTTAACATAATACCAAGCTTTATTTAAGCATTTGGAATAACGTATTCCAGGCATTTTTAGGGATACGTTTTGTCTTAAGTGTCCGGTAACAGTATTCGTATTCGAAGATTACTCCACATGTAACTGATATGCTGACCGAAATGGGGAGGCTCGGCAGTGCGAATTTAAATTGGCCAACTGTGCTTTTCAGCAACGCATCATAACTAGGGTACGGAAATAGTCCAAGGTCTCCTAATCCACATCTTCCTCTTTGAATTCAGATATAAAGGACGCTTTGTTGAATATCGCGGTAAAGAGGTATTTATCTTTACAGCGGCGGTGAGGACACACTAAACTGAATTCGTCAACATGGAATAATCTCACTATATCGAGTTTCTCTATATTTCTACTGCCAATGAAGAAATTAATGATTTAAGCAGAAGAATCTGCTTAAATCATTAATTTTAACTACAGTTATCAACTTGGAGTAGCTTTGATATTAGCATGCTGCATTAATTCTCAAAACAACCAAGAAAAAGAAAGCTTAGTCTTGAATTGCTGAGAGAAACAAAAACATACCATTGAGAATACACGGATGTATTATCGAACTGTCTCCAATGAAACACAGAACTTAATCTTATAAATATAACTGTGTTCATCAAAAGGTTGTTTCATACACTAGATAATCTTCAGTCAGGTGTTTACAGAAATATCAATGCCAAAGTAATCGATATCAGGCGGAAAAATAAATGCGTACAGAGGATTCTCGAAATATCGCCCACAAGAAAGATTAAGTTGTGTAATCGCAACAACTGTCTGATAAAAATTCCATCCCCGAAAAATCCAAGTGCATATTACTCGCACTTGGACGGCAACTGTTAGGGTACAGATCTTAGTTTGTGATTATAGGTGGGTACCCGCATCATGCATGCATGCGACGGAAAGTAGTGAATAGTGAACATAAAGCAAAAAAACTAGGGAAATGAAAAAGACTAAATTACTTTAGCTTCCAAGGAAAGTTGTTAGTCATTTTTTTACTTATCTTGCAGACATTCTTTGGGTTACTAACAAGTCTGACTTTTGTGGGTTTTTCATCCCACAAAAGTCAGACTAGCCAGAAGAACAGACGCCATTAAAATCACAGAATACACAACGATCGAGTCCCCTAAGAACAGCAGGATTTAAATGCAAGTCTTCCCGTTTCTCGATTGCATCTCCTGAGGAACCTTATTTGTCAACTGCGTTTCGTTTTACACGTTCAATGAAAGAGCTTTTCTGAAAGATGTTAGGAAATCGTTCTTATGTTAATGCTTCTATATTTTCAATGAAGGAATGTATAGTTGCTCAACACGTCTATCTGAACCATTATATATTAAATAGATTGGCCCGTACACCATGAAACAACTGGCGAAGAAAGTCGAAGCCAACAAGAATTGGCGATATCCATATTCTGTGTCAGTCCATGTTTAGTGCTTCCTCCGTCTACGAAGAGCGGTTCATTATACTTTCCGGCACACGCTGCAATCTTAATCAGGAACCAGTGAAGTGCACAGTAGTGTCCTAATGGATACTAATTAACTGCAAGTTATTCTCACAGTAGGTCTTCTTTGCAATTAGTATGCCAGTAGGTGTCGGACTAGAGGAGAATTTTTACTGAAAATTAGATCCTACTGTTTAAAACGAAGGGCAATAAACTGCAAAAATTGGTAACTGTTGAGAACTTTGGTATTAAGGATGTCGAAATAACATTGACGATTCGTATATCTGGACCTTCGTGCCAAATATACCAAACACAAACCCGAAAATGTTGAAATGAAGATTTTAATTTAGGTGACTGCCCTTTACCCATTTCAAGACAAATTGCGAAGCCAACACAGCATCACCCGACATCCTGTGTCTGCTTGCACGAAGGGGTAGTGGTGGGCGAGGGCGATTAAGAGGGAAATTCGCTTCAGCGAATGTGCCACACCGAAGTTCCGCTTTGTATAAAAGCGAGGATTTAATCACCTGTCTGTGGAACTCCACCAGGCAAGTACAGTATCCAACTTGAACTTCAAATACGCCCACGTGTCTGACAGCGCACAGAAAGGAGAGAAACAGTTGCAGGAAAGTGCAGTTTAAAAAAGCAGTCTCCGTATTTCTACGGCGCCTTCCTTCTCGCAGTTTTAATAAACACACTTGGAAAAAGAAGGGGAGGGTGGAGATTGTCAGCGACTGTACAGGTCACGCAACGTTTGTCTTTAAAGCATTTCCTGAGCATCGAAAGAAACTTCGACATTCTGTTGGAATTAATCCCGGTAATTGGTTTTGTCGAAGGTTTAAAACTTACCGTGGTACCTGGAGAGAAAGAGGGCGTGATTTTTGAAAACGTTCTCTAATTATTAGCAAAAATCTCGAACAAAGCCGGCCTAGCGAAAGCTACTGTATGGAACGAGACGAAGCTAAACTAGTTATCAGCAGCCCATTGTTTCCATCGCGTTAATTACACACGCGAATGCATGGCGCGCGCACTTTCAGTGCAGGGAACCTTAATTATACAGTGTTGACAAGAGGACTTTCTAGTGCAACGATTCACAACTCAAAAAAATAAATAAAATAAAGCGCTTATAAATTAAAGTGTTACTACCAGGCATCCGTCTTTCCCCACCTAAAAAGTGTCATGGACGCTTCACCAGGTATTGTATATGAAGCGTTCAGTTGTTGCACATTTGAAGACATCCTCTGAGCAAAGCAGCCTTTCGAGCGCGCACACGTCAAGTTTTTTTCTTTAAATGTGTACCCAACCCACGAAAGGTAAACCTACAGTATCGTGGATAACCTAAATATTTTTTTCGTTCAATTTTTTGGACTTTTACGTGAATGTGCATTCATCTTCGGCACTTCCAGTCAAACCGATTTTAAAGCGAAACTGAATTTTTCACTATTAATACGCATAAAACAAAGTGAATCAGCCGAGAAAAAAAAAATTACTAGTCAACTACTTGAAGTTTATTTAACCATCACTAATTGAAAAAAATACCGCGAGCTTCCAAAGCTCAGCTGGTAACGTCGTCCCTCGACTGGGTTCGAATCAGATCTGCACTGTGGGGAGCGCTTCAATTAAATACGAAATCACTGGACTCAAGATTCCTGAAAGTGTTTCGATCCTACAAAAATGTGGCTCAAAGAACACCTGCAATAAAATAGACATACTGGTATTCACAACCTTCGATGCTTCGGCAGTAATTAAAATCACACCAAGTTTCCTGTGGATGAAAAAAACCGGAATAGTTATATTTACTGCCTCTTTCTTTGAAGCCACTCAAACCAAGGCAACTGGTGTCGATTGAGGCAATTGGCACAGATTCCTCTTGGTCGGATGTCTAGGTATCTGTAAAGAGTTTACCGCTCAAAACCAGCCCAGGTTACTGCATTGACGCCATTTGTGGGAGATGATAAAAACTGATAGGTAAAAAAAATAATGAATATAACATTAAAAACAAGTATACAAGGTGATAAATCTTGCATTTTAAACCAGCATATTGAACTACCTTGGACTAGCGTGTCCTATTGGAAAACATGATGAAATGGAGGGCACCTTGCCTACGGAAGGAACAAGTCCACCTCTAAGACAAGAGAAATCTAGCAGTGCGTCATTGTGAGTTTGATACCTAAATTTAATCTGCATGATGTCGGTCGACATCATGTAGATTAAAATTAGTCTGAAAGATAACTGCTATGCTTCTAGATTGGGAGAGATGGAATTCTGCAGCTGTATTTCAATACAGAGCATTAAGTTCTCCTGTGGATTAAGTTATGGAGGTAAGGGACAGCCATAAAAAGGTAACCGATAGACAGAACCGCAACGGAAAAATGCATCTAGAAAAGAGCTCTCATATGGAACATTCCCGATGACTGGAAATGGTTTTAATATTTGGAAACATTTTCTCGTCCAAGGATTCGTTGTATGAAGGTGTATATAGTTATCGACATACTGAACCTGTTGTTCTTTGCAAAAACAGACATGGGCACCTCACCTCAATCATATCTAGGAAGGACCTTCATAGAGACTTCCTCAGATGAAAGCGAGTCTCAAATGGCGGTTGCTGGTTTTTCATCCCGCAAAATAGGCAAGCCAGAATATCTAACAGAATACACGGGCATCAAGGCCTTAGTTGATTTCGTCGTAATTCAGACCTCACTCTTTACTCCAATCATTTTTACTGTTCACCCCAATAGTAGGATTCGGATTTCATCGGAAAGGATCATTTTCGCGCAAGATAATGACTGCCTTCATTCTATGCTGCACAGCAGTTAACCTGAACGCCGCCTTTGAAGTTCAGTGGTGCCCGTAGCATCTTGTTACAATCAACTTTTCTGAAGTTATTTTTAATCGCAATTTGTAATTAAAAATAGCACTTCTCAATAATGCTAGACTGGATATTTCTTGTATGGCACCACCAAGTCCTTTCTTGAAGTCAGTTTATTGTCACATTTTTTGCTAGTTTAAAGAACTCAAGGGGATTTCTTACAATCAACTTTAGTGATCTAATTATTAATACGATTTGACGGTGGCAATAAACACCACTTCTTTAATGTTATTGACTAAGCAAAGCAATATTTTTATGATTAGTGGATAATACCATTTCCTGGCTGCACTTCATCACTATGTATCTGTAGCATACCTATTTAGCATAACAGTACGCAAAACCTCATCCTATTTTATTGATACAGCCTAATTTGTAATTAGGCTGTTTCATCATTACATGAAGACACTATAGGCATAGTAGTCTACATATGAGGGGCAACCTACCAGAAAGCAAATTCAATTTGAATTTTTTTTAGCTGTTGATCGTTACGATTTTATAGCGTCCTTTTCTGTTAACTTCCAAAAACATCCTAAATAAATTTAGGTCGAATCGAAACAATTTTTGTAGATGCGCAGTTCCTAAGTAGCAGATAGACAATTCAGTTAGCGCAGGGTTCCAGGTTTGTGACAAATGGACCGAATGCAGTGGAATCGATGCTAGTTAGGATGGGAACTAGCACTTCGCACCTCTTTCAAGAACCCACCTAAATCGGCTCGAAAGATACTCCTGGTGATGTATCTAAGCATTAACTGTATTCATTCCAAACATAAGGAGGGATTCAGTACTTCAACTATCTCCATCTGAACCCAACTTACCACAAAGAGAATAGTCAGTTCAAACGATTCCAGCCAAAGAATCGTATCAGATAAGTGTCGTTACAGAATGTACACAGAACAATTCGAAACGATTTTGGGTTAGATAAATGAAATCCGTAAAGATTAAACTTTACAACGTTGACCGCCTTTTATCTTAAAATGTTTTAGAGTAGCTTTGTATTATTTAGTATGCAGTCAATCAAAATAAGCATTAACTAAATTAATCGATATGAAATTTAGCTAAAGAAACACCATTAAAAAGTTTAACCATAACACCCTTATGGTTACTATAAAAACTGCACTGTTGTTGGAATGAAAAATTAATATTATTCAGAATTTTTTTTTTCATTTTAACAAAAGCAATATCGTGTGATTAGGTGATTTCGTACACGGTTTTTTCATGCTTTGAATTTTATGTTATGTGTAGTGCATGGAGTTGCACAGGAGTCTTCTTCATAGCTGTCTTAGGCGCTTTCTGAAGAACTGAGTGATCGATTACAGTACATCTCGATAGCCAATTTCAGTTATGAAACGCCATCTTCAAAAAAAGGTTCTGAGCTTATATTTCTAGTCGAAATTCAGGGTCATAAGAAATGCACTTTAAGAAAATCAAAAAGTAACGGAGAAATTTAATTCTGAACAAAGTGATCGACAGGACATCGGAATGAAAATATCGCGAGTAGAGCAGGTTAAAATGTTTTCGTAACACGAATGAGTGGTAAAGCAAGTGCAAAGCGATATCATACGCGTGAGGTGTTAAAACCAAACGCCTGATCTGTTCAAAAGGTTCTCTTAATGTTTAATAGAAAAAGATGTCCGCAGTTTTGTAATAAAAAATGAAACCGTACGATTAGTTCTAAAATTTCTATGCGTACACGACACATTAAAATTTGCTGCTTGCCTGAAACAAAATTCCACTTTAAAATCAAATGCGTATAAATCAATGAGAGCGATGAATGGAGCGTGGAATTCAGGACGAAAAATAAAAAATATAGCGGCTAAATTATTCTCCAAAGTTCGTGCGCAGAAGCATTAGTACATCGTTATGGGCGCTTCTACATACCTCTCAACCATGGAGGTTATTTACTGTTTTTGCAGGGCTCAAAAAAACAGGTCAACGGGAAGATTATGGGCGTCTGTCCCACATCAGGAAATGACATTTCCGATTCGCGAGCAGTAACAGCTAATCTAGAAGAATTACAAAAACATGCATTTTCTCTCCACACACAAACCTGGATTTTCATCAAGTTAGGTACGTTCATGGTTCAAAAAGTATTTTATAGATTGACTAACCAATTCTACAAGAAAAAAAAAGATCAAGTATACATAAAACAAGTCTTTATACAAATAAAAATGATACAATGCAAATTGCTGCATTTTTTCCCCTTCCAAGATGTAAGCGATTTTTAATTGGATCAAGAGAAAGCAATCCTCTACAGGAAGTCCAGACTTATCGAAGGAAGGAAGGAAAATGACAATTGAATAATTCAGGCTCAGCTATTCACGTAGGCAACGCATTTCATTTCTTTCATAACTCAATGTTTTTGTAGTGTTAAATGCCACAACCATGAAAGTATTAAATGAGATGCAGTATTTTTCAGTTCACTTCAATCACATCACTCAAATACTGGAAACTCGATGCATGGAATCCTCATGTGTCAATCAATATGGGTTTAGATCCGGGTGCAATACTGAAAAAGCGCTATTGGAGTTGTATAAAAAGGTCTATAGTGGAATAAATGAAGGAATGCACACAGCAGCTGTTTTTCTTGATATATCTAAAGTCTGTATTCGACTGTGTTCATCATGATCTATTGCTACCGAAAATGTCCAAATACGGCATTAGGGGAATTACTAATGTGATTCAGATCCTATCTGAATAATAGAAAACAATATATCAGCTATGATATATTTAAAAGCACAAACATAAAATACGGAGTCCCACAAGGATCAGTACTAGGACCCATCCTATTATTAATACATGTTAATGATCTATGTAAATAGAAACTTTTCGACAAAATGATATCCTCTGCTGACGATACAGCTTTAGTATATACCGAAACAACCTTTGAGGATCTAAAAAATCGAATTAATAGCAACAACTGATTTAACATTAATACCGGCAAAACGAGATATATGTACTTTACATTAACAGACAAATTAGATCACAGTATAACTAAAATGGCATGAAAGGAAATGTAGTGATACTCTAAATTGTAAATGTAGCTTAATCAAAAAAACAAACTCATGTATTTGGGCCTCCATGTCGATAGCAATTTGAAGTGGAACTCCCACACCACTTTCTTAACAAAGAAGTTTAGGTTCATAATTAACAGAATATATTATGTTTAAAAATTTGTAAATGCAGCATTCTTAAGATGTTTATACTATTCCTGGGTAAATTCCTCACTGCAATATGGCATTACCTGTTGGGGCGGAGACTATTATAACAATCCGCTTCCATTAATAAGAATACAAAACAGAATAATTAGAGCCATAACTACTACTGACTTCCCACACTCAACCAATGATCTGTATATCGTTCATAATATTGTACCATTTCAGAAACGATATCTCTTATGGTTGTCTGTTATATGTAAAAAGAAACACTGAAAGATTCTTGGTATATAATGCAGACTATGGATTGTGCTGAGGGTCGAAACACGCTACGCTGGAAGTACCTAAGGCTAACAAAGAAATTTTTAATAAAATCTTTCGAGTACATTGCGACGAGTAGCTATAAACTTCCGAATGAAATTAAATCTATAACCTCAGAAAAAGACTGAGAAACTACCTTATGGGATTAAACAATGTTGACAATTACTTTAAAAAGTATAGTATAAGAGATTATAACTTGTATATCATATCCAATTAACTTATTGATTTACAAATTGGTTCATTCAATTAGGAATTAAAATATCAATGTGTACATTATTATAACTGGTGAGGGAGCCCTCTTAGATGCGGTCCCCGGACTCAGTGTCTGTTTTGAGCTAATTACTTCACTAGTAACCAGTATGGCTACGGCCCTTGGCTACACATATTTGCATCAACTAACTTGCATTACTCTAAACCAGTTACTTATAACTTTGAAACCATTCGAAATATATTATATTCTACTTGCATATATAAGTAAACTTTTTATTAACCATAATAAAATAATAGCCAAAATAAGTGTTAGTACCAACAGAACATGATAGTAATACTTGAATTTTATTTTGTAATATTGTACTGTGCATTGAATCGTATTGTGAAATATTGTCATAATTATACAAGTTGAATAGTATAATATGTATACGTGATGTGAATTAAAAAAAAAAAATTCCTTGGTTGATGAGATACACAGGGGCAACCGTTTAATCAGATGGAAACTTGAGTTCAAATCTGTGCACAACAATAATAATAAAGTTGCAGCGATATATGTGCAGTGGAATCGTAACCCCAACGTCGGGGTTTTTATCTACCTATAATCGGAAACCCCGTTTCCAGAGACAGAATGCTTACAATAAGCAAGGTCTCAGACAAGGCGATGACATTCAATACCTAATGTGGGATTCGAACCCACAGCAGCTTGAAGAATGGAGACCAAGCATGTATGAACCAATACATGGTTGGGGCTTCCGCGAGTTGCTATCCATCAAATGTGATACTCAACCCAGTTATGCTGACAAAATGCATAGCTTTACACACAGCCACAATCCCATTTCTTAGTTCGTAAATAAACAGCACACCCAAGGCATTCGTATACTTAACAAAAATAGAACCTGATTAAGAGATTCGGGAATAATAAATCCAGTGAAAAACCGAAGTTATCCAAAACAGTGGTTTTGGATAAGGAGGTCACAAAAGGTGGTCAAAACTAGTCTCTCTCGGATTCTTTATTCAAAAGCAGAATCCGGACTAAGTTTGAAGGTGAACCGAAAGATTTCATTTGATATCAAGAACATATTACGAAAAAAACATTATGTAAAATACTTAATTACAAAGACGTGAACACTTAAATTATGAAATCAAGATAATCAAATGGATTTCCACTTATTACTACAATAAAAAAGTTCATGAAATCCTGAAAAACTTCATTATAAACCCACAAACCTATACAATCCTTTGTATAGGTTGGCGGATTATAAGAGGTTTACAGCTATACCAGTTAGTCATCGCGTGCTTCGCTTTTTAATTGGTCTAGCTTTGATATTAGAATTAAAAGAAAAAGATTAACTCATCTTAAAAATGGCCCATCATATGAAGGAGCGTTTAAGTTGGAAGACAAAAACACGGAAGCCACCAAAAAGAGTGGCTCGATGGTAATTGAACATTAACTCGGAAGGGTTTCTAACTTTAGAAAACAAACGACGAGTGGTTAAAACTGTCTCCGACTGAGTGACCTTTATAAGATCATGCGTTCATCGCATCTAATTTCCTTCCGCATGATTCCCCGACCGACATTAACGATCGGCAGATCAACCCGATCAGCATTCTGTGCCGCTCGTCCATTTTTATCCAGTTAACTCGTAAGAGTTCTATTTCCTGTTCGACTGCCATTTTCATGGGTAATGGTGGGCGCAGATCACAAATCCCCCCTGCGCTATTAGAATAAGGTTAACCAGGCAGCACAAGGGAGCGAGTGTTTCGTGTCTTTGAACGCCAACAGCCGCAAGTGGTCAAGGTTATCGTCTGCTCTCGGCAAACTGTCATTTAATATCTGGCGTCAACGTACACTTAAACGAGCACCCTTTCCGATTAATATTAACTGGAGTGTTTCCATGAAAAGACAGCACAAGAAATCAAATCCAAAACAATACTGAATTTAAGTCACCTGATGGCTAAACATGGCTACCTACAGCAGATCTAACTACATGCAGGTTATGTAATTAGCACAGTTAACTTTTTCATTAAGCTATGTCACAATAACCTTTGCAGTGTGGTATGATGAACTGTCGAGTTAGAGAAAAATGAGTTTCTTCCAAGGAAGAAACTCATTTCACATGTGAAATGACATATCAGAAATGAGGCGTTATCAGAGGATGCCCTACAACACCTCTGTGGAAGCCCGTAAGTTGTTCGTGTGTTGGCCATAAAAATGCAGCATACGCTAGCTGCCGATAAGAATACACGTTTCACCCTAAAATGGGAACGTCTGCATGTTGATTTCTACAGTGTACGCAAGGTATCATTATGTTTAAATATGAAATCATCAGAACATGAAACTTGTTTTTCAGAGCAATATTGTATGTATGAAGCTCCTCCATTAGAGTATCAAGACACGAAATGAGATTGGGTTGCTGAAAACACTTGCATTTGAACCTCAAAACTAAATTTTGGTTTCTAAACTATCAGAGATATCAGATCGGACTGGCTGTGACAAAGTCGTGTATACGGAGCATGAAAATTTAACTAGTGGGCTCAGTACAAGACTATTACTGTTCAACCTTTATATAAATGTTACTTTTACTGGAACCTTCATCTGCAACTGTATGCAGATGAAGCTACAGAGGGTTATTAGTAATATGCCGATGTTGTACTTCAGGATATGAAGAAGCTCGGCGAATAAATGAAGAGGTCAGCTTAATGCTGCCAAGTAGAAGTGTGGATCCCGAAATTGGAACGTTGGGATCTACCGATGGAGAAGCATCCTACTGGTCAAAGAAACTAGTGATCTTGAAGTGACACAGACAAATTTGAAGTTCAAGGAACATGCTGTGAAGACAATCCAGAGGACTGCTGTAATACCAAGATGCAGATGATTGTTCCATCATCTGCATCTTGCTGTAAGGGCTGTAATCAAATATGCAGTAACCAGGAGTTGGAGGGATGAACAAACAAGAGCAGCGGTTTTCAATCTTTTTATTTTTATCTTACGGCACAATTAATTATTATTAAAATTCTACGGCGCACCATTCAACCATTCAGGTATTAAGAAATGTATCGACCGTTTCAAAACAGACGAAACCCGTGGCAACCTTTTATGGACCAACCCTCTTTTGGAAGATCTTTGAAACGCCATTTATTTATGACACCTTGTAACGAAATACAACAGAATAAAGTTTCCAGTAATTAACTATTACTTTTTCTAATATAGATGTAACAAATGTTTTTTTTTTAATCAATGAGAGACCTGAGCTTGGCCTTGTTTCATTATTTCCCTTTCAGTTGTTCACTGATTAAATTTACCTCGTCTTTATACGGCGCCAATGCTAAAGTGTAAGCGCAGCGTAGGCTATAATTGTCGCACAACTGGAGGAACCAGTAAACGTGAACATTGACTCCATACTTTGTAAGTAATGAGGGGAAAAAAAAATTCCTTTATATATCAAAATCTTGCGGCACACAGGTTGAAATTCGCTGAACTAGAGGATACAAAGATGGCTAACATGATTATGACCGCATCGTTTAGGCTGTTCAGAGGTATGAACCAGATGCACCTGGGAGAGGTTTTTTCTGATGGCCAAACGGGGGGGGGAATGACGGTCTCTGAAAGTTGCTTTTAAACTGAATCTGGAACAATGATTACAACTTGCTGATTAATATTGCTCAATAAATTATGTTATTTGCATTTTCTTTTGCTTGTTAAATATTAACTTTTTTTGTAAGGTACACTAAATAGTTTCTCCTTCACGCATTAGATGTATCTGTTGCGCCCAAGATCATCTTAATAGCAAAACTAGCTAACACTAAATAACTATACACAAATAGCTATTATTATTTATATATAAATAGCTATACAAAATAGCAAAAATGTTATTCAGGCATGCAGATTAATGTCGGTTAAAGCAGTAGATCATGGCTAAGAGTCAAATTCCAAGCTGAGATAAAATCCATTAAGTATGCAACAATATTTTCGGTATGACTGTTACGGAAATTACTACCATTTCGCTTTCGTGCACCTCTTTGGATGAGAAGGAATTATGATTACGCATCGGATCGAGAAAAAAAATAAACTGGATTACAATTTTACTGTTTCTCAGAATATTCCACGGGTTTCCATCACTAGTAATAAAAATACACGGCGCGTTTTATAGCCTAATGTTATTTTTCCTCCATGTGCGTTAATTCAAACCATTTCAAGAATGAGACACGCTCCCTAGCGGATACACCTAAGATGCAAACACAATTTGCGTACTTATATTACGCTTTCCAGATGTTCCATGCATTATTTAGTACTATAAGAATACAAGACATGCAGCGCCACTGCAGGAAAACAATTTGGGTCTCTTGAAAACCGCATTTATTCACAACAGAAATTTTAGACAGTCTTTCAAGTAGCTTAATAATAATAAAAAGCTTTAATAAACTTTCGCACCTAATTTAAATATTCGGTGGACTAGAATGAAACATTTTAACCAGCACAACGTTAATTCCGTTAGAAGACAAGTGGAAGACACAGGTTAAAAAAAATTAAGCCAACATTAAAACTGCTGCACTGCGAGAGTATTTCTAGTTCTAACCAAGTGTTTTTCATCAAGAGTCGTACGACGACGAAGCAAAAGGACTGCAAATTATAAGATCACAGGGTTAAAAAAGACAACTCGAAGAGATGACTCAGGGCAAACGTGATGGGCGATTTAAGTTACAGCTAAGTATATTTAGTTGCAAAATCAGAGGAGGTTGAGTCATGGCTGAGTTACGACATCGACGCATCCGCATACTTCGTCGTCGACTGAGAAAGAAAGGGAAATGTCTGGTGCGGAGGTGGAAAAGATGAAAGCAATGAAGCAAAACCCGGAATGGACATTAGTGTCAGATTTTTAAAAAGGGCGGGCTGATGTCCTTGTTTATTAAAACTCAGGACGCTCAGCGAAAGGGTTTAAGTAACAAAAAAGTGGGACCAATGGTATTGAAAAGAAACAAAGCTAGTTTTTTACTTCCACTCAACTACATGTATAGTTGAGTGGAAGTAAAAAAAAAAACAAAACTCGAGAAATATGTATGCGAATACTTTATGAATGCCAAGGAAACGAAAAAAAAAAAAATTTTTTCCGTTTAAAATGTTGACAACTCTGGGCAACTTTTAGAACGTTTTATAAAAAGTAAAACACTAATTATCTTTAATTTCACAACTGTCAAAGGAAAGTAAACACGTGAAATAAGTTCCTGACCCCTTCCCACCCTTCGTTCAAAGTGTATTTTGTAGCCACGCTTGCACGCGCACTCTTTCCACCTGACAGGTAAGAAAAGTGTCCAATTGTCTCATCATCTCTTGCGTGCAGCGTCAATTATAGTTCATTACAAAACCGTGCATACTACTAGTGAGGGAGGGGAGAAAATGCAATAAAAAAAAAAAATAAATCCTGGTCTTATATCTGCCCACGACCTGGCGGAGATATGGATGGTGACTAATGATGCCATCTGGTTGCGCTACGTCAACGCGTGGCAACAGACTTATTTTCTTGGCAAAAGTAATTTCCTTAAAGTCATGGCGAGTGCGTAGTACAGCAACGTTAAGAAAATTAGTTCATGTCCGGTGTTTAAGGAAAAAATTCTGTTTTTAGTGTCAGGTCACAGATGCATATCAAATATGAAGTTTCAGGGGAAAAAAAAAAGTACATGTATATTTGACAGGCGACTTCAATGCAGAATCAAGGAACTTTTCTGACCGTATTCCACAAAAGCTGAGTAAGCAGAAATGACCAAAGAGTCCGCCACTATTCATTTTGAAACCTCAATGAAACTAATGTCCATTCTACACAAGTAAGTAATGTCTTGTTAGACTACCGGATGATTTGATTTGCCCATATCATGTTTGTGCAACCACGTGTTGATCGAGTAATACTACTCGATCTACAGAAAGCTTTCAGCACTAAAACTGACATTTCGAATAAGAATGCCCTTTTGGCTAAAATAAAAAAAAAAAAAAAAAAACCCTGAGTTCGAATCTCATTTTGGTAAATGAAAAGAACCGATTAATTCAACCTTCAAATGAAAGCCCATGTCCAGGGTTTTCAAAATGAATTTAACAAGTCTCATATGTAAAATATGACGGATTTATCTTCTCAGAAGAATAGTTTTTCATCAGGCAAAACACACAAACTTGCCTCGTAGTTGCTTGAGCCGAATTCCGAAAACTCCAACCCAATTCGAATAAAAAGCTTAGCCGCAGCTGATTAATTTTCCAGCATTTAATTCAGCGATTCATTTAATGCAATCATTTTACCTTTATAGACTTCAAAAAAGCCTTTGATTCCATTAATAGAGAAGCAATGTTTATTCAGCTTCTATGGTCTACTCTCAAAAATCATATGAGCAATCTCAGCACCTTATAAAGATTACAATGCTACAGTAATCTTTAAAACAGAAACATCTGAATCCTTTCCAGTGACAACAGGAGTCCTGCAAGGTGATGTACTAGCACCTTATTTGTTCTTAGTATGCTTGGACTACATCTTCCGGACCATCAACACAGAAGATCTTAGTTTTAACATTAGAACATCCACCCACACCATGCAAATGACTGATCGTAGCTTTGCTGACGACTTACTGATACAGAACCAACAAATGCACGAAAACATCTCAGTCTACTAGGAGGCACAGGCTAAACTTATTGGTCTGCAGATCAACATTCAAAAGCGTTCCCAATAGGTTATGAAAACCTTATACTTCATAACAACAAACCCTTAGAAAGAGTAAAGGACTTTCATTACCTTGCATCGTACATCAGCAATACAGAAAATTATATTAGGAAACGTAAACAGCTGGCTCTAGTCTTCCATAACAAACTCCACCTCATCTGGAAATCATTAATATCATTAAAGATAAAATTAAAAACAAAATTTATGCAACCAGCAGATCAATCTGATTATATGGTTCTCAAACCTGGACAATAAGCACCAAAAAACTACAGATCTAATTAACTCCTTTGGAACTATATGTCTCAGACAATTCCTTGGATACACTTGGATGGACCAAGTCACTAACTCTGCTGTGCTAAATATGGCTAAGCAAGAACCACTTGTCAATATAGTCAAAAAACTACAACTTAGATGGCTTGGACATCAACTCAGACATCCTGAAGTCTCACCCTTTTTGGAATCCCTAATCCTAAACAAACCAGATGATGGCAATCGCAGTAGATGAAGACCAAACAAACAATTTTGCTAATGCATATGTGAAACCATCAGTAGGCTGAACTGCAAAACTCCATCTGACATCTACCAGTTAGCTCAAGATAGACTTGGAAGACTAATTTGCAATATTTAATTTTTAATATAAATCTTTGCCATTTTCATACTGTATCATATTGTGAATAAACTATGATGATGAATTCAGTGACTCAGCCCTTCCAAATTCATCAGCTGGGATTCTTCTGAACACCTCCAAGAATACTCAGCCGAAATTTAAGTTTCTAGAAAAATACTAAGATAATAAAAGTGGAATTTGTCTTTTCCGCTCAGGAAAAGAGGGAATTTTTTTTTTTACTTTCTTCTGCAAGGAAAAACTATAAATAGTTTCTCCCTCTATTACACATTACTGAGTTATCTAAGCTGGAAATTTTTTCCTATTAACATATAGATGCCCATCATAAATTTCAGCAGTCAAAAAAGGAGAAATTTACAACTGGAATGTCGTGGATATTTTTTATGGCTTGTTTCACTTCTCCGTTTTTATCGTTGAATGCGTCAAATCTTTATTTTTGTGAACAGCAGGGGAGGGTTAGTTAAAATTCTCCATATTTACTGGATAGCTTTGCGTAGCCAACTGTAATAAAGAATACCATTAAAAGTAGATTCGTTTTCCAGAAAAGATTCCAACCCCGAACATTTACTAGTGAATTGGAGAGATGAGTTGTTCTCGTAGCTTTGCTAAAGCGATGGATTTCAAGTTTAAAGCACGCCATTGCTATATAAAAAAAAGCTGAGAAGGAAGTGATGTCACGTTCAGTTTAGCTTAGCGCGCATGCAAGACTATTCTTTTTAATAAGTAGAATACTATATTCAATGGGCGCGCGAGTGCAAATGTTAAGAGACATTAAATGACAGGTTACAATATTTCCAAATTACAAAAACAGATGTGTACGGTGGGTTTGACTGAAATGTTACAATACCGTCTTTTGCTACAATGGTTTTATTAGTGCCCATAACGGATGTACCATATTTTGGCAACTGCAGCATCCACAGGGAAAACTATTAATGTCCAGTACAACCAATGAAGGTATTACCAAAATGTAATCAGGAAACGGATTTTCCAAACCACTGGCGATTTCAACTTACGCCGACAGTGTATGCACAATTCAATTTTACCTTTCGGCATGTCCAACGTAGCTCATGGATTGAGCTCGCAAAAAAATAAATAAAATAAAATCACTGTCTTTATTCTCCTTAAATCAGATAGAGGCCATTCCCCACCTTCGGCATCGCCACAAAATGAGTACAACTATTGAATATAAATTGACTTAAGAATTTGGATTTCTAATTTAAAATGAATCCTATTTTTCAATGTTTTAATTTACGATAAAATTAAATATTCGTAACAAATGCGACAGCGAAATAAAAATTTGTAATTCATTGTAATTGGTTTGACAATTTCGCGATACCAAAATTTTCGCATTTATTACAAATAAATGCGTCAAAAATAATTTAATTTTGAAAAAATAAAATAAATACGTAGAAAATCTACTAAACATGAACAGATTATGACCACTTATATTTATATAAAATCAACTACAGTTCTGGTATGAGGAAAGCAACAGAAATGAAATAAAAATTGTTCGGCGGTTAATATATCTCAAGCGTGTCGAATAGCTTTACACAGGGATTCCAAAGATGGTAAAGTTTCACCACGCCATGTAGCTAATAATCATTTGTCCACTTCCTCATTGTTGAATACGCAAACCAGTTCCAGATGTTTCTTTGCGCCTTCACTTCCTCATCGAATTCCCAAGAAATCACATCGTGATCAGGGTCACGTTAAAAATCAAAACCCATTCATTTCCTTATTCAGTGAAAAAACAAACTAAGGAAACATTGGATAGGTAATCAGCTGTTTATTTTGTTTGATTTATTGCGTCACCTCCATCGGAGTTAGAAATCTTTACGTTGAAAAATTTTGATTAAAGAAATCAAGGGCAAAATAAATTGACCATTCGTTAACTAGTCCTTTTGACAACAGTCCCCCCCCCCCGCTTCTCACTTGAAATTAATTCACCATCACTAAGAATAGGAACGGTCAGTTTTCGCAATCACTAATGAAGTGAACATTCTTATTCGTTTTGGAAGCTTGATAACTGTCCAACATACAAAATGGATCTCTTAAATATCCGTATGTACACTCATTTTATGTTATTCCGAAGAGTGACAAGTATTTTCCACTCTTTCCTCAATTTAGAACATCATATAGTGTTAGGTTAAATATAGTATATTAACAGTATGACATATGAGTATGTACCACGCGGAAATGACATTTGCTTCCATAACACTAAACCATCAGAAGACAGGCAAGTCCGATTCTGATGACCGACTACAGAACTTTTCAGCTGATTCACAAATTAGTAAACAGACAAGTAGGGTTTTACTTCCCAGAAATTCGGGTTTTTGAACCTGCAACTTAAGAAAATTGACCGGAGGACAGACTATTTCCGATAATGTATTGTGATCCTTAATACTACGCCGACAATTCTCGGCCATACTCTCCTCTCTAGGTTACTAAGAGAATCACCGATAGCCTCAGGCCAACCGTCAGTGACAGCTAAGGGGAGCACCATCAGTCTTCAAAAAAAGAAAGATAGTGTCAGGGCCTCGTCTGCTTCCTTGAGAGAATATGAAGATAGATTTTTATTTATACCGTGAAATGTCCAAATTGAAATTCCACGGAAATTTCTCGCTGAAAATTTTAATTCAAAAAATGAATTCTGAATTCATGCTCTAATTATACTCTGTACCTTGGAATGGTTTAAATGATACGAGTATGAAAGGCAGTGGTAGATTAAGGATATTTGGGGGTCCCAAAATAATAATAAAATATAATAGTTAGGTGGCAAATAAATAAAATTTTGTACTTTTGAATTTTTTGAACTTCTAGATTTTTCTTTATCATCCTGTTAAAGGATGATAAAAAAATTTAAAAAAGTTCAGTTTTTTTTTTTTTTTTTCAATTTTACGAGGTTTTTTTTTTACTTACACTACACTCAAATAATGAAAACACGAAAAGTCACACTAAAAAGTTAATTTTTAAAAAATAAACACTCTACTCTTACACGATTCAATAACAAATGAAGTTAAGGAGCAACCAGGCGAAACTTCCTATCTCGGCAATGCAATCAGTTTTCGTGACCTCGAAGCTGTCAACAGCGCCGTGCGCCGACATTGGTAATGCGGTTTAATTTAAAGCGTAGATAGCGCGCGCTGTTCAAAATACGTATTGAAAACGTAATAATTGTTTTGAAAAAATTTTTCGCTTAAAATAAGATTTTTTATGATGTTTACTGAAAACATTAATCTATTTTAAAACACTACAGGAAAATGTCTTGGGGCCCCCAAAGCTTGAAACTCCTAGGCACGTGCCTCATTGCCTTAATGGGTAATCCGCCACGATGAAAGGAAAAACTGGGAGATTACCGTCCACAAACAAAAAGTTAACGTTTTTCAAAATTCTCCATTTATTTCATGAACATGTCTAAGCCAAAATTATTTAATTACAGACGCATACGCTTAAGCCTTCGCGTAAAGATTGGTCACAAGATTCGTTACTTGGCAGTTTATTTACTGCTCTTCAAAAATTATCAGCGACATCTCAGAATAATATTGCTTTCTATAACTAATATTATAGATCTAACTGCTTCAAGATGAAGGGCCCCCTCCAAAAATATGTAACACATACTTTAAATAACTGCATAAGCACTTATTAAATTCGTTTGTCAGTCCGCGAAGTATTTCTAACTGGAAAGACCACTGAAATTAAGTATTTGGAATCCTTGTATGTTGAACCATCTCAATTTTCAATCGGACTGCTTGATGAGACAAATCAAGAACAAAGCGTGTTGAAATTAAATAGTACAGTAACTTATCTCTGAAAGTGCAATTTAATAAAACCGGCTTCAAATTCAATTATTCTAATAACGAATTTCGTAACAGCAATCTTGTTATTACGCAAGAATACCATTACGAAATTGTGCCTACGGTCATCGAACAGATAAGGAAATCGTTTATGTACTGCGGATACATAATTTTGTCACTAAACGATCTGAAAGCCAAAAATCGATTACTCGACAAACAGACGAAATATTAAATACCATTTAGCCATAACGAAATCATTCAGAATCTTTTTACTGATAAAGAATGGTCCGACTACAACCGAAATAAATGAGTGGACACGTTACGATCACGTGAGAGATATTGCATCCAACCAGAGGGGAGTTGTGGATTTATGCTAAAACGTTTTGTAAAATTATGTAAGCACAAAAGAAAAATCGACATTCTCAAAGTTAAGCCATTCCATACATTGAATTTCAGTAAGACCAACAAAAAACGATCTAATAGGTGCTCGGGCGAGATTCTTTGTTAGGTATACTTAATTTAAGAAGGCAAATCAAATGTGCCTAAAAACAAAAAGGTTGCATACAACTAGGTTTCATTTAATGAAATGAAGTCCTGAGCAATGGCGGCTCTTGGCTGAAATCGTGAGGATGCTGCAACTTTCGAAATATACAACAACACACTGTAAGTACAATGCATACGTGTTTGGATAAAATATCAAAATTATGGTAAAAATTAAAAAAAAAAAAAATTAAGCATGAAAAAATATCGTTTATTATCGATAAAATTATACAGTTTAGTATAATTCAAAATTACTTAAAAATGAAATCCATTCCTTTAATTGTAATTAAAGGAATGGGTTTACAATTTTTGGATAAATATTTAAATGAGACAGAGTAAAGACGATAAGCACTACGAACACTCCACTGCTGGCGCAAACTGCATATAAACAACAGTGGAACTGCGCGACGGACAGTGCCGCATTCCACTAATAACTCGCATCTCACTATGACGTACATATACTTGCGGGCGTAGCAAAATATGACTGTGGTAAACAGTGCTGCTAGCGTCCTTCGCCCTCTTAAGTGCTACAAGATACAAAATAAGAGAATTGTATGGGATTGTTGATGATAAAATTAAATATTGCAAGCAAATATAAATAAATTAATAAATATATTTATATATCGAGAAAATTTGGGGGTGCTGCAGTTGCGCAGTGCCTATGCACGAGTCGCCCCTGGTCCCAAGTATTAAACAGTGAAGCACAGAAAAATGAGCACATAATTTGCTTCATTTTTATACGACGTTAAAAGCACTTATCCGTATGCTTTCTATAGGAAAAGAAACTAACGTCTTGTAATTTTGGGAGGAAGCTAGTTAGAGGAAGTACACCACTAAGCGCAGATGAATAGTCAAAATAAGCCTATTTTTCATAAATACAAATTCACTTATACACTCCACATTACAAATAAAGCTAGGTGTCCATAAAAGGCAAACGGCGCAAGCCTCTTTAGCACTCAGAAAACCAATTCTTTCTCAACAATTCCATCATGACAGGTCATTAAAGCATATCGATTCACTTTATCCAGCCAGTAATATGAAAATTATCTTCGATGGCAGAAATTTATGAAGTACAGATATAACTTGAATTACTGGATGAAATTGAGTTTATCATCCAAATACTATTGCGTTTAAAAGAAATAGTACAGCTTTTTTTTCTTTAACTTTTAATGCCAACGTTCAGGGCTATGAATAGAATTCGAGCCGTTCATTACTTTCATGCATGAAACAGTTACCACGATTGCATGGCCACGAATATGTAAATCACTAACTCCAAATAACGCAGACGCATGCGAAGTACTTAAATGCACTGCGCCTGCTTGCTTTCTCAGGAACAAGAAATTTATTATTTGGAAGTGGCGCTCCACGAGATATGAATACGAAAAGTGTATGTGAAAGAGAAGGGGCTTAAATGACACTTAACTGAAACACCAGGGCGTGTTTATTATCGCTAAGGTGTATCGCGTGGAATTTTCTCCGACGACTGCTGTAATCCACGGAGTATTGTATTACGTTGAAGTTTCAGTCGAGCACTTTAGTTTCCATAACATCCATATTTCCATATTTCATGCGAGATGCTTTTTGTTAGGCATAATTGATTTAAATGGCAAATCAAAGCAGCTTGCTTCCAGGTAATCACACTTCCCATTAAAAGTAATCCTGAGCACTTTTACCGATCTGTGTATATACAAATATATTTTAATAATTGCTTTTCCCTCTCGAAACCATTACAAACATTCCAATTTTTAAGTATAATGGGAGATTTTGGTAAATTTAAAATGTGCGAATGTCATGAGAACGCAATTCCAGTTCAGATCGCCTTTTTTTTTTTAAAAAAAAGGTACAAACGACTTTTTTTTTTGTAAAAACTGAATTGTGCAAAGTGATAAAAAAAAAAAAAATCAACCACCACCACATCATGAAGGCTTACCACATTCTACTACGTCCAAATGTTTAAAAATTCACTCGAGTTCTATATAACTGAAATAAATAAAAAAATAAAATAAAAAAAACAGATCAGTAACCACACAAACTGGCTTAGTGCCAAACAGGTGAAAGCAGGCAGATTGGACGGTAAATTTTAACAGTAGCATTTACCAGGAAAAATGTTTGAAGAAAAGAGGTGAAGGTATGGTATGCTAACAGAATAAGACTGAGAAATGTTTGAGGAGTAATAAGTTTTCCAATAAAGCACTTTTGGATGCGATACTAAAAAAACCATGCTAATTATATGCATTTTGTAATTGTAAAATTAGCAAGTTCTCGAATATAAACGATGTTGAATATTTGAATACGGAAAACACGTGGATTATTGATTCTCCTTAATCTGTAAAAATATTTGAAACTTATTAAAATTACTATCAGCATAAGTTTATCTAAGAAAAAATGATACTAAGAGAAAGCTATCTACAAAAATTAAAAGCAACGGGTTGCAGTCCAGGAAAGTAGGTGCGTACTAATTGTCAACACCGTAAACGGGAAATGACACACAAATCGCAAACAGAAATAGGAAGTGATTCTAGGTAAGAGTAATGAGTCAACAAGCCTACAATGTCATCACAGCTGCCTGGAACAGTCCCGCTAAGTCTTACGAGGTGCAGTATTTGAGAAAGTGTTTGGTGCTGGCAGGAAACTTTGAAACCTTTCCAGTGAAGTGAAATAGGGATTCCCAAACGATGGTTGACACATATAATGGTGGTGCAATTTCTTCTTCTTTTTTTTTTTTTTTTTTTTTTATTATTTGTCATTATCGTGTAGGATCTACTAGGCTTTCAATTGCCGCACTTGTAATGCCTCCCGATAAGTAGTATTTGCGTTTGGGTTTTATATAATCCTTGGAGGAAAAGGATGTAGAAAACCGAGTAGGTACATCTAGAACACTAAACTCTTCTTCAAGCCATCCTCGAATTCTTAACTGACGAATTTCTGTTGGAGCATGTATTTTTAAAAGGAGTTATTTATTTTTTTTTTAAATGCGCTTATTTTCTTTTTTTAAATAATTTTCTGGTAGTATCCCTTCTTGAGTACCAAGTTAATAAATTTGGTACAAACTCGATTTGAAATAAAATTCAAATGTATACACAATTGTTGGTACATAAAATGGAAATTTACAGATCTTATTTTCCAAATACACAACTACTGAATAACAATAAAACGTCTACTGTCGACCCACAAATACTTTGGGAGGAGAGATTGGGGTATGCTATTGAAAAATGAGGATATTTAAGAACATCAATATAAATGTCACAGTGCTTCAGATATTGAGGAAAAGCTGGGGGGGGGTGGGGGGTGGAGACGACGCGGTTATTTTTAGCTGCATTTTTTTTTTTTAACAGGAAATTTCACCACTAAGGTTTTTCACTTAATTCAATATGCACTGAAATATTCTACTAGTGGTTGTAACACAGCTTTTTGACACATGATGGGAAGTGACTTAAGATCCACCGTGCCGCAAACTTCAAAATTATCCAAGGCATGACGTGTTCATACGTAAAATATTTTATATTATTTAAATTTTTTTTTCGAAAATCGGCGTACCTTTATTCATTCCCTAAAAATAAAATATAGAAATGCAGTGTTATCGTTATCATTAGAATAAAATTCTATATTACAAATAGTAGAAAAAGGGCGTTCACTACGATGTAAAGTTCATTTTTCATCAGCGTCTCGATGTTTGAATAACAGACTGAATGTTGATGACATGGGGTTGGCTTTAACACTCAGCCCTAAATTTTGAAGCTGGATGCCCAGATGCAAGTACAACCATCGCATTAAATATTAGGTTAATGAAATTAGATTTTTCATAATTCTAACCTATTTTTAATGCTTTTTCTTTATCCTATTAAAATTTCCTTTATGCAAATATGGCGGGGATCGCAGGTTACTTGGCTATTATAACAGGGAATCGCGACTCGGGGAGGGAAAAAAAAAAAAAAATTGAGAAACAACGTTGCCAATACAGCATCTACTAACAATGAAAAACAATGGACTGATATCGATTGGAAAAGCAAAAGCTATTTTGGTAATGGAGTGTTTCGCCAAAGCAAAAGTTTGTTAACATGCTTTTGCTTCTTTGAAAAAAAGTTAGATATTGGTTAGCCAAGATTTTTTTTATTCCAAAAGGTTGTCTTCTAATCAATAACAGCGTTTCGACGTAAAGATAAGTTCGTCTTTCTTGTTGAGCTGTCAAACTCTTGGTTGACTTAATTTCTTCCTTTTACGTATCAACCAGGGCAAGTGGCAATACTTGTTCTAACCATTCAAATTTTGTTCTAAATGAGTACTGTCACCTCAAGAGTAAACTATAACAAGCAAGTAATGGTTATTCTTTAACAAATACTACTGCAAACATTATGATCACAGCCAGGCCGGCCTTCTCTATAAAGGAGCCCAGGTGCAAGAACCCTTTTGGGGCCCTAAAATATTTTTCAAAGGTAAAAATTAATGGATTCGAAATAAACGTATTGTAAAACCTCTTACCTGCAAATGATTTTGGAACAGGAAAACAAAAAACACATTCGAAATAATACTTTTCCGCAAATGTGTACCGACTGTGCCCACTCGATCGTGGGACCCAGGTATATTGCACCCATCGCACCATCGAGTTGGTCGGCCCTGATCACAGCAGGATAGGAAGTACAGCATTTGTTGCCATTGGAAAGTATTATTGCCACCCATCTACACCACTCAAAACAATTAGCGGATATTTTGGTTTTCTTGTAAGTTATAAAATTAATTTACATAATTTAACACATTTTAAAATATTTGAATATGCAAGTGTACAACACGTAACTGCGTACAAAATAATGCTAAGACTTGTCGAAACGATCGCTTCAAGAGCTCGGAATTGCTCTCACAGAAGAGTGAGAAATATTCCACAAGAACTGTTTGATCATCTTATCCGGTCCATGCAATCAAGATGTACAGCTTTTTTGGTTGTTAATGGACACCATATGCCCTATTAAATATTAATAGAAGCGTTTATGACTATTCTGGTTAAAATTATTTCACGCTAAAATGTATAATTTGTAATAAATATCGATTATTTAAACTATCTCAATTATACCCTATCCATAAGTAAGAAATATTTATTCATGTATAAAGTACCCAATAATTAATTATTTGCAGGAATTTATAATTATCCGACAGAAACTAAAATATCCCCTAATTGTTTTGAGTAGTATACCTTACCTAGTAGTGCTGTCTTAGTTGTAATGTAGTTTTTTTTTTTTTTTTTTAATTATCACTAATATTATGCCATACTCTAGTGTCAAAGTATGAAACTCTCCATTGAGATGTAGTTACAGAAAATTTCACAACTAATGTTTTGTGAAATTCTGCAGAACTTTCATTAAAGCTATATCAAAAAGGAATTTGAATTTCCTAACCAAAATACATACTAATTGACTTTCTACTTAAACAATACTGTTATGCTGTTTACAGTAAACAGCCATGAACAAATTCTAGTGATTTGTATATCAATCACAGGCATGTTAGACAAATCAGGAGTCAAAGTGCAAGCCTTGGGATGTCAAAGCAGTGAAGTTTGGACCCTTGATTACTCACACCTAATGACAATGCACAGCAAGGAAGGGCAATGAAATGCTAACAAGTTTCAGTTGCCATAATGAGTAACAGTGAGTTTCAGTACCATGCTAAAAAAAAAAAAAGGTAGTCGAACATGTTTGTCAGATATAAAATCTTCCACACTTTGATAATGTTATGATTAAAATCAGTAGTTCTAAATGCTTATTACTATTACTTCCTCTCACTGATCTTTGCTTCAATACTCGCCCCCCCCCAAATGGCTCTTTCCACAAGCATTATCTACAGACAGATACTGTTCACTGTGCTGCAACTAAATTATGCTTGACAAAATACATTCCTGTTTATATCCTCATTTCAGCCAAGCACCAATGAACAATATCTGCATGTCAGATATCTTAAAGGGAGTGTGCTATGCATTATAAGATATACTGAGGCAACTTGGTGTGAAGTCAATTACTCAAAGCAAAAATAGCCTAGTTGTAAAGATGCAAAATGATGATAAACCATAACAATTCCTGGTCAAGGATAATTTATATTCCTTCTTAGTGAGAGGAAAACAAAACTAACTCTTTTCTCTTCCCCTATTTCCTAGGAATAAACTATTTAAACTCAACTGTAAACAACTTTTTCAAAAAAAAAAAAAACTTCAACTAACCTATTAGTCATCAACAATAACAAAAGGCGTTTGTTTATATATTTCAACTTTACTTGAATAGAATATGTAAAAGTTCATAAGATGATTTTCATCCATTTAGATGAAAATCATTTGTTTGAAACTGAAAATTATTCCAAGGCGACCATGAAATAATTTGCATTGTGGATGCGTAATAGATTAGTTGTTGGAAGACAGTTATTTCATTGAAAAAGTTGTTTACAGTTGAGTTGTAATTATTTCTAGGAAATAAAGGAGAAGAGAGAAAGAGTTCTAAAATTGTGTCAGAGATACATTTTCAAAATGTTATTATCAAAATGTATTATTAGATGAAACAGCATCTCTAATCCTACACATGCAGTACATGCAAGCTTACAAATATAAGCCAATGTGAATCTTAAAAGATATGGACTTGCGAGTCCTCAAATAACTGCTAATGGATACTCTCAAAACACCTGGTATTGAAAGGTTACTACTATAGATGAATTAATGAGCAAAGAAACAAATTAAAAAGTTCTAATGTAGATGTGTCAAATTTCCAAAGTACTTCTGATCATCATAATCTCCCAATAACACTACAGAAGTTATTTCAAGAGTAAAATGAAGAGCCAAATTAGTCAGACAACTGTTTTCAAAAAAACATGACAAATTATAAAGCAAATAATCATTCTTTGAGAATTATTGCTAAAATTCACTCTCATCCTAATGTAAAAACTTTACATCTCATTAAATTTAAGTTTTTTTTTTCTTCCTGATAATAATCAGGAAAAATGAAGGTGTTGATGTTGAACATCGGCATTTAAAAAATAGCCATGCAGCTTTCCCAACCACATAAGATCATAGGATTACAGTTAATTATTTGTGAAATAGAAATCAAGGGGCTGCATTAATACAGATCTGTTCCAATAACTATTAAAAGGGGATTTTATCACCACCTAACACTTTGATCTTGCCAATCTAAGCAAAGATTTTGGTTAGAAACCATCTCAGTAGTAGGGCTGTTTAAAATCATGGTAACAAAAGTAATAAAGAATTAATATATTTTGCATATTTAACTGCATGTTCTACAACTAAGGGAAAACTTGCCTCCTGGCAGCAAATTTTTAAAATTATGTGCTCTTGCAAGAGAACCTTCAGTGTCATATGAAAAGAACATGAATTTTTTTTTATAATTAGAGCATGTCAAGTAATATTGAAGTACAAAATTTTAGCCATCAATAATCAGTATCAATTATAATATCTATTTTTAGTGGTGCACAGATTAAGTCACATGCTACTGCAAAACCTGTCATGACTGGGAACTGTACAACTGCATTTATTCAATGTTAGAGGTGCACCAATCTATGCACCAAAATAAAACAAGTACTTATTTTAAAGTGTGCTATTTTGCCAGACATCTTATGTTAGGGAAATAATAACTTTGTAACATTAAGCTCCATAGATGATGGTGCAATAGCTACTTTCTAATATCCATAGGGTCATATATGATCTGTCTTCATCATGCACAAGGACTATGGTTGTTTGCGACTGCAGCTTCAAAAATTCACCGTTTTATTTGGCACTTGCTAAATATGCAGTTCATTAACATTAGCAGCTTAAACTTGCACAGAAGTTACTTGACATGCTCAAATTGAGCAACACTTGAGATGAGCTTTCCAATATGAAAACACTGGAAGGTTCTGTTGGAAGTTTATTTTGCACATGGTTAGACTATAATAAATTTAGTTTAATCCTTTATCCAAGTGTGAGCAAACAAAGTTTGCACCTGAAAATATCTTCAGGACTGAGGCAGGGTGGTGCATCTGTTGGCAACTCTTAGCGAAACCGGTCAGGGTAGTGGCCTTTCCCTCAATGCATAGCATTATACATGTCCGCAAGGAGAATGTGCCTTGCATGGTGGGAGATACTGAAACACTGAGTGATGAGAGCTTGGTCCACCTTTGCCAACAGATGCACCACCTTGCCTCAGTACTGGAAGGTTCTCTTATTTAACTGAAAGATTAAATTAAAAATTTAAGCAAACAGTTCTAGTCATTAGAATCTAAATCACTAAGTATAATGCAGGCATGTAAAACTAAGTACAATGAGGAATCAGTCAACAAAAGACATTTAAAATAATTGTTTTAACTATAAAATATAACAGTTTAAATAGGAAAGCACATGTTAACATCTTTATAGCTGCAGTATTGAAACAAATAATTAAATCTTCCTCCCGATAAAGTTTTTTTAAAACATAATTCATAAGCCTTGCTCTAGAGGCCAAACATGAAACTTTTAAGCCACTTTTAGGACTAATAAGTAACACAGTGGTTTCACCAGGTAATGAAAACTGATTGCAACTCCAAAATCATGGACATCCATATCCAGAGTGGGAATTGGCTTTGCAGCCTGTTAGCTTTGGAATTGGTATATTAACCACTTAGCCAACCAAGGCCAGGCATGAAAGTGTTTCATGGCTTTTTGTAAAATTTGGAGAACTAGTTTAGTCGAAGTAAATATTAACACGTACATAATATAATTTGTATATATATGCTCAAGGGATGAAACTAATATTCCAATACATTTAATATTTCTCTAAATGTTTCTTACCAAGAATTCTCTTCCAAATTTGTCTCGTTTGTTATGAGTGCAATTAGATACTTAATTGCAATCCATTTATATCTATTTTCTTTTTGATCTTTTTAAATTACTATTTTTATTTCAATTGATAATTCTATTAATTTTTCATCTTCCATTCTCTTAAATATTTATGTCAATTCTGTTTAAATGGGCTTCTCCATCCTTAATATCTTCATTTTAATATGACTGCTATTACTACCATCTGTTCACTTTCCTAATTTTCCTTAGAATTATCTTTTATAGTGCTGTCAGCTGCTTTACTCAACAACTTGCCACTCAGATCTAGTTAACTAGTCTGAACATTATCCCATAAACTTAGCATTTGGTTATTTCTCTTGAATAAATATGGAATTAGTTTTCCCTCATACCAGTTTTTTTTTTTCACAAGTTGGTTTACTTAAATCAGAATAAATTTAAACTCTTCACTGTAAACAGCTAAAATGTTAGCCATTATAAAATTTCACTATTCAGAAATGCAGTGTTTTCCTGCCCATTTTCATAGTTCAAAATTATTTTTCAAAAATTTAAGACTTCTGTATTTAATGGTATAGCATCTGCACAGAATAGGAAAATCATAATATCCCTGTTTTAATAATGAATCTATAGCTTATAAATTGGAGATAATGCTCAAGAGACCTTGATTTTAAATTCAAGGATCTTTTTTATATATCCTTATAAAAAACTGCTTTAACTGTTTATTTGCAAAATACGTATATAATGACCAAACGAGATTTTTTTTTCAATATTATTTGGATTTTCACGAGATCCATGTTAGATCATCCACATTCTTTGCAAAAAAGATTAAGAAATATTACATTCAAGTATAGCATTTCTTTACATGATGAATATGTAATAATGAATAACAAAACTAATAACTACTTTCCTGAAAGTGACTAAAGAAAATGTCAATTCCAAGTACAATTACCAACCCTATAGTGGTATAATGCAATGGCTTCTTAGTCTCTGAAATAAGAAAGTAGGCATTCAAAAAAGCTTCAGCATTGCAACCCTGATGTTCAACTTATTTCAATTCTTAATTCCTTCAGACCTTAAATGATCCATGACAAACAAATGCCTAAATAGCTGGAATTCAGATCAGATGAGTAATGCAACAGGTTAGAGACTGGAAACAAGATTTTCCAGATCTTCAGTAACAACTTAAAACATATCTTTAAAGTATTACAGTAATCCCATCTCATTGGGAAACTTAATTCAAAAAGAAAACTACTGAACTGTATACACTTTCCAAATAATGCAAATTTGTATTCAAATGAAGTAATTTACAGCTTCCTCACCATTGCTTTTGGAAATAATGACTGTTCTAGTGGTATGTTCTAGCACTTATGTACACCAGGAGCAACCATGCAAGGGGGTAACTGCCTCAGTATGAAAAGGCATCAATCATCCTAAAATCTAGTAGCTTTTGCTATATACTTCTCCACTTGAGAAACTGGCCTCAAGTCATGAAATGACAAGCTATGGAACTAATCATTACACTACACTCAAATAACCCTCTTGTCAGGGACATTACTCTTAAAAGGAAATGATTCACCATAAATTTTAAAAACGCAGGAATTATATTAAGCTAGCTACCAAACCAACAAGTGCGTGCAGCAATATAAACATTGTTGCATACTTCTATATCTGGAAAAAAAAAAAAAAAATCCCATAAATAGTTTTCAATTTCTGTCAGTTTATTTCACTTTCATATTAAGTAAAAAAACAATGATACTAAACATCCAATGGACAAACAATTGTATAATAAATTTATATAATGAATCACTTGTGAAAAGTCACTTACTAGGTAACTATATGCTGTAAATGAATGTGCAGAATTGACTATAATCAAAAGCTATCCCTTAATTTGGGTTTTCTTTAAGAAAGTGAAATAAACTATACAAAAACAATTACATGGATATAAAATAAACAGAAGAATTGGAAGACCAAGAAAGATGGTATGATACTAGAACAGGCCATTTTGGTCTAAAATAGATAGGAAGAAGGAACTGTATAACCAAGTTTGTCTACATATCTTTAGCCCGTTCATGGTCCTAATGTATTATATGTTTACAACCATTCATGGGAAAGAGTAACAAAAAAAAAATAATAATAATAATAATAATCAGCACTATATGCATCCATATGGTGCAACTTTCTACTAGATCAAAATAATGGATGGTCCTGAGAGCAATAGCTTAATTCATTCCAAATCTATCACTTAATAGAGAATTAAACAGCTTATTTAGATTTTATCTGAAAAAACCTTTAAGGCCAGACTTGTTAGTCAAATATTCGAACAGCAGGCTGCAGACTTGAATCCCATTGTGGGGCTGGATGCTTGCAAGTGTCTTCATGTGGAGGGGAGAATTTATTATCTAGTGTGAGATCACTATTTTATTGGAGTCCTGAAGTGGCTTGCAAAAGTTCCATGTTTGGTCTCCACAAAGGTCTTCCAGATTATTTAATCATTAGCCCAGGTACATGTTGACAACCTTTCGATAGGAAAGATTCACAACAAAAAAAATACGTTGAGAAATTCATTCAATAAGCCATGGAATGAAGAGTATTGTATACATGAAATCTGACTTAAATCTCATGCTCATTCATGCTTTAAATTTATAAAAATTAGCTGCACTTATATATAATGAGCAGTACAGTTCATGTTTCTAGCAATGTAAACTTGATAATGTACTGAGTAACAACTGTTTTTCTTTCGTCATTCTTTTCTTTCACAAAGTGGTGCAATATACAGTTGCATAACTACTTAGAAATTGAAAGAATAATCTGTCAGTGAATTTCCTTTAGTTCAGTAACACATGAAAGTTTTTTTTGGTAGTTTGCTACTGCAGGCAAGTTCACAATAATGAAAAGATGACATCTTCTTTTCAGCCATTTCTGTCCACTGCTGGTTGAAGGCCTCCTCCAGTTCTTTCCACCTTTCTCTGTTCTTGGCAATTATTGACCAACTTTTCCCAATAAACTCTGACAGTTCATCACTCCACCTTCTTTTAGGATGTCCTCTGCTTCGTTTCCTTTCTTTAGGAATCCATTTCGTAAGTATGGTGGTCCATCGCTAATCTTCTTTTCTGGGTAAATGTCTGGCCCATTTCCATTTTAGTCGCTTGTGGTGAAGAATGATGTCAGTGATGCGAGTCTGGCTTCTTATCCAGGTGTTTCGCTTCTTATCTTTTAATGCGATGCCTAGCATCAACCTCTCCATTTTTCTTTTTTGAGTTGTTAATTTATTTGCCAGTGCTCTTGTTAGCAACCAAGTTTCACAACCATATGAGATGACTGGAAGTATATGCTGGTTAAATGTCTTCCTTTTTAAACAGAGTGGGACATCATTTTGAAAAATGTTTTTCAATTTTCTGAATGCACTCCAGGCAAGTTTGAATTCTCCTATTTATTTCCTTTTGAAGAGATGACTACATAAGATAATTCATAACACTGAATAATATAAAATTTATCCTTCTAAACTCTAAGCATGAATTTTTTTTCTGCATTCTTAACAAAAAATTACTTTGCAACAGCATTAACTTTTCTGTCTTTCATATATAAGACAATTTAACATGAACACCTTTATACTGATGAAGACTGATTAAATGATTTACTGGTCAGCTTCATGCTTACATTTAAAAAGAAAGTGGCTACTCTGCACAATTTGTCGCAATCTACTTTAAATTTTTAAAATTTGTGAAACACAAACAACTGACAGAATTGTACAGAATACAATGACAGGTAACAAATTTCCAGACTGGAATACTGGCTATGAGAATAGATTAAGAATATGTAGTTTGAAATACAGTAGACAAAAGGATGATGTAAACGAGCAATGAGTAAGTTGTAAGTTCATTTTATAAAGCAAAATTAAGAGCACACAAATGATAAACATTATTAGAGCCAGAAAATAAGGCATTTTCATTTCTTGATCTAATTTTTTTTTTTTATTTTTTTTTTTTATAGTAAAAGATATATTAAGAGTAAAATACTGTTGGATTTAGATATGTTAAAATATTTTGCTTTTGAATCTACATTAAATAACATCAGTATTTCATTGTATATTTTAACTAATTAAAATCAATATGAACGTTTATTTTGCAAGTGCAAATGATGTGAAACCAATCAGTGCCTCTCCTCTTCTCTGAGGGGAGATATTCATCCCATTCAAGTGCCATCTCATATCTAGTAGGATGACTACCGATTTGACTCATGGTTAACTACAGGCATTACAAGGCCAGACTGCCTGTACTATGATGAAAATCTTAAGTTTTTGAGTGAAAAAACTCCCTACCTCCATGACTGGATAACTCTCCTTTAGTTGAAAGAGACCAGATAAAGATCCCTCACATCACAGACAGGAATCAAACCCAGGTCTTTCTGATCAAAATGCTTCATCTATACTGATTGAGCTACAGAGGCCAAGATATAATACTGCTTTATTGTATAAACACCATAAGAGCAAAAGTAACTTGCTGAGTAATTAATATTTTCAGGATTTCAAATCATCTTCAGGCACAAATTACAACTGATAAATTACAGCACTCAGATTTGTAACTACAAAGAACTAATGTTCTATTTAAGGAATCCTCTAGGAACAAGAGGAGTGGGAGGGATTAATTTATGCTCAATAGTCTTAGAATGAGTCTCCCAGATCTTAGACAAAATAATGCAATCATGGAGCAAGAGAAAAGCTGTTTTAAGTATAATTAGCTGTTCAATTTTATGGTGTAGAAACAAGACAAAACGTAACGGCTGTATCTAAGATGTAAGTCGGCAATCAGAACTGATGGTAGAGGAAGATGATCTAATGTAAAATTCAGATGCAAGACAAAGATGCACACTGTCTCCACTGTTATTCATAATTTATGAATTGCATCATAAAGGAAAGTGGCATTATGAAAATTCACTAACATTCCTCTTAGATTCAGTACTTACACTACTTTAATGCTATTTAATTAAGCACTGAAGGAGTGCTTAATAGAATCTGTAACAAATTGGGTATGAAAATCAACAATAAAAACAGACTAAAAAAATAGAGAAACACTGAAAACAACTGCATCCAAAATGGGAAGTTCATAGAACAAAACATTATGGCTATTTAGACAATTTTTTAGTGAGTGAAGATGAAAAATTAAATATGAAAACAGACAACAATAAAGAAAGCTGTTATGATAGTCAACTTCATATGGAATAAGAAAAATTAGTCAAAACACCAAACTGGGAGTAAACAAGTTAAAATTAGCTTGAATAATTATTGGTCTCAGATCTGGAAATAAAGCACTTTCATTAGATAATAGAACCTAATATTAGACATTACAATCTAAAAAAAGTTTTGGAAGAAGAAAAAATAGGCAAGGGAACAGATGCATCAATTGCAGAATCATAAAAATGTATATTAGAAAGTAACTGCACATTGTTAACATTCAGGAATGTAGTTGATCTCAGATGGCATAGCCACTGAAACTGAATAAAGGAAAGGTTAGCAAAACAAGCATCTGATGTCAGCATGGCAGGAGAAAATAGAATGTAGGCCTAGATGGATTAATGAAGTCAAAAGTGCCTTAGATCAAAAATTGCAAGATTGACAATATTGGAGTCCTCATAGATAAGACAAATTTGGAGGAAAATTGATAAGTTAATAACTTCAACTTTTCATGTAGACCCATTGAGGGTATATATGAAATTTGATGAGGCTTTTTGAAGTTAAGGGAGGAGTGTTTATGGATTATTTTTAGAATCAGCTAATGCACATTCTAAAAATAGTCTTTCAATGTTATAACAGTTCACTATGCAACATAACTGTCTGCTTCTATTTAATTCTGTTAGAAGAGTATCCCAAACATGGTCTGCCTGTCCTGAGATATGTAGTTTATGTTCTCCAAGATGGATATTAAGAGGATGTGCAAGATGAAGAACCTCGATCCAAATGACAAACTTCGGCTACATTTTCAGATGTACCCATGAACATAAGGAATAGGAATAGTTTAATCTTGTGTCACAAGATTAAAATTATTCCCATCTAGTTGTACAACCAACAAGGAAAGAGTTTTCTTTTTCTATAATGAAATATATTCATGCATATTTAAAATGTACTAAAAATGTTATCTGATGTGTCTATGCTCCAAAGACTCAAATAGTAAAAACATCTCTATACGACAGCAAAATTGTAGTGATGCTAAGTACTTGGCTTTCTAGATTAACTTTGAATTAACTATGCTTTTTTTATCTGGCCTCTAGAAACAACTTTGATTTTGAAATCAAAGATGTTTTGAAATCAATGAAAAAAAAAAAAAAAAACAAGACAATAAAATTCGAAGATAGCTACAAATATTTGGGAATTTTAGAAGAATCAGAAATTTTGTACAATAAGATCAAAGAAAACTAGAGCAGAATACATAAGGCGGCTAAGAAAACTCTTTAAGCCAATGCTTAACGCTGAAATTTGATAAGTGCAATTAACACCTGGGCCACACCTGTTCTGAGATATTCAGTAGGCATTGTTGAATGGACCCAGCTAGAGGTGGAGGACTTAGTCCGAAAAACTCGAAAATTAATGACAAGGCACCACCCTCAATCTTCGCCGTGACATTGATAGGCTCTACCTATCACACAAAAAAGGAGTCAGAAGATTATTACAAGTAAAGCAAGTTGTTGAAGAAAACGACACCTGAATGATTATCATCTGCAGCAAACAACGGAAATTTTTGTAATTGAGGTAAGGAAGGAGTTTATTTAAACCCATAGAGCCAATAATTAGAGTACAAGATCAACCAAGTAAAAGTGAGAACTGAAAGATGGAAAAAAAGGCATTTTATGGAAAATACCTTCACAGCATAGAGGACAGCGCTGGGTGCGCTTGACCTGGCAATGGAACACTAAAGAAAGAAACAGAGTTCGTAATTTTTGCATCACAAGAACAGACCATTAAAACCAAAGTTATGAAAGCAAAAATACAAAAAAAAAAAAATTCAGGAAGACAGTAAATGCAGATTATGCAAAGAGAAGGAAGAAATGGTAGACCACACTGGGTGCAGTAAAATCGCACAAAAGGGCGAGTTGTGGGAGAACTGTGGGTGAGGCAAGAGGTATGCGAATTTTAAAACCCGGGTTTTAAGGGCGAGTTGAGAATTCTTTGGGAAGAAGGCGAAAAAATTTTTTTGGGGGGAAACAAGATTAGTAGTGGGAGTAACGGGGGCGGGGGGGGGGAAGAGCACTTTCGACACTACGTAGTCTTCGGAGCTCCTGGGAAAAGATTTTGCCAACGAGATGGCTCATACCCCTAATCTTGTTCCATCTTAATCTATTCTTCTCCTTTCCCCTCAATTTTTTTTTTTATTTTACACCTTGTTCCCAAAGAATTCTCAGCCCACCCTGAAAACCAGGGTTTTAAAATTCCCATACATCTTGCCTTACCTGCAATTCTACCCCCCCCCCTTCCTTTCAGTCATACTTTAGTAATACAAATGCATATTACCATACGCTGCTCAATAAGAAGATAACCACGAACATCCTACAAAAGGTAGGTACAAAATTATTCTTCCCATTATATGGGAAGAATAATTCCCTAAAACTTGAGTAAAAAGCCAATGACATTATAAAAAAGGGTAACTCCTATACAAAAATAGCCATAAAAATTAATATTTATTTAGAGGAGTAACATGGAAATTTTTCCAGAAATAAGAAAATTACTTTAAAATAAAAAATAATCCTACGTTTGATTTAGTGTGAACATTATGAAACTGGCCTCAGCAAATTTTGCATGTAAATTATAATATTCGCAATGTCATTTTTTAGAATGGAAATTAATCAGCGACAAAAAATAAAGCGTACTTTAAAATTGCCACCTATGGCAAAGTGCCAATTTTTATGGTTGAGATATACAGAATGTATTAGGATAAGTAATTTTCCACTGCAGTTACCTACATATTTAGGTATATATTATTATTATCAGTGAGTACAGTAAAACTAAGTTGTAATCGCTTCAGTATCTAAACAATTTTCGTGTATAAGTAGACTCAAAATTATTTTACCGCCTTCACACACTACCGATTAAGATTTATCAATTGCGGCCGCAACGTCCGGCTACAACACGGTAGGTTACGTTACAAGAACGTACACCTAAGCCTAAAGAAGGACTTTTACTACTCACCTCTGTTCCAAGTAATGCAATGCCCAGTCGATAATTTCGCCTTTGACATCGCTCGGATCGAGAGCATAATTTCCTACGATTCCTATCCTAAGTTGAACCGCATCTTCACCCGTTGGCGATACCCTCTCACTGTTAAAATCCTTGAAAAACCGATTAATTTCTGTATCCTCCATCACCGTCCGTCGGTTGCTCTCACCAAACTGACGTCACAAACATATACGAGCGGTATGGAACGAAGTGATTCCACGCCTTTTATTTTCTGATCGATAGAGGGCAGCATCAAAAAGGAAAGCGCGCACACAGCGTCCTCTCTCGTTTCGAAATTTAATATGAAAAGTTGTTTAAAATAGCGTCAATATGCGGCTCTTTAAAAATAATATTTGCTAAAAGAATTACCAAAATTCAAGGACTGGATTGAAGAAATTTTAGTTGCGTTTCTGATGTCTTAATATAACTTAAGCGCATAAAGAAAGCGTCAAAAGCATTTTTCTATTAAAATAAAAATAAATGAAAAACATACAACAAAGTACTTCATTCGAATTTGCTGAACAGGAAAATAAAGTATATGCCCATAGTACAGCTAGAAATCAAGCTTCCTTCATAAAACCGTGCAATAATAAATAAATAAATATAAAAAAAAAATAATGATGATGATGAATACAATGAATCTCATATTTTCCACAGAATCGCGCCCTGTTTGTACGTCAGCAAATAGCTTAATTAGGGGAAAAGAAAATCAGCTCTTTAGCTTTGAGCTAGAATACCCTATCATGCAGTTTAACATTACAGCATGAACGATCATGTGCCTTAACTAGAGTGCAACATTTATCACGAAAGCAGGTAGAATTTAAAAAGTAATAATAACAAAATATTTTATTAAATTACATGCATTGTTTCAAAAGAAAATATCTTAGAATTAAAAGAAAATAAATAAATAAGACATTCTGCTAATAAATGAAGATACATATTATAATTTTGTCAAGGGCGAAAAATATATATAACTACGTATGGATCTTGTCATGGAATTCTTTGATAATTAACAGATAGCTTAGGTCAGGGGTTCCCAACCTTTTTGTTTCCTAGAGCACATTCTAAAATACCGGTAGGGCGACGGGCACCATCTATTTTTTCAAGCAAATTTTTTGAATTCGTTTGTTAAATGAATAAAACATACAAAGTTTACGTTATAATCAAATGTTTTATTACTTAAAAGTTTACATTATATAAAAATTTAAATATATATATGTAAGTTAGTGTGATCTTTGGCATTCCATTTCATTGGCCAGTGCTTCATAATTAGGAGAATATGATGATATTCCAGTTCTTAAACTGGAATGAACAACTTCGAATGCGCGTCTACTTTACATTGTATGCGTTTAATACTCGTCATGTGTATGGCATGCTATATGACGCATTAACGCATGCGTCATATAGCATGCCATGAATTGTTGGGTGATTATTTCAAACTATACGGCACACGGTTGAACAGCGGCGGGCACACACAAATTGGTCGACGGGCGCCATGGTGCCCGCGGGCATAGGGTTGGGAACCCCTGGCTTAGGTGTATGACTTTCAGTGCCTTTACTAAATTTCACACTTCACACCCTATATCTCCTGAAAGGATCAACGTTCAAATTGTGTTATTTTTTATTTTTTTAATTATTCAATTTCTTGTTTCGAAGCAGAAAGAATAAAACTGCAGATTAACAGATGTCATCTATGGACCTTTTTCGAAGTTGGATCGATTACGGTACCAATGCGTAGTATAATGTTCTCTCAATAAATGCCGTTACTCACATGAATACTAGCATCAACACATGACCGGTAGGACAGTCAAACAAAAGGGCTGATCACGATGGTCGTTCGAGGAACACGACCATTTTAAAGTTGTATTTCTAATTTGAGAATGTTGTTGAAGTTCAACGACAATGGAGGCGTGAGTTTGCAACACAATCTCCAACACGCCTGACAATTGCACTTATTCGTGATAAGTTTGAGACCCCATGACCGTGTGTGATGTGCACAAAGGAAGATCCGGGAGGTCTAACTCTTACAACTCATATTCCACCGAAACGTGAGAACTTACCTTGATGAGAGTTTTCAGGGAAAATGGATAGGATGAAAAAAAGTGCGTTTGAGTTCCCCCATGTTCTCTTGATTTAACACCCTTGGACATCTACCTATGGGGGACTCTAAAGGATGTAGTGTATCGTAGAAAACCAGCTACACTGGTCGCCCTTCAGAAAGAAATTGAAACCGCATTGCCAGCAATCCCACTGGACACTTTGGCCAACGTTGCCCAAGCAGTACTTCACCATTATAAGTGTCTGTACACTAATGGTAACCACTTTGAACACCTCGTGTAAATGTGGAAGTCAAAGGTAACTTATATTCATCCCTTGATGTCAGTATAAATTTATCATTACAATTTTTATACAGGTTTTTTTTTTGCTAAAGCGTGTATACATTTTTGACGGACTACTCTCTCTCTCTCTCTCTCTCTCTCTCTCTCTCTCTCTCTCTCTCTATATATATATATATATATATATATATATATATATATATATATATATATATATATATATATATATATATATATATATATATATATATATATATACACAGGGAGAACAACGGTACGTTGCGTCCTTCGATTGGAAAAGGAGGATTCTTGTAGTAACGAGAGGAATCGTCATATGTTTAAAAAAAAAAAAAAATTGAAGGTGAGTTCGCCGATCTTATACGGGAGGAGCAGGGTTTCTTCTCCCAAAACCTAGAGTTTTTCATCCGCATAGAGACAAATCGGCTTTCAGGACACATGCAATTTACAGGCAAAACATACTGGTGATGGTGGTGGGCAGTAGATGGTGTTGATGTAGATGATGATGGTAGTAGCGATTCGGTGTTGTTGACGAAGAAGTGGAGACGAGAATAATCGAGTTGGTGCCCTCCCTCGATGAGCCTTTGGACTCCTTGGAGGTGCCGTATAATAGTAATAGTAAAAGGAGAAATTTTGCAGACTTCAGTACTCTAATAAAACAGCCTTTCGGCAGAGAGCTTTCATCCCTGGAGATGACTGTCTTGACAATATCTTTATGAGAATATATTATTATCCTCACACCAACTTCGACATCTCTTTATAGAGTCCCGGGACCTCCAAAATAGGCTTTGACAGTGCCTCATTTCAAGGTATATTTCGAGCTCTGTTAGTTGCAGAATGTACTGAAGCTTTCCTAACCTAAGTATCGGTGATTTACCCGGCAAATTCCCTTATTATCACCCTGGTCTTCAAATCGATGTCCATCCCAACATTTAGGGGTATACTCTCTCTCTCTCTCTCTCTCCTATTTTCTTCAATTGTGTCATTGACGAATTTCTTCACTCTGTTCCAAACCATATTGTTACTCTCTTGACAATTCCACTGTTAATGATATGGCATTCGCTGTCGACCTTATCCTCATTGCCTCTACTAGAAAAGGCGTGCAGCAGTCGACTTCTTTCAAGTTCGAAGTCTAAATATCAATGTGACAAAGTGGAGTACGCTTCTTCTTCTTCCCTCCGGTCGAGACAAGAATTTGAAGGATGACAACTTGAGATTTCCCTGCATGGCATGTCCTTTCATTCTATCTCTGTTCTAAAGAAGTGGCGATACTTTGATGCGCTCTTCTTTCCAACAGGACGTCCCGACCCATTACCTCTACGATCTTTTTCTCTCTTCTCTCGGTAAAGCTCCACTTCAACAGAGGATCATCATTACGAATTATTTCCTTACACTCTACTATAGATTAGTCCTAGGTAGTCTCTCTAAGTACTGTCTCGGATGAATGTAGCAGTCCGTTTCGTAGTTACGTCGTCCTCAATGTGCCACTAGCATTTTTCTATGCAGCTATAAACCGTGGAGACCTTGGAATTCATTGATTGCCATGATTATTGTGTAGATTACGTCAGGACAGAAGAATTCTCTCTTCACTTCAGAAGTGAAGTGAAGCCTCTTGCTGCCTCTAGGACTTCATGTATTAAGGAAGATTATAGACGTACCACTGAATTGTTGATTGATGGAAGGCTACTGTTACGACTGCCTCGGCCGAACGAACATGCGCTTTAATGTTGCACCATTCAGTCGATGGAGCTGCATTAAAAGAATCGAAACACGTTCCCTCTCCGCATCAGTGGATCAAGGATGGGACTAGCTTTCTGCCTGGTTTTGAATATATATATATAGATAGATAGATTTAATAAGGAAAAGATTTAATGCTCTGCAAACTAGCGTTTGTACATTTCAGGGAAAAAGTGTTGACAAGAACTGCAGACCATGTTGTTAGATTATGGGAACTTTGACTCATGTTGCTTAAAGTTATTATCGCACATATGGAGTATGTGACAGAAGACACAATCCTTAATCCGATGTTATTCCTAGAGTTTGGATAACAACAATAGAAGGCCGCTATAGAACTAACATTGGATTAAGGAAGCCTGACTGCGCAGAGGATATGAGTTAGTCGTCACTGACGTACAAGTTGTGAGTGCTAGGCGACCACTCACTACCCTACATCATGAAAAAGCCGACTGCTATACAGAAAATCGACTTGGTATGGTTACTTCAGGAAGAACATATCATACCAAAATTTACTCATGCGATTGTACCTCTTAACACTTTCATTGCCAAGCTGAAAATTGGAATTTCGTGTGGTGGCCAATTTTTTTTTATTATTTTTATTTAGTTAGCGACGTCCACGCGATAACGCGTGATCTGCCGTTTGGTGAGAGCTCGCATCGCGCGATATCGCGTTATTGGCAATGAACATGTTAAAGGTGAATTGTGCAATCAGAGTTACATGGACTTATTAAGATTTGGACTCTCTCAGGATGGTTTCAAGATGTTCTGTGTGCTTTTGAATGTCCTCTTTGCGTGCCGCCAGTGTACCCTTTGCTTGGCACGCAGGCTAAAACAGCACTTACCACATAACTTCTCGAATTCTCAGGTCTGGAGTTGGATAGCACAGGATATTGTTAAGTATCTAGGCCTATTCTATTTCTATATGTGGAATCATAGTATGTAACATTACACTGCTCTGTGTGTGTGTGTGTGTGTGTGTGTGTGTGTGTGTGTGTGTGTGTGTGTGTGTGTGTGTGTGTGTGTGTGTGTGTGTGTGTGTGTGTGTGTGTGTGTGTGTGTGTGTGTGTGTGTGTGTGTGTGTGTGTGTGTGTGTGTGTGTGTGTGTGTGTGTGTGTGCGTGCGTGTGCGTGCGTGCGTGCGTGCGTGCTTCCCGTTAGAGTTCAGCGAAAGTGGCGTTTGCGCTCCTCAGCGCTAGGCCGCTTGAATGACCTAAATTCGGTTCTAGTCGCTGACTACAGAAATTTTCCTTAAGCTTTCCGGTTCAAGAGTTAGTCGATCTTCGGCACTGCCAAGTGGATTTTTTCTTCTGGAAACTCAAGTTTTTCTTCCCGTAAACTCAAGAAAATCGACTGTGGAACCCACACTACCGTAGGTCAGACATTAAAAATATTGTATTAGGGTTGGGGACATGAGATAGCAGTACTTTTTAGTCGTCTCTTCACTGGATTCCACTTAAAATTAGTGGTGGTCTTTGGTCAGCTATCTGTGATTGGTTTCCAGTGGGAAATGTAATGCAAACTGACTCTCCAAAAGTTAGACAGGAATAAAACAACGGCTCCTCCTACTGCCTCTAACAGAATAAAAGGCATTTTCACACACACACTGACTGGAAAGAAGTCAAAAAACAACATAGTGTGTGGAACAAACAGCCATTGCGCCCACCATAATAATATATAGGAACTAATTTCGCCGAGATGAATGCAGTAGTCCTACCGAGCATGCTTTCCACAAGCGTACGATAGGGATCAAAGGGAATTTTGGACCATGTTTCCTGTAGATTTTCCAGATTTTTTTGTGGCGCGGACTTCCATTAACCTTATCCGACCCTTCAGTTCATTTCACAGGTGTTTAATAGGGTTGAGATCAGGGCTCTGTGGAAGCCAGTGAAGTGTGATAAAGGTCATGTCCCAAACCACGCAGTTACAACAGCAGACATATGACACACTTAAGGTATTACAGGAGAAGAGAATGTTGAAGATAAGAAGAGAAACAACAAACAGGAGAGCAAAATAGAAGAAAGTGAATCGAGGTGAAGAAAGCAATCAGAATGATAGGATGAAACGGTTAGATTCCCAATGCATTACTATAGAGCTAGGGAGGTGTACAAAATGATTTGAACCATTAATGAAAATATGGCAAGCAAAACTGATCACAATTAAAGATGAAAAATTCAAAGTACTGATGTATAAAGATAAAATTGTAAAGCGGTGGGCAAGATACCGTTGTGAGTTATATGAAGAAAATCTATATTTAGATGGAATTGGAGAATTGAAGCAGATAACACCAGGACATGGATATTTTAAGAGGAGGGGTCGAAAAAGTAATAGGACAGCTAAGAGTCCTGGTAATGATAACATCACTGGAGATATAATTAAATATGGTGGCGAAAGTATGGTTACAGAAATGCACCAACTATAAAATGTAGTATGGAAGGAAGGGAAAATGCCAGAGGAATAGGTGAAAACTCGTAAATGGCATTATAGACGTAAGAAAGGAAATAAGCTGGAATGTAAAAATTATAGAATAATTATAGAACAAGTCACCTTGGTAAGGTGATAATGATGATACTAACAGAAATATTGAGAACACAATTGGAAGCACACGTTGCAAGCAGGATTTAAGAAAGATAGAAGTACATTTCAACAGATTTTGACAATTTGGTTAATAGCAGAGAAAGCTAGGAGAAAAAAACCAAAACATATATACTTTTTCTGTTGATTTTCAGAAGGCATTTGACAATATTGTCCAGAAAATGTCATTTTCTGGACAATTCTAGAATCCTATGGAATTGACAGAAAACTAATAGCTGTATTAAACGACGTTTCTAAGAATGCAGTTGCAGCGGTTAGAATTGGCGATGATTTGGGGAAATGGTCTAAAACAAGCAGGGGGACTAGACAGGGGGACCCAATATCACCAAGCATTTTCATCGCACGTTTAGAAAGATCAATGGATAAAATGAAAAAAGATGCAAAAGGAATATCAGTGCATGGGATGAGAATTAACAATCTGAGATTTGCAGATGATATTGTTATTATTGAAGAAGACGAAAGCGAGCTACAAAAACATTGAAAATGTTAAATGAGGATGGGAAGAGATTTGGACTTGTTATGAACTTGGAAAAAAACAAAGACAATAGTATTTGGTGAGAAAAACATGAAACGAAAAATACAGGTGGATGGAATTGATATAGAAAATGTAGAACAGTTCACATATTTAGGAAGTAAAATGACGTATGATTGGAACTGGGAAAAAGAAATAAAAATCAGGATTGCAAAGGGAAGAACAAATCTGAAGGCCATGGATAACATCTGGAAAAGTAAAGCGATCACTCTGCTACAAAACAAACAGTGCTGGAAACATGCATCTTTAGTGATGTATTTCATGGATTTGAAACGTGGGTAATAAATAAAGAATCAAGAAAAAGAATTTTGGAATTGAAAGAACTTCTAACAGGAATATTCTAAGAATGGAATGGGTACAGAAAGTCACAAACGAAGAGCTCTGTCGGAAGATACAACCAAAGGAGAATCTAATGCAGAAAATTATAAAACGGAAGCTACAATTATTTGGACACATCTGCAGAATGAGGGAGGACCAGAAGATAAAGACATTTATGTTTGGTGTTATGGATGTTGTAAACAGAAGAGGTAGACCATACAGAGAATGGACAGACACCAGTCCTTTATGTCGTCTATCGGAATGGGTTTACACAGACTGCGATACAATGCACCGGACAAAAGAAAGGTGGAAGAAGATAGTGAAGTAGGTATCTGACACCAACGAACAGTGAGCCCATGGTTCATGATGATGACTCTGGTAAGAGACATTCACCAGGCATCTGCCACGCCCACACCGGTCCATCTGCTCGGTGGAGGATGCAGTGCCAGATTCATCGTTCCATAACATAAGTTTCCAAGCTTCTGCATCCCACTCTACATGCTCTTTGCACCACGAAGACGACGCTGCATGTTGGTTTGGGTAATATGGAGATTGCATATTATAGTCGTATTATGGAAAACCATGTAGTGAGACCCGGTTCTGAATGCTTTTGTGCAGATTCGTGTTCCAGTCGATGTCCAGAGCTCTATATTCAACGTGTTGGCCTCTAAAACCCTTGTTATCCTGCTGGGCTAACAAAAAGAAAGCCAACCCAAATATATCCCATTTATGAAGGTGACTTCCCACAAAGAGAAATCTAATGGCAATTTTTTAGTTATGATGGTCGAAATAATTATCAGATATCAAATACTCAATACAAAAATCCAAGATTATGGAATTGATCCGCCTATGTGAAAAACAACTTTATTCATCTAAAAACATCCACACAACACAAGCTAATCAATACAATATTCGAAACAGGAAAGATTCCTCTTCAATTAAAAGCAGTTGTCAGTAGTTATGTCCTTATTTCTACTTTTATAAATGGAAGTACTGACAACTGCTTTTAATTGAAGAGAAATCTTTCCTGTTTCGAATATTGTATTGATTAGCTTGTGTTGTGTGGATGTTTTTAGATGAATAAAGTTGTTTTTCACATAGGCGGATCAAATTCTATAATCCTGGACTTTTTGTATTGAGCATTTGATATTTGATAATTATTTCGACTATCATAACTAAAAAAATTGCCATTAGATTTCTCTTTGTGGGAAGTCGCCTTCATAAATGGGATATATTTGGGTTGGCTTTCTTTTAGTTAGCCCAGCAGGATAACAAGGGTTTTAGAGGCCAACACGTTGAATATAGAGCTCCGGACATCGACTGGAACACGAATCTCCAGTCTCTCTACATTCGGCTTGAAGTGTGTCTTCTAAAAAATCAAATAATAAGCCCGAAAGAGTATGGTTTCCAAAAAGAAGAAAAATTCAGTTGTGCAACTTATTTACTCAAGGACTTTGCAGAGAAAATAAATAGCTCTCTTGGAAATAAACAAACCGTGGTTCAGCAACTACCTCTCAGGAAGAAATCAAAGCATAAGAATAGGTAAAGAACTTGATGAAGCAATAGAAACATGCTGTGACTGGCCGCAAATGACCATTCCGTCTCCTACGCTCTTTAATATTTACATGAATGACATCCATCAGAAATGACGGTCTACTTCAGTATGCAGATGACGATATTGATTGCACCAACCATCGGGAATGAATACAAGTACAAGAACATAAATTAATTTTCAAAATTGTTCCATAACAGTTCTATTCACCTCAACAGCGCAAACACATTACTTTTCATAAAATCCACATTTCATTCACCAGTTATTGAAAAGCTAATAATTTGCCAATAACGTTGCCATAATGTATGAGTAAAATGTTCATGTACTTTAGTAACGCAGGACGCAACAGCAAAATATCTCGGCCTTTCCGTAGATCACGGTATGAAGTGGACTAGCCATATTAACTACCTTCAGATGAAATGAATAACTATCGCTAAGAAACAATTTCAAATTAGAGACACAATCTCATAGAGTAGGGCTCTTCAACCTTTCAGACAGTGCGGGCCGCATTAAAAATTTCAATGAAACCCGCGGGCCACTAAGCTGTACTGCGCTATTTATTTATTTATTGTAAGATGCTTTCCAGATTCACAAGGAAAGCCGTGCATTTGATACTTTACATAAAATCCTATAAAAATAAACTCAGCTTTATGAGCGTAGGTAGGATTCGGGTTCATGATAAGTATATACAATCAATACTTGAAAAAAGATAATTTAATAAAGAAAAAATTCAATTTTTACAATGTCAATGGGCAACTTGGCAATGTTTTTCCTTGACCAACTTGTCGATGTTGGCATCAATGTTGGAAGTCGCTATGCGCAGAGTATTCTCGAGATGTTGGTCCGTAATCTGAATTCTTGTCTTAAACTTCACATGCTTAATTCTGGAGAAGAACTTCTCACATAAATATGTGCTTCCTAACACAGCGTACATCTTCAAAGCATGCCGGCAGAGATTAGGGAAGGCGTCCTCAAAAATGTGTTCTTTGTAAAATGTAAGCAAGGGCACACTGAATAATTTTTCTCTCAAAGAGTTGTTTTGGAGTTCAAGCAGCTTCATTTGTACTAAACCTGGCATTTCGGCAGCATTGACACTGAATGGCATTGAACATAAATCTAAATAAGACTGTTGGTTACGAAAAATCACTAAATCTCTCTTCGAACTCATTTCTCAACACGGCTAATTTTGTAGCGTGTTTATCAAGAGACAAACAGTTGGACTCAGAGAGAAGCTGAAAATGAGTTAAGTCTTTTTTGTGAGTTGTGCCTCCCAAAGTTTGAACTTGACCACAAAAGCTCTGATGTGATCAAACAGAGTGTGCACCAATTGATCCTTGGATTGTAGCCGCGTATTTAGGTCATTCATATGCAATGAGATGTCGGTCACTTCGGATCGTTAAATTCCGCAATCGGTTTTCCCTTGGTTTGCATGAACTGCTGTATTTCGCTCCTTAAGTCAAAGACTCTTTTAAGAACCTTCCCTCTGCTCAACCAACGCACATCACTATAATAAACCACATCGACGTGATCCGCTTCGCACTCTTGGGTCAAAAACTCTTGGAAATGAAGATGATTCAATCCTCTTGCCCTAATAATGTTAACGACAGCCACAATAACAAATACAAATGTAGCAGTTGTCACATTGAATTGTTGATCAATGCCACGGACAAAGATAGCCAGTTGTGCTGTATCCTTCACATCTGGGCTTTCATCTAAAGCAAGTGAATATGACGTAAATTCGGACGACCGTTTTTTAAAGTTCCTTCAATGTCATTGGCAAGTTCTTCAACACGTCGTGCTACAGTTACCCCAGACAAGCTCGGTTTTTTAAACATTTACTTATTATTTGGGCAGAGAATATCCCCAGAAGTAATGAGACACTCTTTCACAAACTTGCCGTCCAAGAAGGCTTTTGATTTTTTAGCAATTTTTTCAACAATTACATAACTTACTTTGATGCACGCTTCACTCATTATCCCCTTTTTAAATGGCATTTTAAATCAATTTGCAGACGGTTCACTTTGTCCACACGAAGCCGCCCTTGAAGATGATAGAAATTAAATGCATGCTTTGTCTCATAGTGTCGTTTTACATTATATATAATTTTTTTTTCATTAAAAATCCGACAAGAATCACTTGATTTACTACCCTTTTTACTCGTAGACGCTATAGTAATGGAAGGTGAACCCAAAAAATGATCCAAAAGGGCCCTGTAACGGTTATTATCCCCTGAATATGTCTCACACTAATGAAAAAAGTCTGGCAATATAAAACCACAATAGGCTATGGCTGACAAGACGAACCTACGTGCTCTTATACACGAATGTGACACTGTTCACGACTGACTGTGGATGAGATCCTCGTGTATTTATATGAAAATAACGAAGTATCGAGAACCTTCGAGATGTATCTGGAAGGCACTAGACAGCGCACTCGAACGAACTACTGCTTCAGCCATCTACCTGCGACGTTAGTACTAATACTTAAGTATCGCTTTGAGCTGATAGATGGCTGAAGAAGCATGTCTATTTAATATTTATTTTTATAGGATTTTATGTAAAGTATCAAATGCACAGCGTTCCTTGTGAATCTGGAAAACATCTTAGAATTCTAAATACCGCAGTATAGATTAGTGGCCCACGGGCTTCATTGAAATTATTTTTTATTTAATCGCGTTTTAATGTTAAGTAGGTTTTTTTTTTTTTTTTTCAAAATGGCCGGTGGGCTACGGTAAAGAGCATCGCTGGCCACAGGCGGCCCGCGGGCCACGCATTGAAGACCCCTGTCATAGAGCATCAAAACTGATACACAAATATTTATGCGAAGCTACTCTGGCGTGACTATGTATATGGAATTTCACCTAACTATTTACATCAGTCCTGGAAGAAATTTAAAAAATCTGGATTGGAAAAATACAGGAATTATAGTTAATGGGAAAGAATTAAATCTCCTGCAATTTGCTGATGACATTGTCCTCTTAGAAAATTGTGTAGAACCTCAACAAGTGATGAATGATTTGAATGCAGAAAGGAAGAAGGAAGGTTTAAATATAAAGAGACAAAACAAAAATAATGTATAAAAAAACACATCACCAAAAAGCAGGTACAATTGGAACACCACGAAATGATATAGTAATTCCTTATGTGTACCTAGAACAAAAGATCACAGTAGAGGGAAGCTGTGAAGAAGAAATTATACGTAGAAATCAACTTGGTTGGATAGCCTTTGGAAAACACCCTGAAGCACTCCAATGAAACATCTCAATCTGCCTTAAAAGAAAAATATTCGATGGTTGTATACTTCCCGTTATGATATATGGAAGTGAAACGTGGACTTCGGCTAAAAAATGACCAGCAAGTTTAGGATTGCCCAGAGGAAACTGGAGAGATCATTGTTCGGTATTACTAATATAGACAGAAAGTTTAATGCTTGGATCAGAGCTCAGACTGGGGTGAGAAACAACAGCAATTAAAAGATCCAAATGATAACGGGTAAGTCATATTGCAAAAAGTAACTTTCCAAAATGGACGAAGTTGATATCTGAATGGTATCCCAGAGATGGAAAGAGAGCTAAAGGAAGACCAAAGAAGCCATGGGATAATGAGATTAAACAGATGGCAAGAACACAGTGGCATAGAAAAACTCAGGAGAGGACTGCATGGACGACTTTGGGGGAGGCCTTCGTCCAGTAGTGGACAGAAAATAGATGAAGATGATGATGTATGTTACAGCAGGTGCATACAAAATACAGAAATAGGAAAACTTAGAAGAGAGAGAGAGAGAGAGTTCTGAATAGCAAATTACAAATATAACAACTCCCCGCAGCATATAGAAAGCACTCAGTGACAGAAGATTTTAAGCATTCCTTCTTTACAACATTCCATGATAATGTAATGAACCAAGATTTTGCGTCGTAATGAGGTTTGCACTATTCTCCGTGTCGTTGGTCATTCGCTTGTAGTCTCTATCATGCGGCACTACTACAACAAAAAAAGAAGTGCAATACGAGAATTAATTTACGTCGTTCGTCAACGCACAAAGTAATATAATTTCAGCTTCTACAAGAACACTTGTGGTCAAACAGTACGAAGCTACCACATACTTTGTATTTGAAATTTATTTCCAATACAAGGATTGAGACTGATTTCGACCTGCACAGAATTTATGAATACCCTGTGGACTCTATGCAGAAATTATAAACAGATGAGACACCTCGAAAATTACACCATGCGATACCCAATTAGGTGCTGAGTAATTGTCATCTAATTACTACGCTATCTTCGAAAAAGTTACACAAATGGCTTCGAGAATAACATTTAGAATTGTGATTATGACAAAGCTACTGTTCGTAAATTATGCCAGACATCATGTGATATGATTAACAATATTTTTCCTGATAAATCGGATACAAACCATCTCCCTAATTCCTTTCAAGGTGTAGGACTATGAAACAGTGTCTCCGGTACTCTTTTTTGTTATATGCCGTTAAAAATCTTGATTTCACTCGGCTATTTCTGATTGGCTATGGGTGGAGATGAACTTCCCTTGAGTCTCCATTAAGCGCTCTTTATTGGAGTATTAATTACTTAATTACTGGCATTTGTTTTGTACTTTCTAAACCTTAGGGTAAAAGAGAGAAAAAAAAAGAAAAAGTATATGATTTCCTCTTTTTAGTGCGTTGGCTGTGTTTTGCCGATGTGAGAATGCTTTTTTTTATCTTGATAAACACTGACGTCAACGTGCTACAAAGTGGTCCTACATTATGAAAGTTAAGCTGATATTTTTGGCAATGCTTTGTTAATTGCATGGACTTTTGTTTACGAAACCTTATGATATGATAAAAGGTTATGATATGATTTTGGAAAATGGGAGTGCAAAGTTTAAATGGGCAGCAGGGTGCTGGTATGGATCGTACATTCAGTGCAATTTCAGGATACGGTTCAATTGAGGGAGGAACGAACATCCATCAAATTTCGGTACAGAATAACTGTGTCTATTTACAGTATATCCATTTATATGTGTATGGATATACCTTATATATGGATATAGCACTCTTACTACTTCACTGAGATTGAGTACATTCTCACGGTGTGTTAGATAAGAGTGACATATCTTATTTAGTATTTACTTGCATGTACTCTGTGGGTGGTGCAGTTGATTTTCGTAGGTTAAAATTGAGTTCTTTTCTGGAAAAAATCTACTTGACTGTGCTAAAGATCGATAAAATTTCTGATGATAAAATCGTCAGAAAAAAAAACCTTTCTGGGAGAAAAAACCCACTAACCGTGCCAGAGATAGACAAACTCGGGAATCGGTCGAAAAAAGGCTTAGAAAAAGTTCCTCAATATAAATTTAATATTGAATTGAGCCTATAATAGTTGAAATTTGGTTGAAAACAAAAAAAATAGGTCCAGTTTTCTTTAAAATTAAGTGATTTTAGGTGGTCAGTTGGTTTTCATTTTTATTTTATTATCAGATGTTATTTCCTCTTGCAAAATGCAAGTTCAATTTGGACATATAAATAACTTCTCTTTTGAAAACTTCCACTTTAGATGTGGAAAAATTATGAATAATACATAAGCGCGGAAGTCTTAAACAAAGCCATAAATGTTTTCAAGCAATTTCGCAGAAGTCTGCAGGAAAAGTGTTGAAGATGAGATCAAGTTACGACTTCATGGAGAGAAGAAGGTGACAATGGTCCATTAAGCATTGTACACTTTGTACTAGGCAGCTTAAAAGTCGAAAAATAATTTCATGCGATTCAACAACTCAGTGTCATTTCTATCACTATTATGTGATAGAAATCACTATTATATTAGGTGACCGAGATCTCTGATTCGCTGGAGTTACATGCTGCCCTTTAGTAGAGTTTTCGTGTGGCCTTTCAATTTTTTTCGTTTTAATTGCTCAATGCCATTAGTAAACAGCTGTTTCTGTACGAAATTAAATTATCTTGCTTCGAAAAACGTTTTGCAATTCAGAGTAGAAAATTTCAGTGACACTTCCCAATCTTCAATCTACTTAATTATTCCTTTTTTTTTTTTTCAGGAAAAAAATCGAACTCGATTATGATGCCCATTCTTGCTGAAATTATTTCACAAAGTAATCAACTGAAGTGAATATTTGACGCGATGTGTGTGCAAGAGTTTAAAAAATAGTAATAAAACAAAATAAAATCTTTCGAGACTTTTTTGGTTAGCAAACTAGTCATTTGATTTAAATATTTTTAATTACTTAATGTTATTTTATGTAACGTAATCTTCGATCGCTAAAAAAAATCTAAAATCAAATTCGTCTTCCTCTTTATTTGTTATACTCTTGAGACAGTTTTTTAAACTTTCAGTTCAGAAAGATGAAAGTTATAAAAATGTGATACGATAAGGAATGCGATAAGTGTTCTTCAAACATAGAGAAAGTTTGAAGATATCTCACAATTTTGTTGATAAAAAAGAGGTTTGACACGCTAGCGCGCCATCTAGTTTAGAAATACAGTACTGCAATCATGCTACAATTAGCGTTTTAAGATTATTAAGAAGCTCTGCAAGAAATGGTTTACTTTCCATAAATTGCTTCATCTAAGTGTCATATCAAAATTTGTGTTCGAATAATTGCAACGTGGCTAGGTATTTTCCTTATTCCATAATATCTTGCACATCTAAGTCTTTATTTTAATTTATCCTGATGCGTTTGCTCATTGTTTTAAACTTGCCTTACACGAAAATTATTTATTTTTTTCCTGCATTGTAAAATGATAAATATCGCGATTTTTAAAAGATAAACAAATAGCTGTCTTAAAACAATGAGTTATACTTTAAAAAAAAAAGGCTGAAATTTCGGATAAATTAGCTATAAATAACGAAGCAAAGATGATAAATATGACTCGATGCAGACCTTTCTCACAGCGGCACTGCAAAAGGTATATTAATAAACCAAAGGTACACCCTCCAAAATTTTTACTGTACGACTGTTAATTTTGTTGTCCAGTATTATAATATTTTGAAGCATTCAGTACATAAATCATCTTTGTATTCTTTATAGCCAACACAGTTACATTATATTAAATGCTATTTCTTCCCTTCACACAATCGATCACAGCGCCCTCGCATGTGAGTAAGTGCATTTTCTTTTTCTGTCCATAGCAACGCTAAAACCATATACACAACAGGCACTTCTAAAACTGGCTATGAAAGCCAGTTTCCTTTCTCAATAGCAGTTTGATACTGCGACTTGATTTATAACTTCGTTTAGTACACTTATAGAACGAAAAAAATTTCTAGGTGTTTAGAACACATTTATATGACAGCATAAAGTTACTCAGTTATTCTGATTAGAACTTGATATTTAAATCCACAACTTTATATCTTAATGCAATTCTATTTAATTATTTTTAAAAAAAATCACAAAATGTTTGTACTCTCCAGATAACACATATACAAGTTTTACCTTTCCCCACACAAAGTAAGATAAAAACACACAAGCAGTATATCCAGCAGCATGTGAAAACATGTCGTTGAGTCATCTGTGCAAAAGGTTCATTTTTGAAGGAACAGCCAGGGTAGGGCATCGTAAGTGTAAACAGTACTATAAGAAAATACCATAGAGTCGAGTGACTTTGGACTTAAGGTAATCGTTCATCCACTGCAGCTGTTGTTTTGTGTTTGGTAATGTAAAAATAATGGGTGAGCCACAAATTCTTTGAAAGTTTCTTTGTGAAAAGTTTTATTGTTTAGAATTTTTTAAACGAAAGTTACCATAAAGTATACGATCAGAGCTAATAATCAGTGAAATAATAATAATAATAATAATAATAATAATAATAAATAACTATTTATTTGTGGTGCCATATGAAGTAATCTAAGAAGAAGAAGAATGAAGGAAAACGATTATGAAAAATCGACAGTGGGTGAAAAATACGAATTTTCAGTTATGATTGTGATAATTGATTGCCAATTTCTTTTGAATAACAGTTCAATTTATTTCCTAAAGAAATTTGTATTTCTGATGGAATTATTGTAAGAATTTGGCTATTTTACATAGCCATTTGTTAATAATATTACAGTCAAATAAAAGGTAACATAGAAATTAACAAAGTATATATTACAGAGGTAATATTCATTGACAAAATCACCTTGTATTTGGAAAGAATTACCTGAAAGAGTTAAAAAACAGAATTCTTGGTTAATAAAATATAACCATCAGCTGAAGTGGGAAATTGGTTCACTAGCTTTGGACAAACTAAGAAATTGGATGATAGAACCAATATGCAAATATTAAATATTACTCGCCAAAGGAAGAGAAATATCAAAAATATTAACAAGGTTAATAGGGAGGCCTGTTCTTGATTTAAATGAAATTGGATGCCCAAAACGTGAAAACATAATGTGTACTTTTAAATGCTTTTGGAAACATAACGAAAGATTCTGTGCTTTTAATAATTCTCAGAAGTATATGTATTGGTTTCAAAAAAATAAATATGCAACCCTTAATTTTACTACAGTAATAAATTCCAAACGATCAGCAAATGAAAAATTAACTTTCAGATGAGAGTCACATTGTCAAAAACCACATGATGGCAATTCCACAAGCATGGGAAGAACCTTTGATGTATTTTTCAATTTATTTATTTATTTTCTGTATTGTTAGATTCAGTAAATACAATTTGTAAATAATATTTCATTCAAATAAAATGTGTAAATTTAAATGAACAAATTGGGTGTCATTGATGTGTTATACAAATTTAAGTAAGACCATAACGTTTTTTTTTCCTTGTGAAATTTCATGCCACAAACTAAACAGAGATTTTTTTTTCACTCAGTGAATTAAAAGTCTTATTTGTTCATTCAAGTCCTCAAATATTTCATGAAACTGTCAACTCTTGGAAGCAAAAGTAATAATTTGGTATTAAATTAATAGCCAGAATTTTAGTGGAGAAGATTTCACCTGAAAAGTCACAATACTGTTAGAGTTTGGTTATTTTACAGAGACATTAGATATTTTAAACCGACACATTACTAAAACTCTTAAAAAGATTGCTGTAGAAAACGCTGCAGAGACTTCAAAACCTTGTTTGTCTCATATTAGTTACTTAAAATTACTAATGCTAAAGAAAAAATAAATAAAACAAATAAATTCCACTTACATAAATAGGTTAAAGCACAAGGAATCGAAGGTAAAATTAATAGTCATATTGGTAATTTCCCACGGAAACCAAGAATTCGAACCTAAACACACGATTTCTCACCTATGTACAACAAATTGGCGACCGGATAAGAGAGATATCTTTAAGATAAGACTTAATGAGAAATCTACAATGTTGGAAAATAAATTCACATACATTTTATATGTTTATTAATTTTGCTCAGTTATTCTGTTAGAATATGAATTTTAAAAGTAAAATACAGAAAATAACCAAGCAATTTGAAAAAAAAAAAAATAATAATTTCACTTGTCAGAATTCCATACTCTAATACTATAATCGGATAGGAATCTAATTAAGTAGTTAACTAGCTTTTCTGGTTATTTACAGAAATATCTTTCAACTCCTATGTTTTGTGTGTTTTAGTGGAGTGAATATATGTTAGCCACAGTAACCTATAATGAAAAAGTCAACTGCATTTTCAGACTTGTGTTTGTGTCTGTGAATATATGTTAATCAACAATTTGGAATATTCAGAAAACCTAGATAGTACCAAGATGTTCCCATTCTGGAAAGAAATGTAAGTTAATTATTTTTTTAACTTGAACATAACAATTGATAATTGTAGTTTCGATAATCATTGCTCGTATGTTTTGGTAAGCATAATTGTAACACTGAATAGTGTTTTTTTTTCCATAAGAATAATCATAGGGTATATATTAGAGTATCAACATAAATACATTAGCGACTTTTGATGTCTAATGTGTATGTGTGTGTGTGTGTGTTTGAGGGTCACCAGCATATAATTAAATTATTCAGAAAATCTCGAAACACAGCCGCCAATAGACTGTACTCTACTCTAAGAATTGCAACCCTTTAACAGGAAAGAAATGCCCCAAAATGTATTGGAAATTAGTACTGCCATCTATAGAAAAAAAAAATGTATGTTTGAGTGACATAGCATATAATTAAATTATTCAGAAAACCTCGAAACTGTGAATTTCCAAACACATAACGTCACGATTCTTATCTCTAAGTATTACCCATAAGGCAATAAGTAAACCAAAAACACTACGTGATGTCACTGCCAGATGAGGGCCCCAGCGAAAATTCCAAAATCTATAATAACAAACGTTCACGTCACGATTCCTTATCTTAGCTTGATCTTGATCTTGTCAGAAGTGTCCCACCAATCACGACACGATTCCTTATCCACTAATATATCTTCCTTTTCCATTCAAAACAACGTCACTTATTTACAACTAACAAATGACGTCACTTATCTACATCTGAAAACAACACACACCCACGACGCGATTCCTTATCTTATCTTGATCTTGATCTTGTTCAAACCGCCTCCCCTACTACTAAGCTTCTATGTTCGTAATTCTTGCAGGGGTGGGCTGACGTCTTTGAGGTTTGTGAAATACTCAAATGTAGATATACCTTTTCCATCATAGTGTATATATATACATTTAAAGTATGTGATTCCATCTGTGGATATGTAACTGCATCCTTATTTCATAACATTATTTATTAATTTTGTGTACGATAATCGTATTGTTGATTCATATTAAGTTCCATAAAATATGTATAAATAATAATATACTTAACAATTTTGGGTAATTCGATTATATTTTCTGTAAATTCAGTCATGGAGAGTCTTGAGCACTTATGAAACCGCGAAATGTTATTAGATTCTTTGAATATCCTACAATTTTATTTATTATTTTAATATTTGATTTAAGGAAATCTAGGTTTTTCCAGTCATTATCTTGAATATCTCTACCCTTTCGTGGAATTACTGACAGTTAATGCGCTAAATGAAAAATAAATAAATGCATTCAAAAATCGTCATAATAGCAAATCCTTCCTCTTGTACAGCTAAAACGCTTTCCGAACGTAATGAAAGACCTGCATGAGGAAACCGCGCAAACACACGTGACCAATTTGTTAATCGTTTGCTTTCTAGTTATGTATTCGAATGCCGGAAAAACACGTGCTGTTTGTTTCCTGTCGCGTTTCATTGCGTAAGGAAGTTTTCTTCTACTATTTTTGATCAATTGAAAAAATTACTGAAATTCACCGCATTTCCTTAAGACGGTATCGTTTATTGTATTGTATTTTATGCAACCTTTCTACGCCGATGATTCTGATCAGTCCATAAAATACTTTCAAGGGTATATTGTGTTTACTTGATATATATGAAGCAAACCACTTCACATTAATCCACTTTCGTTCTTTTTCCTGCAACTGCTGTTATTCCGCGCCTCAATTCTAAAATCTTCAGTACATGTGTCCTTTCTTTCTTTAAGTCTTTCCTTTTTTTTGGACCACATACGTTACGTAAATAACTTCTTTTTTGCTAGAGCATTAGTTCTTTCACTCCTATAAAGCTGAGCTCTATAAAGCTCTATAAACTTCTATAAAGCTGAGCTATATATATATATATATATATATAAAAAAAAAAAATCAGCTAACGCCTTTTTATTCCCGTATATACGGGAGTAGGCGAGGCCATTTAGCCCTATCTAACTTTTGGAGACTGAGTGGGCAGTTCAATCTCCACTGGTACCCAATCAGAGACAGATGGCCCAAGGCTATCACTAATTAAGCGGTACGCAGTGAAGAGAGACGGCTCAAATGTGCCGCCATCTCGTGGTCTCTAACCCTAACACAATATATTTTAATGTCTGAAATAATGTGGGTTCTACGGTCGATTTTCTTGAGTTTACAGGACGAAAAACCCGAGTTTCCGGGAGGAAAAACCTGCTTGCCCGTGCCAGAGATCGACTAACTCGGGAACCGGTCGGAAAAAGGCTTAGAAAAATTTCCTCTAGTCGCCGACTAGACTCGAAACCAAGACTTCCTTCGTGCGGCCTAGCGCGGTGGTGTGCAAATGCCACATCCACTGAGCTACACAGGCTCCTATTTATAAACTTAGTTATAAAATAACTAAGTTTATAAAATTACTTAGTAACCCTAATATACATTACTCGAAGTAAAAAAACTAATTTACATCTCTATCTCCTCCAGAGATTTTTATTAAAAATAATAACACCTTGTTGCAACTTGTATAGGTAAAGTTGATAAGGCTCTGTATTACTAAAACCTTGAAAACATATCAATCCAATTCAAGGTTCCATATATAAGGAACCTTGAATTGAATTGAATTATGAATTGGATTGATATGTTTTTAGCGATTTATATTTATGCTTATTCATTAGTAATAGTAGTTAATTGTTTGCTACCATAAACGGTCACTTTATTTTCCATAGTGCTTTATCCAGGTAAGTCATTTGTAATTACAAGGGCGATTCGCTAGGCCTACAGCAGCTAGTATCGCCTTTGTTTGTTTCTTATAGTGACATTTTATTGCTGGTAGACACCTAAAAGTGTCTACGGGATTTGCTAGTGCACCCTCAAAAGTCTACAGGATTATCTTTACCTGCTCGGGACACGTGAGAAATCTCTACTCATTCTCCATCTGTGTCTTGAAATGGCTAAACTTGTGAATGAAACCAAATTCGAGGAAGTATATAAGGAATTCCTCAGACTGGGAAAGCTGCTGAGTGATAATTGGCCGGGAAAAGTGAAATTGTATGACACGTTTCCCCCCGAATGTGTCTCAGACGTTGTCGCTGAAGATCATTTAGAATCGGTGCCTTCTACTTCTTCAGACTTTGTAGAAGTGCGCGCACGCAAAAAGCGAGGAACAACAGATGAACCGCACAATGACAATACTGAAATGGAACAGGATTCTCAGGGTTCGGACGCCGCTATTTCTCCCAAAGAAAAGGTCCCTCCGATCATCCTTAGAGAAAAGCATAAGTGGGCAGCTTTAAGATCCACAATGTCCAATTTGCATATTGGCTTCATTAAGGCCAAAAACATGGATGAAGGCATAAAGATCCAGCCAGCAACAGTGACAGACTATAGAAGATTGACCAAAGAACTGGAACAGAGGCATCCAGTATCATACCTTTGCACTCAGCTCTGAAAAAAACTTAAAAGTAGTGCTTTGTGATGTCTGTGAAGACATCACAAAGCACTTACAAACTTACAAACATGCTACAAAATTTCAGCCTATCAAACCCTACTGAAACCTCCACTAAAAGATATCTTCGTGAAACACAGGTCATCCTCACAGCTCTCATAAATGAATAGTAACAAACTCATTCCAGCATCTCTTCAGATAGTTGCTTGGAACGCAAATGGCGTTAAAAACAAAATTCTGGAACTCCGACACTTCACATCTAGGTATCAACCAGATGTTATTTTAATCAGTGAAACTCATTTAAAACCCTCAGACAATCCTACAATAAGGGGCTATCACCTATACAGAAATGATAGACTACTCTACAGAGGCGGCAGCACTGCCATCTTTATTAAAAACTACATTAAGCACTCTGTGAGCATTCCTTCAACCACTAACCTTGAGATCACCAGAGTGGAAGTAGTTACCAGCTCCACTGGCAAACTGAAAATCTACTCAGCTTACAACACTCCCCAAAAATCTCTACTTCACTCTGATCTAAATGGCATCTTATGCACCAAAGAGCCCACCATTATTGCCGGGGATCTGAATTCCAAGCATCCTGCGTGGAATTGTACAACCACAAACAAGAATGGTTGCACCCTTTACAATTACTTAGGATCAAGCAACGCTGTTGTGGCAGGCCCCACCGAACCAACTCATCTCAGTACGTTCGGCACTGCTCACATCCTGGATATAGCTATCCTTCAGGATATTAAACTTCAATTCAGCATCATATCTATGGATGAACTATCATCCGATCACAATCCAATTCTACTACATCTGGGAAATCAAGAATACCTATGTCTTCCTTCTCACTCCTACATTGCATGGGAAAGACTATCAGCAGCACTGAAGGATTATATTGGACCTGTTCCTCACATACGCACAAAAGAAGTAGAAACTGCAGTTACAATTCGCATACAACAAATTAATTCTGCTATAAAGGTAGCTTCCTCCTACAAATCTGCCCGCAAGCCAGATCGTTTGCCTGAAGACATCATGAACTTGATCAGAGACAAAAACAGAGCTAGGAAAAGATACCGTAACACGTGTGCACCACAAGATAAAACAAATCTAAACAGATTAAATGGGGCAGTAAGAGATGCACTCAAAGACCATAGTGACCAAGTAGGGGATGAAAAGTTATCCTCCATTTCACCTACTGATCACTCCATCTGGGGACTACTGAAAAATATCAAAAATAAAGAGAGATCCCTACCCCCAATATTCTCTGACCAGGGCCTTGCTCACACAGATGTAGACAAAGCAGAAGTTATAGCACACAACTTAGAGGAGCAATGCAGGCCTTCGTATGGAAACCTTGACTTTGACCACATATATAAGATTCACAGCAAGGTCAGACACTCACTCAAACTTTCTATCTCCAGCACTGACCATATTGCACCAACATCACCTGCTGAGTTATATGACATTATTAAAAAATTAAAGAACAAAAAAGCTCCTGGGCCAGACGGCATTACTAATTGGGTGATTAAACTTCTGCCCCGAAAAGCAGTAGTGCACCTGACCATTATAATAAATGCAATTTTAAGATTTCACTATTTTCCTTCCACCTGGAAACGGGCTGACGTAATTCCTATACATAAGATAAGCCAGGCAAAGATCCACACCTACCGCAAAATTATCGTCCAATCAGTCTTATCTCAAATCTGGGTAAGGTTGCAGAGAAGGTCATCCTCTCACGACTCCAAACCTCAGTAAATGACCTAAACATCCTCCCTAAAGAAAAGTTTGGTTTCAGGCAACACCATGGTACTACCCAGCAAATCCACAGAATTGTGGAATACATCACCACCAGCTACAACTGCAACTGGCACCAGTGCACAGGCGCTGTTTTCCTAGACTTAGCTGTTTTCCAAAGCATTTGACAAAATCTGGCATTTTGCACTCCTGCACAAACTTATCTCAGCCGGTACCTCGCTAAAAATGGTTCACTTAATCCATTCATATCTTCAGAATAGAACAATGCAAGTAAAAATCAACGGTTCTACATCCTCCCAGCGCCATATCTTTGCTGGAGTGCTGCAGGAATCTCTACTGGCTCCATTGCTGTTCTCTATATACATGTCAGACATCCCACACAATCCGATGACTTCCATTTTAGCCCTGTATGCAGACGATGCAGCAATACTAACCAGATCTTTCAAACCCCATTTAATTACCAGAAAGCTTCAAGAAAACATTCTAAAACTGGAGGGTTGGTTCTCTAAGGGAGATTGGAAGTCAACGCCCAAAAAAGCTCAGCCGTTCTTTTCTCAAAAAGACCAATGTCGCCTGTAGGAGATGTGTTACTATTCAATACTAAAATTCCCTGGCAGAAAGAAACAAATTACCTGGGTGTGATTCTCGGCAAAAAGCTATCTTTCAATGAGCACACTAAGTCTGCGTGCACAAAGGCATCTAAAGCCATAGCTCAGATCTATCCGCTAATTAATAGAAATAGCAAGCTCAGCAACAGAATCAAATTGCAACTATACCAGATGACAATTCGTCCTATAATCACCTATGCCTCTCTGGCCTGGAGCCACACCTCTAATGCTAACATTATCAAAATACAGCGAGTGCAGAACAAGTGCTTGAGAATGATTCTGAACGCCCCGTGGTATGTAGAAACAATCAACTCCGCAGAGACACAAATATTCCCTATATTTTCTCTTTTCTGCAATCCTTAGCATCCAAGTTTTTCCTAAAGACGTCCACACATCCGAACGATTTGGTTCAGCAAGCTGCAGCATACGATCCAACGGACATATTCAAATATAGAAGCCCAAAAGCTATATTAGCCTCCTTTAGTGATGCATAATCTCTATGCCCTTTCAGGGCGAGCAATCTGCTCATAAATTTTACCTTCACTGTAACCACAACAGATAGCGGGGAATATGAAAAGCATCTTGCTTCACCCCTAAAGTCATAAATGTCAATTGTCAACCTTGGTATGGTATTTAGGGTATAGCTACTCACTGAGGAGATCTCAAAAAAAGGTTGAAACCGGTCTGGGTAGAGACCCCACCCATAATGTATTGCAGTATACATCTCTTAGTGAGATGTGCTTTACATTATGGAAAATACTAAGAATAGTGATCAGAGCTTTTCCACCTTTACAATGAGTTGCCCTGGTGTTGCATCACCTTTAGACTTGAACTACGTTCAGGGGCAAACTTAACTGTTTGCTTACTTGGGATTAGGAGTAAAATAACCAAGTTTATAAAATTACTTGGTAACCCTAATATACATTACCCAAGGTAAAAAAACTAATTTATATATATATATATATATATATATATATATAATATTCATCAAAACTTGATTTGCTTTCTCAAAGAAAATTTTGCTTTTCCTTAAGAAAAAGCTGGTTAAATTCGACTAATTCGAGCCCTACCCAAGGGCCTATGAGTTGTGGAAATACTTTCTGAAAATGAAAGCTGTGCCGAACAAAGCGGCCTTTTGCAGCTGCCCAATTTTTAATCCATCTAACTCGAGTGCTTCTAGATGTTTTTTCAATATTTTAGGGATGGCGCCTAAAGCACCTATTATTATGGGAACAACTTTCGTTTTCTTTTGCCAGATTCGTTCAACTTCGATTTGCAAATCGCGATACTTTGTAATTTTTTCATTTTCTTTGTCGTCAATCCGACTATCTCCTGGTACTGATATTTCGATAAACTTAAGACCCTTGTCAGGGTCGGCGGAAGCGAGCATGCTGGCTACGAAGGGGGAGCCGGGGAACCGCTCATAAGTTCATTTTTAAGAAAGAAATTTTTTATCATAAAAACAAAAAATTCTTAGAATGATCAATATGAAAATAAATAAGGCCAGATACACCGAATAAAAATTTTTAAAAAATTGTATATTGCCGGCTGTTTACAATTTTGCAGCGAGAGCAGGCTAAATGCTCACCTCCAGAATCTAAAGTGAAACGGTGAACGGTTTTTATGCACAGAAACGAATTTTCGTACAAAACATTTGTTGTTACGTAACCAATGGTACTGTAAAAACTCGATTGTAGCTTTAATATTCCAAAGCACATTACATTCGATTGTTTACTTAGGTTGTAAACAATCGAATGTAATATGCTTAAGTCCCATGTGAATATTGTAAAATAAACTTTGTTTGTCTCTGTATAGTTTGTTTTAGATGTTATTGTAAATAACACTCTGGAAGTTAACTGTATATACTGCTTTAATAAGAATATGTTAGAGTGTTAAAAACAAGGGCAATGTTTATATCGCCGAAGCTGCATGTAATAGATCTACATGGCGGCATTAGAAAGATTGTTATTAAAATTTGTTTGTATGAAAAAGGCTTGCAGGCTGTAAGTGTAAACATCTGCTAAGTCAGTCAGAAAGGTTGAAACAACTTTCCTATGGCCGGCAACTTACAATTAAAAGAAAGCGGAGGAGAACAAAAGGCGTGACGAACTTGAAACTTAAGATGAATGAATCATACTGATCCTTTGGGGGTTGCCAAACTTCACGCAAGGTCTCAGAGGAGGTATAATAAAAAGGGACTGAAGCAAACAGAAGGGGCTGCACGGATCCAGAGATTGCTGCAAAAGTAGAGGGGGGGGGCTGGTTCCAGAGACGTCCACAGAGAGACAGGAGAGGCTGCCCGGTTCCAGACGCTGTCAAAGAGGAGGCAGCTCGTTCCAGACATTGCTAAAGCTGCCAAGTCCCAGACGTTGCCGAAGAGAGACAGAGCTGCTCGGTATCCAGACATCGTCAGAGAGCATCCCAGATCAAGACGTTGGTTGAGAGAGGAGTTTTCTGCTTCCAGAAAGGAGCTTCTCAGTTCGAGACGTCGCTAGAGAGAAACGACTTCTAGGCCACAGACAGGGCTTTCAAATTGACGAAAGGAGAAGTCTCAAACGCCGTAGACGAGAAAAGTTTCCAGTCCAGAGGGATCCTGATTGATAGTTGACAACAGTTTCATTTTTCTTGGAGGCGGCATTTTCAGTTTCTTAGAGGTGGCAATTCAAGCTACTTGAGACGGCAGTCGTCCAGGCATTTTCGGTGAGCCCAAGTAGAGGAGAAAAGGCGAGGCAAATTTCCCGAAGTACCTTCACTTGTAAGTTTTTCTTTTCGCCGTGGGAGAATAACAATTTCCGGAACTGTACGAGTCCCGCTACATTCCCAATTGATATAGCCGAAGCCAAAATTCCAGATGAAGATCTGAGATGAAAGAATTGCCATAGACCTTTTAGTGAAAGACTTTTGACTAATTGTGAGATACAGAGCCTTTGTAAGTTCAAAACGTTTTATATAATTCCTCTTATAGTTGTATTAGAAAGACTTTTAAGATATATGTTTAATGTTTAATACGGTTAAGAAGTGTCCTTAAGAGAATCAATTGGCATGTTAGAAGTTGATATCAAATTTGTAAAGATAACTTAACAGAGAGATTTAGGTGACCTCTTTGCGAGTAAGCTTGGAGTTTAATAAGTAAAATTTGTAAACTGAGAGTAGATAACGTTTTGTGTTAAAGAAAGTATTTTAAAGTTGAAGAAAAAAGGTTCTAAATTTTGCTCAAGAGTTTTTATAGAAGGATTGAGAAAGCATTCTCCCTAATGTCTAAATTCGTGTACATTTCATAGTAATGTAAATAACTGTTATTTGACTTTCTTGTAAACATAGCACGTAATAATATAAACAAGAGAGATTCTGAGAGATAGAAAACATGCATAGCTACATTAGAATAACTGAGAATAAAGTATAAATTAAAGAAAAAAGACATCACAAGTAATTAATAGAAATTACAAGTATACAAAGTTAAAATAATAATAAAATTTTACAATGTCGCAGTAATGACAGGATAGCAACAGTAAATTATAACAGTATGCATCTCAATAGGCTACTGACAGTAGCGCAGTGCGGACTATTATTTCGTCTCTGTGTCGTGTCGTGTTGTGTAATAATTTCTTGTGGGTATAAAATAGAAATGGAATCAAAAATTTACAAAAAAAGTTATCTGGTGCACAAAATCTTAAGCGTCATGCCGCGAAAGAAGCAGATATTAAGAAACAAACTGGGGCTCTTAATAAATTTGTTAAAATATGAAATATTCTGATGCAGATTATAACCAACTCGATACATCAGAAATCGGAGTTGATGGACCGTGCACATCATCTAGTTGAATGAAAGTACTATTACAACTGTTGAACAAGATATCAAGACGCAGGATTTAAGTGAAAAACAGTTAGGAGAAGATTTAGTTGTAGTTGACCACAAAACTAACACATTGTTAGTCTCTGTAAATTTAGAAGATCTAGATGAATGGGGAAATATTGATGAAAAATTACGAGTTGTTTTAATTGAAATGGGCCTGTTCAAAAGAAAAATATAATATATCCCAGAGATACATATGGTCGTAAATTTAGAAGATCTAGATGAATGGGGAAATATTGATGAAAAATTACGAGTTGTTTTAATTGAAATGGGCCTGTTCAAAAGAAAAATATAATATATCCCAGAGATACATATGGTCGTAAATTTGGCGACACGTATTATAATAGAAAAATGGAAAACGGGGAGCTCGTGCCAAGAACATGGCTCATTTATTCCGAAACTTTAAATTCTGTTTTTTGCTTTTGTTGCAAACTTGTTACACCTTAGAAGGTTATAACGATTGGAGAAATGTAAGTACAACTTTGCATAGGCATGAGACTAGTTTAGCTCAGATGAAAAATTTCTTAAAATAGAAGGAACTTGATAAAAATTTAAAAAACAACAGTACTCTTGATTGCCAGACGCATGTATGAAATAGAAAAGAAACATTGGACGAGTGTTTTAGAACGCTTGATTGAAATTATAAAATTCCTTGGTAGCCAAAATTTAGCTTTTCGCGGATCATCTGATAAATTATATGAAAGGAATAACGGCAATTTTTTAAAATTAGTCGAACTGTTTGAGAAGTTTGACTGTCTTTACTATTTGAGTAAAGACAGTCAAAATGAAATATTGGAAACTTTAAGTAATCAGGGATACAATTTTATTATCAATTCTAAAATCTAAGTATTATTCCATAATTTTAGACTGCACACCTGATGCAAGTAAAACAGAACAAATGACCATTATTATTCGCTTTGTTTCCTGTGACAATGGAATTGTCAAGATCAGGGAAAACGTTTTAAGTTTTGCAGATATATCAGATTCCACAGGACGTGGTTTATGTGCAACAATAGTGGAACAACTGGAAAAATGGAACATTCCTATTGAAGACATGAGAGGTCAAGAGCATAACAATGTGGCAAATATGAAAGGGAAAAAATATGGCCTCCAAAATTTGCTTTTGAACAAAAATCCTCGAGCTTTTTACGTGCCATGTGCTGCTCATACTCTAAATTTAATCATTAACAATGCAGCCAAAGTGAATACAGATACAATTAGCTTATTTGCAATTATTCAAGAAATATACAATTTCTTTTCATTCTCTTACAAACGTTGGGCAATCCTTTTAAAGTTTAAAAAAAATTTAACATTGAAACAGCCATCAGAAACGCGATGGGAAAGTAAAATTAATGCAATCCGCCCTCTTAGATATCAGTTACGAGGAATTTAGGATGCACTTTTTGAAATATTAAATAATGAAAATTTTAATAAAGAAACTCAGCATGAAGCACAAATATTATGTGCTAAAATGAAGAACTACAAATTTATTTGCTCTCTTATAATTTGGCATGATTTACTTAACAGAATAAAGCCTGTGAGTAAAATGCTTCAAGACAAAAATATGAACATTACACTTGCTTTAGAATCTATCGAAAACTTAAAAATATTCTTACAAGAGTATCGATCAGATACAAATTTTAAAGTTCTAAAAACGGCAAAAGAACTGAGTGAAGAGGTGGACGGAGAACAAGAACTTAAAACTGGTACGGAAGTTCGATGACGAAAGAAGACACGACAATTTGACTACGAGCATCATGACGAAACGCCACAATCGCCAGAAGATAAATTTACAGTGAATGTGTTTTATACACTTCTAGACGTTGCAATGTGTTCGTTAATAGAACGTTTTGAACAACTAAAAACATATTATGATAATTTCTATTTCTTGTATAGATTACTACAAATTAATAACGAAGATTTACGAAAAAATTGTGACGATTTAGAGATTCTCTTGAAGGACGGCGACAATAAAGACGTAAATGCAATAGAACTATATGACGAGTTATGTGCTTTCCGGGATATTTTTCGAAAAGAAAATTTAAATATTCAAAACCCTTTCGATATTCTTAATTTTATCGTGTCTAATAATTTATTTTTCCCTAACTTTTCAATTGCTTTAAGAATACTATTAACCCTGCCTGTTAGTGTATAGCGAGCGGTGAACGTTCCTTTTCCAAGTTGAAATTGATTAAAACCTACTTAAGAACAAGTATGTCACAAAAAAGGCTTGTTAGTTTGGCGTTAATAGCTATTGAAAATGATGTATGTGCGGAATTAGACGTTAAGACTATTATTTCTAATTTGGTGAATATGAAATCAAGAACCCTAAAATTTTAATTTAAAAAAATTTCAAGTATATTTATGTAATTTAATTTATTTTCTGTTATTCTGTAAAGATGTTATTTTTTGAATACTTATATTAATATTAATAAAATGTTATAATTATTATTTCTGAATTCTTTTCTATTTTCTCATCTATCTTGAGTTTCTTTTATTTTCCTAAAAGATAGTTCCACTTATAAAAATTATTAAAAAATTTTTCCAAATTACTAAGAATTTAGTAAAATGCAAGAATTTTTTAAACTTTAGTTCAAATAAATTTTAACTTTAATTAAAATTCATTTTAATTTTGTTAGCGATTCGGTCGGTGAGAAGGCTAAAATCCCTGTATCATTCTATTCAACGATTAAAGCGAAGTGGCTTTATCAAAAGTTGCTTTAACTTTTGAGAATTTTTTGAATATTCGGGTATTTAACGATTATCCTGCCTAGTCAACCCCCCCCCCCGGTTCGTTACATTTAGCGGACCAACGTGTGGCTGTTCTGTCAAAATTTATTTAAGAAATTTCAAATAATTAAAATTTTTATTATCGTAAAAGAACCACACACGCCCGGATCGTTTCAGGGGCACTTAGGTAGACATTGCATGCGGGCGACAAAGACCCTAGCGCCGGCTCTAACCCTTGTTTTTACTTTTTTCAACCACTGTGATATCGGGTGTATTACATTCCATTCTTTTGTCAGTCTGGATTTTGAAATCCCAGAGTATTTTAGTTTTTTCATTCTCAACCACCTTCTGGTGAACTTTATGCTTCCAATGGTCTTTAAACCCGTACTTTTTACATAAATGCCAATGAATTATCTTGGCTACGTTGTCATGCCTTTTACGGTACTCAATTTGTGCGATTTTGCTGCATCCACTTATAATGTAGTCTACCGTTTCTTCCTTTCTTTTGCACAATCCACATCTACTGTCTTCTTGAATTTTTTGTATTTTTGCATTCATAACGTTGGTTTTAATGGCCTGTTCTTGTGCTGCAAAAATTACCGATTCTGTTTCTTTCTTTAGTGCTCCATTTCTCAACCATTGCCAGGTCAAGTTGCTGTCAGCTCTGTGTCTTCTATGCTGTGAAGGTATTTCCCATGCAATGCCTTATTTTTCCATCTTTCAGTTCTCACTTTTACTTGGTTGGTTTTGTATTCCAATTTTGTCTCCATGGGTTTAAATAAACACCCTCTTTCCTAACCTCAATTAGAAAATTTTCCGTTGTTTGCTGCAGATAATCATTTAAATTTCGTTTTTATTCTTCAATAACTTGCTTCACTTGTAATAATCCCCTATCTCCTTTTTTGCCTGATAGATACAGCCTATCAATGTCACTGCGAGGATTGAGGGCATAGCGCATTTTCATTAATTTTCCAGTCTTTCGGTCTAAATCTTCCATCTCTAGCTGGGTCCATTCAACATTGCCTGCTGAGTATCTCACAACAGGTATGGCCCAGGTATTAATTGCTTTTATCAAATTACCAGCATTAAGCATTGGCTTAAGGAGTTTTCTTAATCGTCTTATGTATTCTGCTCTAGTTCTTTCTTTGATCTTATTGTGCAGAATTTGTGATGCTTCTAAAATTCCCAAATATTTGTGGCTGTCTTCGAATTTTATTGCCTTGATTATTTCACCATTGAGCAGCTCGATTTCGTTCATATCTTCAAACTTTCCTCTTGTTATTCCAGCAATTGCATATTTGTCTAAGCCAAAATCCATTGATATATCTTGACTAAATATGTGCACAGTGTTAAGCAACGATCCGAGTTCATTCTCTGATTTTGCATACACCTTCAGATCGTCCATATATAAAAGGTGAGATATCTTTGCACTCTTTTGCGCAGTTTGATAACCATGAGCAGTTTTATTTAAAATTCTAGTTAAGGGGGATCAATGACAATATAAACAATAGAGGAGATAATGAGTCTCCTTGAAAGATGCCCCTTTTTATGTTTACCTCTCCAATTTCTTCTCCATTTAGAACCAACGTTGCTTTCCAGTTTTTCATGCTGGATTGCAAAAATTTTTGCACGTTTTTGCTAATACCGAATAGTTCTGTGCATTTTTAAATCTAACTATGAGGCACCGAATCAAACGCTTTTTTATAATCTATCCAAGCCATATGAAGGTTGGTTTTTCTATTTTCAATTTTTAAGAATCATTTTATCAATCAGCAATTGGTCTTTTGTGCCTCTTGAAGTTTTGCTGTTACCTTTTTGTTCAATTGGGAGAAGAAAATTTGCTTTAAGATAGCTGTATATTTATCAGCTAGTATGCCTGTGAGTAGCTTAAAAGTTGTTGGAGGGCAGGTTATTGATCGGAAGTTTTCTGGGTTTGGACCTTTTTTCTTTATCCTTTATGATCAAAAACGTTTTCCCTGCTGTGAGCCACTCTTCTTTGCTTTTTCCTTCTAAAACATCATAAAATTGGTTAGCAAGTCTTTCGTTTTTGGTTCCTGAGCCTTACTGCTTTTTGGTTCACTAATCTTATATCCTGATTCCGATGTTACAACGTAGGCTATTGAGTACCTAAGTTGATTCGTTTGCCCAATAGTTCCAGTAGGAATATCCCTTGCAGCTTTATTGGCCTCTTGTAGGAGTTCCTTCAGTTTTTGTTGAGGTACTTGTCTCAATACTGGAAGCCTAACTCGTTCCTGGTTGCTGTTCATTTGCTCGATAATTTTTCTTGCGAGTTCTTGTTCCTTATCTGATAGCTTCCTTTCAACTATTTGTATATTTTCAAAATTTTCAGCATTCTGCTCGCTGGAATCTAGTTCTGCTCCAGTCATATTATTGGTCACTTCAGGGTCAGTACAATCTCCTTTTACAGCTTGAGGTTTCAGTGTTTCCAGCTCAAGTTCACTAATTACCTTGCGTTTGATAATGAAGTTGCGTTGCTGCATCAGCCTTTCGAATGAAATTTCAGAATTTGAGTGTCGTTCAAGCCAAAGTTGGAACATTCGTTTCTGAGATCCCCTAACTGATGGGTTTGAACTGTAAAAGCACTGCATGACTTGTCTATTTTCAGCCATGCTCCACATTTTCCTAGTAATTACTTTGAGCTCTGTGGATCTTGCTCCTGTAGCCCAGCTTCCTGGACAGCCGGTGGGCTGTCCAGGAAGCCTAACATCCAGTCTGGGCCTTGGTAACCCGCGCGACGACCGATGCGGTATAGAGTTCTGATTTGTCTTCACCATTTTTAACTGGGGGTGGGCAGGTACATGAGATAAAAAAATAGGTAAATAGGACAGAATCACCCCTAGCCCTCGACAGAATCACCCCTTCCTCCTTGGGGGGAAAGAAGAGTATGGACCAGTCTATAGATAATATAACAGGTGTATATTACATGAAGTAAGGCGTTGTCCAGCTTCAGGTGCCTCGGGTTCGCCATGCCAGTACTCACTAGAGTGAGCCCTTGAGGATTATATATATACAGTATATATATATATATATATTACGGATACCAAGTAATTTTATAAACTTGTTTTTTTTTAAATTTTTACACACACACACATATATATATATATCATCATCATTGTCCATCCACTGTTGGATAAGACCTTTCCAAGATTACTCGAAAACTCTCTGTCCATGGCTCTTCTTTCCCATGTCAGTCCTGCAAATCTGACGATATCATCATTTCACTGTGATTTCGGTCGGCGTGGTGGTCGTTTTTCCTCTCGTGGAATCCAATCCACTACTTCTTTTGTCCATCGTTGATCTTGTCTTCGAGCAATATGCCAGCTCATTGCCATTTCAGATGTATCGCTTTTCTGTTGACACATACATGGTTGTGAAACATGGCCACTAAATGTAAAGGAAATTCATAAATTAAGAACTAAACAATTTAGTGTGGAAAGAAGTCTGTTTGGTATCAGAAGACTGGATCACAAAAGGAATACGTGGATAAGAATTCAAACCAGATCCAAACAATTCAAACTAATCCAAACAATAAATTAAGAACAAAGTCTCTGACATCAGAGACTTTGTTCTTAATTTATGAATTTCCCTTGCATTTAATGTTGTCCATACATACATTATATGCATGGTCTCAGACAGTTAATAGCAAATATATATCATAAAGATATAAAGAAAACGTTTCTTAGCCAGTTTCGATACAAATTGATGTACTTGAGCACAAAATCCAAGGAATACCATCTGCGATAAATTAATTCTTTCCACATATTTGTCTTACCTTACCTTACCTCTCCCCTTCCCTTCCTGCAGAGCAAAGGACCTCAACCATTGACTTCCATCTGACTCTATTCAAATTTAAAAAATAGTAATAAAACAAAATAAATCTTTCGACACTTTTTTTGGTTAGCAAACTAGTCAGTTAATTTAAATATTTTTAATTACTTAAAATATTTAAGTAATTAAATGACCCTCCCTTTTCTTTCCAGGAGCATCCCAGCCGTCTTGCCTGTTTCTAGTTCTCTTCTCCATGTTATCCTGGGTCTGCCTCTTTTCCTCTTGCCCTGGAGATTCCATTCTAGTGCAATTTTTGCTATTTCTTTATCTGGGTTGGTTCCTGATTGTGTGACCTATCCAGTTCCATTTTCTTTTAGTGATTTTTTTTCTGATGCTGGTTTGACCTCTTCTCTCCCAAAGTTTTATGTTTTTTATTTTATTTGGCCAGGATACCCCTAGTATCTATCTCAGGCATTTGTTTATAAAGACCTTTATTTTATTTATGTTTTCCTTTGTTAGTGACCATGTCTCAGCTCCGTATAGTAAAATTGGTTTAACGTTACAGTTGAAGAGCCTAATTTTGGACCCCCAAATTTGGGGGTCCAAAATTAGGAAATCTCTCCTCAATTACATTTTTATGTTTGCAGGTCGACTGAGCTGTTTGAAGTACTTTCATCGCAGCCAGAATTTGCTTTGTAACCAATCTCCACCCTTACAGACGAATTCGTAAGTATTATCGCACCAAATATATTATCAATAATGGAATCGAAATGATCATTAATTGGAAATTTTAGTATAAAATCTATCTTCTTATATCAGTAACATATCCCTCCCCTCCCCATCGCTTTCGCTTCTATTCTAAGTTATGGAAGTTGCGTGTTTAAATCCGCAGTTCTGAACATCAGAATGATGCAAGCTTTCTGTTCCACTTATCTTATCTAGTTTCGCGCTACTGATTATTAGCTGATATTCGCGATATTCGTCAGTTATACTTCTACTGTTCGTATAAAGCCCGTGATTCTTGACGACACTGTAAAGATCCAAGGCAGGAAGAACTGATAGAAATTATTAACTTCATTAAGTAGCGTCCTTTGATAACTATTTTGTCCTCCTGCGAATTAGCATTTGTTTACGAAAGTTTATCCATGATTTTTATCACTATCACTCTATCACATAAAACAAACACAACGCTGTCAATGGAGTTTGATTCTGTTGTCAACCCCCCCCCCTTTGCGACCACTTGTTTAGTTTCTAGCTCTGATAATAAAGGCAAGGATCACGTTTTCTCATGCTCATGGTGTTTCTTAAACAAAGTCCCAAAGAAATAAATCCATCCTTGCAGCAGGTATTTCTTATCTTTGGATTCAAATCGGGCAAGTTGCGTCCTGTTGAATACCCGTGTGGAATAAACGTGGCGCTGCTTTACTTGGAATCGGAGCTGGAAAAGGTTTATCTTTGACCTCAACGACTCCCGTAAATAAAAAGGTGTCAGTGACTCACTAGAATTGGATTGAACGCTTCAAATTCGGCAGGCTGCGTCACGATGAACACCTTTGCTGATGAAAGCGGTGGGTCGATAATATTAAACTTAGCACCGGAATTAATAGGGTCGAATTTCGGCCTAATGATTCTTTGCAATCGGAACAGTCAGTGGCACGCAACAGCACTTTGCTTAGTCACTGGCCTGACTCTTCATACAGTTAAATCGTTTCAGACATAATATAACCGAAAATGTATTAGAAAATAGAGTAAGGGAAAAATAACCACGGTAAGCGAAACATGGAATCTTTTTTAAGCAAAAATAATACGAGTACGTCTGGTTAGCATCCTCCGAACAATTCAATAAACATAGTAAAGGTTTGCGTGAATTTTAGCCATCATTCGAACGAGCATTGTTTATTGGTACGCGTTCAGAAAGTATCCATCTCTCTATTATTCTTTCTCGTTATCTCATGGGCAAATATGAATATTGCTCCGTTTGAAATACTGTCCCAGATTTGACCTGCTGTCCGATTATAAAAACAAATCCTTGGCTCTGTTTAGATACGCAAATTAAGTGAGGGAGGGGAGCGTTTTTTACATATTTTATAAACCGCTAAATTTGCTTTCAAAATGAAAAAAAAAAAGAAAGAAAATAACCGACCAAAACAACATGTGATAATTTCCGTAATTAGACCACCCACAGTAGTTACACGTTTTCAAACAGTTTGTGAGAAGATTCGCATTAAAATAAAAAATAAAGCAAAACAGCAGAATTCATTTTAAGCAAACACGAGACTTGATGACGCAGGACAAAATGCGATTACGTCGAAATCACGTGGGAATTAGTTTCAGAACCGAAATCGGCATTCGTTGACATATTTGAATTATCGCAGGGGTGTTGACTCCTCTATCTTCCCTTCCCTTTTTACCCTTGAAAAACTTTTGTGAGCGTGTCGTGTGCATAAGTGTTTAAAGAAAAACATTACGAGGTTGTGAGTCACGATGACCTTGTTCGGTGCTGTATTAGTACCGAAGGTCACACCATGATTCATAACGACACAACAACAGGTAATTACGTTTGGGTTTTTATCTCTCTCTCTCTCTCTCTCTCGCATTTCATGACGGGGGTTTCAAACAAAATCGGGATTATATATTTCTAATGGAAAATTATAACCTGAGTTCCATTCTGGTCGTAACAACGGGCTCCTTACAGGGGCTTTTTCAACTGAAGATCAGTGAACAGGTCAGCAAATTTTCTTCCTTCTCGTAAAGGATTTTTCATCCACCCATACAGAATAAGCCCCGGAATTCACACCATTTACAGAAAAAAAAAAAAAAAAAAACTGTTATACTATTACTATGTGATAGATGGCGCTGTATGTCAGGGATTTAATAGCAGAGACGGTGTATTGTGTATATCAGTGATTATTATTATTATTATTACGTGACACCTCCAGGAAGTCCAAAGACTCATCGAGGGAGGGCATCTACTCTACAACTCTCTATCTGCACCACTCAGCTCATCAACTACACTAACGCCATCTACTGCCCACCACCGCCAACAATAGTATTTCCACAGAAATTAACTGAAGCACATCCATGCCCACGGCAGGATTCGAACCCGCAACCTGTTTCTTTTTATCTTGTCGAGTGCTACCACGTGGCCTCTTTGCGCGCGATTCGAAAATTTGAATGTGCACCCGCTTTCTACGAAATCGACAGTTATAGAAACCGCCACGAGCTGTTTCTATAACCGCAAGAAGATTACAACAAATTTTGTGGTGTAATCTTCAGAAATGGGGTTCGTTTTGAACACCACTGTGTATATAAGACCAGAAGAGGTACTCCGAGGAGACAGGCGTCTTACAGCAAAGGCGAACAAGCCGGAGGACTTCATCGCCTTCTAAAAATCGGTTATACAGGGTGGTTCAAAATTCCACGTACAAACTTTGAGGGGAGGTTGAGAACATCGAAATCAACCATATTCACATAGGAAAGCATGACCGGAAACGCCACCGGAAGGTACTAACAGGGACACAAAGATACAGAAATAACACAAGGCAGTAAGTAGTGTAAAAAAAACTTTATTAGGCGTAACTGAGCAGTTCAGTAGTAGTTGTAGATACATAACATGGTAAACGAGGTGCATGTCTGCCATCTCAGCGTTCGTAAAATGACGCATGTTCTTCGTACGACGTCGAAAGCTTGAATGAGGAAGCCCCAATTGCTCACCTGAAGCGCTGGCGAACTGCGCCACCTATCACTTTCGGGTGGCGTTTCCGGTCATGCTTTCCTATGTGAATAGGATTGATTTGGATGTTCTCTACCTCCCCTCAAAGTTTGTACGTGGAATTTTAACCACCCTGTATATATATATTGGTCGGAAATCCGCTTATAACTTTTGACTACCCAAAAACTTAACTACTATTAGCCTACTTTTGACCGGAAGCCTCACCAATAAATAAACAGTCGATTAACACACATTTTGTATTCTATGCATGTATATATGCTGTATTCTTACAATACGGTAAGCTACAGAAAAGAAAATGCTATTAGCGAAAATCATAAGGAAGTGAAGATACATTATTGTTCTGTATTTATCGATAGCGTAAATTTTCTTCTGTTTGCATGATGAATCGCATGCCTGCCAGTACCTACATCAGTATTGTGTTATATGATACAAAACACTGTAGATGTTAGTAACACTAGACATCAAAAATGAAAAAATAATTGAAAATAAATTCATACTTATTTACAGGTATGATTCATGCATTGATAATGAAGCAGCAGCAATATGATGGCTTCCCGGTAGCCTAATCTATACACTAATGAACGAATCGTTATAAAATGTTTATAATGCTAATTAATTAATTTAACTAATTAAAACAGTTAAGTTTATAAAGTTGTGATTTAATACTGCATCTTTGCGTTTGTTTACATCTCTCTCGACTGCGAATGGCCATGTACGGTGTGTAAGTTTGTGTGCGTTAGGTTTGATAGATTTTCACTTTTTATAATAGATTTATGAATACTTTATGTAGTAAATGATAAAATACACTAATATCTACATATATTCTATGCATCCATGACATCTTTTTCTTAATTTTTTCAATATTTCTAGGCTACGCAATTCGTCTGCGAGTTTTTTCAAATTATCAAATCTCCAAAAAATTTTACAATATTTTTATTCAAAAAAAAAAAAAAGAGTAAAAGTGGATATTACATTTTAAAAGAGCTCTATTTTTATTGATTAGGTAATTTTATACGAAGTGTAATTTTATTACAATAAAATATGTATAAAATGTTATAATATTTAATGCATTGATAATGTTTATAAACATTATTAATAAATATTTATTCTATGTTATTTTTAATATTTGAGGCGATGATAAAATCTTATTTTGAAAATCCTTTCTCGTTTACTTAAAGCAGCTTAATTTTTACGTCAGATATTTCCAATTTAATTGTTATGATAATATGAAACAACAGGCTCATTATGCGTTTACATTTCTGATTTCAGGCGACAGGATGCCGTCCGCTTATCGGCTACTTACACTTTTATGTGAGCAGCGTAAAAAGATATGCCATTGATACCAACCTTCGCATTATATTGTTGTTCTTCTTTCACATCTTCCCTTTGTGCGGTACGAAATTCAACTTGTCTTGTTTTAATCACTGTCAAGTTATTAACCTTTGGTAATAACATTCATAGTGATTAATGTCTGAATTTATCGCATCACTAATCGGAATATTGTTTACAATTATAATTTTAGATAACTACATTTTACTTGTTATTTTCCAGCTAGTGTCGCCATCTAGCGATCATAATCAAAACTAGATATAAACGCTTACGATCGCTAATAACAAATTTCAAGTGCTGCATCAATTAGTAACAGGGTGACAGAAGATAAATTAATAATAATAATAATAATAATAATAATAATAATAATAATAACTTTTACTTCCTTTTTTATAAAACAGCAAAAGTGCGGTTAAGAGTAACCTGAGTGATAGAAATGTAGAATAACTATGGAAAGAGACATTCAGCGCCAAATTCTTACAAGCGACAAATATTTTTGCTTGCTTTTAAAATAGATAATGGTTTTAATTTGATTTGACAATTTGATTTATTATAAATATGTGAAATTTGATATATTATAAATTATTATTTGGAGCGTATTATTATTATTCATATATATAAATTTTATTATATATATCTTTTATTAAATTTCATTACAGTAATCCCTGGATTAATGCGCCCCCAATTAGTGCGTTTTCGATTAGTGCGCCTTTTACATTTTTTTCGATACCCAAATTCGATTAGTGCGCCTTATACATCTTAAAAATAAATGTTACAGATTTTAAAAATATTCTATCTATACATTTTTATGGCTAACTATTTTAAAAAAATCACTCACCAGAATGAAATAATTTAGTTACCGATTTAAAACATTTACAAAGTTATTTTTAATGGCAAACTACACTACTTCCATGTGCATTATATATACTATGTTCCAAATTTTTACCTCCAAAATTTATGTCATCTGTTATAGTACGCCCACAGATTCGAGACCTTTCGACACTTCTGCGCATGTCACAAAAAAGGAGAATCCATTCCGATAATAGGGTAATCAATCCGTCTTCTGGGATGAGCTGTTTATTATTACACTTCGGAAAATTAACTTCTCTTTTACGATCATTGTAGTTTTTAAAGTGGTAACTATTTTACTTGTATAAAAGTTGGGAGATTTTATCTATAAAGCACGTTATTTCGCGTGTTGGCGACCAATTCGTACGTCCTTTCTTTCTTTCTCCCCTTCAATGATAACGTCCAAGAGTTGACTAAATCTCATTCTGAAGAATTGAGTGATTCTGACCTGCTAAATTTAGCCGAAGAATATGAAGAAATTTAACCACTGATAGTCAGCCAAAAGAGATTTCACAGAAACAATTGAAAATATTTTTCGTACAATCGAAGATTTTAAGCAGCAATGCTTAGAGATTGACCCTGATGAAGAGAGAAGCAGTAAAATTTGCAGAAGAGGCAAAAGGGCCATACCGTCGGTTGTATGAAAAAAAAATAAATAAAAAATGCTCGCCAAACTACGTTAGCTCAATTCTTTGTTAAGAAGTAGAATAATAAACTTTATATTCTGAATATGTTTTATTGTCTTTCAGCTTCATGGTTTTCCTTTAACTAGGCCCTGAGACATACCCTAATTCTTTTATTAAAAAACTTAAGGATCAAAACAGAAATTTGAGGAATAAATTATACTTTTTCCCATAGGTTATTATATTCGATTAGTGCGTTTTCGATTAATGCGCCTGTTTTAAAGAGCGCACTAATCGAGGGATCGCTGTATTTGTGTATAATATATATATATATATATATAATACACAAATAATACACAAATTTTTTTCCAAATATGTATTGGAAAAACGTATTTGGAAAAAAAGTTCTCTGCGTGGTAAATCAGAGAGTAGGTGGGAAGGGTTTTGTTACGTGGACAGCGAGTCTTAGAGTGCCATATAGTTTTACACTCTTACCAGCATTTTCTACGGGAAGGGCTGTACTTACAGTTTCAGAAGTAATTTTGCTTTTAATAGGCCTTTTGCATAAGATATATGCTAATAACGATAGCAGTCGTAGCGCAATTGGAAAAACAGCGGAACATTGCGCCCTTCGATTGGAAAAGACCTGGGTTCGATTCTCGTCGTGACAAGGGGTCGAGTTGAAAGTGAGTTAGCCACTCTCATACGGAGGTTGCAGGGTTTTTTTTCTCCCGGAAACTCGGGTGTTCATCCCGCGTACAGACAAATCGGCCTTCAGAACACACGCAATTTACATACAAAAAATACTGTTGTTGGTGATGATGGGCGATAGATGGCAGTAGTGTCGTAGTTGGATAATTAAGTAGTGGTGCAGAGAGTGGGATGTACTGGGCGAGGTAGAGTAGTGTGTCCTCCCGCGATGAGTCCTTGGACTCCCTGGAGGTGTCACGTAATAATAATAATAATAATAATAAATGAATTTTTGTGTTTATGATTTTCTTTTGGGACGGGAAAAAAATACATTGGCGAGGTCTGAGTGTCTCAGAGCTAAGAAGCAGAGTTATGGTTTGGGAAAGGTAAAATTGAATATTGTTGTTACAATCCCCGTGACAACAACTAATTTGCGAAATACCAACATGTTTATATTAACTCAGACATGGCTTTTCCGGTGTGAGACCAGTACCTTACGGAAATTCTGCAATGGCGTAAAAGACAATATTTGATCTTTAAATTTATGTTTTCAGTCCTGATTTATTAATTCCTATCTGAGGTACAGTAATAATATGCACTACATATGTAAAAAAAATAATAAAAAAAAACCTGTACGACATCTTCAGTCTTATTGGATGAACAAGATAATTATTGAAGATGGTTTAACACTATATATAGAAACATTCAGTAATCTTAATTTCCTCGAAATAATTTAAAAAAAATGTTGATCAAAAGAGTTGAATAGTGGTAGTCACATATCATTAGATGTTAGGCACAAACATCAGCTTTAAAACAGTTTATTGTTGGCTGGCCATTAATTATTTACTGATTTCACAGAATGCAATTTTAAAAATTTATTTAAAAATTTTAAATGTTCACTACAAAAAAAACAAGGACGTTATTTTTAAATGATAAATGAGATGTTGATAAATATCCCATTCTCACTAGATGGAACTTAATTTATGTTTCCAAAAGACACACACACACACACACACACACACACAAAGACAGAGGGAGAGAGAGAGAGAGTACTTAATATAAATCTCTTGATAATTTCATATCATCTCAAAACAATTCCTTTTGAATTATTATTCTACATACGTAATTACTTTCCCGCTGTTGTTTATTATTTAATTATCCTGTTAAAACTTTTATTCAGCAAACAAATATAGGAAATATGTCATTACACGAACCATCATACTTTTTTTTTTTTTGAGAGGGAATGACTAATAATTCTTCACGTTAAAGAAGTAGCATACCTATTCATTATTTTGAATATAAATTTCCGAAAACGACACTTAGCTACATCAAAATGTGCTTGAAAATTTATGTCTTAAATATTGTAGTTATTTTTGTTTTGGTCGCAACTTTTGTGTGGCGCTGTTTCAGGCTCGAGATCGACCGCACGTACAAAGTCTAGCAGACGAAACTTGTTCTCTTTTTAATTAAGTTGATGACGAACGATATCCCCATTTACCACCGCGCATATTAAAAGTTTCATTTCGGAAACAAATTTAAAATGCTAGTTTTAAATCAGCAGCAGCTTTATTTATTATTTTGCCTCAGGATTTATTTGTTTCTATTATTAAATTTCCGCACATGCAACAGTTGAGATATAATAAATGGTGGTTTTCGTTTTTCTTTTCCCTTTCAGTGTGTTGAGCGCATAAATTAAAACCAGTGAAAGCTTTCGTGATGTTTATTACCACGGTAAGTTTTCATTTATTTATTAAAATGTAATCCTTTCATAAAAAATTCAAACTATAGGAAATAGAAAATCTCCTTACCTTGGCCTCATTTCTTTGGGTGGTTTGCAGAAATTACGTGTGTTTTTTTAATAGGCAGAGAAAGTTTGCTGCTTGTTCGAGTAGTTACGCCTAACCTTGTCAGGCAAGGTGAAACTACTAAACCCACATAACAGAACCTGGGAAGTACCGAAATAGTTAATATTTTGGAAGACGTAAGAGGAAAAGGTAAATAAAAACAGTTTTGATAAACATACACAATTGATAAACACTGCTTGCAATAACCTCCTTAGAGGGTATTACAAGCAAAATTGCGATTACCGTTTGAAGAGGGAGAGAAAATGTAACAAAAGCGAATATTTTACTTTCCTTTAATTTGTTGTCATGTAGGTATCTCCACAGCCGAAAACTCATCGGCAGGCCCAACTATTATTCACAGGATTTCTATTATATAGCTCATTTGTCCCTTAATGCATCCAAGACTGACCCCGTAAAGCCGAACCTAACTGATATCCTTATTCGCACTCCTGTCATACCTCTCCTTATTCTGACAAAGCACTGACTCCTCAGACAAACCCGTTCCACTCATTCCCAACCCTCATAGTAAAAAATGTAATCTTGCATCCCATCTATTAAACATTTATCAATCAATTATTCGCAGATAATTGGGTGCTGAACTACAGACTTAAAACCATCTTGGTCTAACCTCTGAAACTTCTCAACCACTTCCATATGATTAAGAAATGCAGGTGACCAACTATGAGCACAGCAGTCAAAATGCGGACGGCATCAAAGCCTTATAAAGAAGGTCAATTACGTGTTTCTTCGTATTAGTCGGCGTGTGTTTATGCATCCAACTGCTTTTGTGGTCTGTTTTAATCATTTTTGCAATATGACCTCTAAACTTCAGTTCGCTGTTAACCATGACCCTTCACCCTAAATCCCTGGCCTCATCCATTTCCACAAGTGAAATCCCATTAATATCAACTGATGAAAATTTTCGTTATATGGAAGGTGGGGAGAGAACACGGGGCGTCCATGGAAGTTAAGTACAGTATATTAACAGTCAAGAAAGGGATAAGAGCTAGGTTTTTCTCCCAGAGAGCAGTGAGTGGGTGAAATAATTTTCCCTTAGGGGTAGTGAGGGCATCTAGTGTAAATGAATTTAAGGGAAGGTATGATAGCTGGTTTGGGTGATTTATAGCTTCCCTCCATGAGTCCTCGACTCCACGGAGGTCTCAGATAACAACAACAATTATTATTATTATTATTATTATTATTATTATTATTGTAGTACCACCTATTGAAGGAAGTCATTATTATTATTATTATTATTATTATTATTATTATTATTATTATTACCACCTTGTAGTACCACCTATTGAAGGAAGTCATTATTATTATTATTATTATTATTATTATTATTATTATTATTATTATTATTACTAGTGATGGTGACGAGCGGTAGATGGCGTTGGTGTAGTTGCGGTTGTAGTTGGTGGAGACAGAGAGATGTAGAGTAGGTGCCCTCCCTCGATGAGTCTTTGAACTCCCTGGAGGTGTTACGTAATAATAATAATAATGTATGGAATGAAAGCTTTTCAATTCAGAGCGCATAACTTTACATTTCGCCACATCAAAAGAAGCCCGTTATCCTTTTCCTACAGTCCAGTCATCGCGAACGATATTTTATATCTCTTTTATTTACAGTTGATCTCCCAATTTTGCATTATCATCAAACAATTCACTATCATTAATTAAATCATCTCCAGTATCATTAAATGCATACTGAACAGCAATGGTTAAAGAACAAAGCCTGACAATACACTAGTAGTCACCTTTTGGATGATGTCTTTCTGACAGCTACCCTCTGTCCATCTCACCAACCCAGTATCCACCCCGTTTCATTTCGGTTTACTTTACAGATTACTATGCAGTATCGTGTCAAATGCTTTTGCAAAATCTAACAATATAATACATTTATCCAACTTTACCTTCGCTCCAGTATAGAAATAGAGTAACTTGCCAAGACAAGACTTCCGCCTAAAATGCTGTATCAATGCTTGTGACATCACACGAAGATTTACCTTCATGCTGATGGTAAACCTTTGCAAATAGTCACTCAGTAATTGATTTCTTCAGGTTCTGTTGGCATCATACAAGCGTAATTTCTTGCAGATATCCTTACTAGAATTAATTTTTTTAAAATATTTTTTAGATTCCATATATGAAAAAGTTCATTCCTTATGCACAACTAGTTTTTTTTTTATTCGTTTTTATATCGATTCCAGCCTGTATAGCCTTATGGAAATGAAATATGAATCCATACAGCGAGTCTTCCCACAGAAAGACCATTATAAGTTCGGTTCTGATTGTGAATTACCATTATGGTTCGATCTAGTCTTCCACTAGAAAACTTTTTCTGAGACTTCTTTCAAGCGATCCCCGAGTTAGCCAATCTGTGGCATCACAAGTAGGATTGTTTTTTTTTTATCTGAAACTCTGGTTTTTAATCCTACAACTCAAGAAAATCGATCGTAACACTCACAGTATTTCAGACAATAGTAGAGATTGTTTGGATTATGGATAACTAGATGGCATCAGTTGTCTTCCATAGACAACTGATGCCATCTGTTGTCTATGGAACACTGCTTGCAGATGATCTTGAAACTCGGAATGTCTCAGCATTGTAGGGTTTGTCAAATGAGTATCGTGAACGAAGTGTATTATTATCAGCAAATCTGTAAACAGGATCAGCGGTGGTAAGAATAATTCATTTATATAAAGGAGAAAGAGGCCAGGTTATATATAGAACAGAGCCGAGATGCCCTCCTGAATGGGTGGAGAACTTGAAGAGAAAGGGGGGGGGATTCAACATACAATAAGTAACGATCAGAGAGAAAACTGGTTATCCAATTACAGAAGGTGGTAGGTAGACTGAAGGATGGAAATTTACTGAACAGATCTAGGTGCCCAAATATCTTGGAAATGTCAAGAGTGATGCCACTGTTCCAAATCTTTCCATGGTGCCTGTCCTGTCGTAGGACATATAAGCTAAGAGACCAGTTGTAGATCGAGTCTGGTGTAATCCTCACTAGTGATCATTGATTAACTAGAGCCTCTGTGTAACGGAGAAGTTCATTGTTAATAACTGTCTCCGTCATTTTGGACAGGATTGAGGTAATGGCAGTAGAAAAGTGGCAAAATATATCCTCATTTTTGGAACAGGTTGGATATGTGCTTGTTTCCATGCATCGGAATACCACCTTAGATGTGGAGCACAGCGTTTGAGTACAACTGGAGAGTTAACATTTTACCGTCCAAGGTATTGAGTATTCTTCTGATGTCTTTTTGTAGAAAAACCAGAAGAAGTATATTGTGCTTAGTTTCTGGAAGAGTAGGATAACCTTGATAATTATCTATTAGTAAGCTTCTCAGGTTTCAACTACATAATTCAATTTCAATTTTTACAATAAAAAAATAAGATAAATCTGCTAATGCCTTTTATTCCTTGTAGGGAGTAGACGAGGCCCTTTTAGCTTTATCTAAACTGTTGGAGACCGAGGAAAAAGTCCAATCTCCACTAGTAGCCAATCAGGGATATCTGGTCCAAGACTATCTCCAATTATAAATATCCAGTGAATAGAGGTAGACAAGTGTTGCCATCTCATGGTCCCTAACCCCAAAGGCGCATATTATTCTTAGGGTTGTACGCTCGATGTCCTTCAGTTTACGGGACGAAAACCCTCACTTTCCGAGAGAAAGAATCCACTCCCCCTTGTCCGAGATCGACTTACTCGGGAATAGCTCGAGGAGAGGCTTAGAAAAGGTTCCTCTCGTCGGCGACTAGAATCGGATTCAGAATGTTTTTTTCTGGCGACGTTAAGCTATGGATATAAACTCCACTTCCACAGAGCTACACACAGGTGTTTGGAGATTTTAACAAAATGAATTTTATTGTTTTCTTCATTGAGTTATTGTTTTTGTTGAATTTCATATTTATGTGTAATTTGGGATTACTCTTGTTTATATGATGTATACCGTACACATCTTTCCCCCCCCCCCCCTTAAAGCTTACAGTTTAGCTGCTCGTCGAAATCCTTTTATACCATCACTCCATCATTATTGTTTTTTCACAATTTTATAAATTTTGGTGTCTTCCAAACCTTACAGGAATTGTCATCTGAAAACATAAATTTGCCACATCAAAAGTAACTTTGTTATGATAACTACGACGACCAATGATTTCTAAGCCGAGATAGGAAATAGCCTTAAGCACACATCTCGGCAGCCCTTTTATCCATTTCATACTGCTTTTTGCTCCGTCCTTTAATCACTTTGTTAAGCATGCCCTACTTTCAGGAAACCTTCTGCGACTTAGATTACTGTTTTATATAAATGTTTCTGTAATAATTTCGGAATGAATGTCATTATTCTTTTTATCCTCTTACTGAGGTCTTAGATTGTCGTTCTTTAGTTTAGCCTTTCGGTCTTTGACCTATTTAAAGTCTGCCAATACGACTTCTAACTCACATCCATTAATTACGTTTAATTTTGACAAGATGGATGAGTGATATCCCTTGTTTCTTCAAAACACTGCCTTTATATATCCTTCTGTTTGAACTCTATATGCTCATAATCATCTGAACATTTTTTTAAAATCTTCAGATTGCTTTCAATCTAAAAAGGACTTCGAGCATGGCATAAAAAAAGTCAATTATGACTTGGCCAAGTAGAAATTAGTCTTGGTTAAAAGAAGCAACTAAAAAAAAATAAAAAATATTCAATTATTCCTTCAATAGGACTTTTCGTCTCATTAGGATTGCAGGAAGTGCATACACGTTAAAGCATTTACGACAATCAACCTTAATAGTGAAAGATGAAGGTTCTTTCTCCAAAGTCTGAAGCCGTGTTTGGAGGACTGAAATGGGTTTGAAAAAGTTTCTTATTTAATCTTTAGAGCAGTTTCTGAATTATCTGTTACCCATTCACATATCTGAGTATTATATTATTAATTTATAACCTTTCATCAGTGAGATTCACATAAAAAAGGCAAGGAATGTTTATCCTGTCAGATATTAATGGGTTGCTGATGAATAATCGGCCCAAGCGAAAGAACACTCTTAGAGAGAGAGAGAGAGAGAGAGAGAGAGAGAGAGAGAGAGAGAGAGAGAGAGAGAGTCTTTCTCCAGTGATTCATCCTTTATCGATAAAGGTTTCTTTTTTAGATTTTGATTTAGATTAGAAGGTTCATTTTTTTCTAGATTTGTTTCTTTTGTTAGAAATAATCTGCACCACTGTTTATTTAACATAAATCTATGAAGAGACCTGACTTTTATTTCTTTAATGCTGGTATACCCTTAAAGAAAGTCCTGATTATCTGTTATAAAGTATTACAATAACATAATTAATTAGCTTTCATTTCTATTGCTAACATTCTATTCGTGTCTCTTTTTGTTGGTCTCATATCTTGGCTAAATAAGTCAAAATGGACAAAGAATAACTTTATTAATTACAAGCTTGCACTTCACTCTCCCAAAGTAGACTACTCACACTGTTTAAAAAATAAATCTTTGACATATTGAAATCCTTCTCGTTATCTCTTTGTGTCAACTTCCATCACAAGAAAGCATAATTCCCAGATAACTGATGTTTTCAATATTCTTCAATTCTTTCCCATTGAGTCCAACTCCATTAATATTTATAACTCAACTACAATTTACAACGATGCTCTGACCCTTTCTCTATTAATATGTAATTCACAGTTCTGTGCAAGCAAAGGTTGGTCGATTGGTAGTCTCTGCTACTAATGGCTCACGCAATAAGTTAAGCAAGTTTGAGTGCGGTTAGTAGTTAGAAGGGATCAATCGTTCGATGCTGTTGGCACACTCTCCCTCGATAAGTCTTTGGACTTCCTGGAGGTGTTACATAATAATAATAATAATAGTCACATAGTTCCGTTTGTCAGTTCATTCTGTAATTCTTCAGATATGCCCAAGCCACCACATGATCTGCAAGCACAGTTCTTTCTCCTTTCTGGTCATAAACGATATCTAGGACATTATTCATCACCACGATGTATAGCAATGGAGATAAGACATTTCCTTCTCATAGTCCATTTTAAAATGTAAACCATTTCAAATTACAAAAGTAAATCTTCACACATCTCTTAGACTTAACATACATATTCTTTATCGTGATTATTTCTTCTTTTTCTAAGCCTATCTTTTCTAAACCTTTTCCCGTTCAACCCAGTCAAAGGCTTTTTTTTCAAATAAAGAAATGCCATAAATAGACTTTTTTTCCCCAAAATTCCAGTGTTTTTCCATCATTTCTCTTCCAGAAAAAATCAGATCAACAGTTGATCGCCTTTTCTAAAGCCAAACTGCTCTTCTCTTAGACCATCCTCTGTTTTATCTCTTATTATTATTTTTGCGATTATTCTTTCACAAATCTTCGCAGAATGACACAATAATATTATACCTATATGATTACTACGCCCCCTTCTTGAACCTCCTTTATGCATTGGAACAACAATCCCCTTGGTCCAATCATCACCTTTCTCCGGGTCTCTCTAATATGGAATATAACCATCTAAGCCTTTGCATGTTCAATTGACCAGAAGCTCTGATCAATTGAACAGGCAAACCAACTATCTCGGGGATTTTCTATTTTTCATTTCCCTTAATGTTCCTTCAACCTCTTCCAGACTTATTTCCTTATCATCTCTCTCACCACAGTATTCATTTCGATGCATTTCACCATGGCTTTCAACTTTAACAGATCTCTAAAATAATGTTGCCATATTATTTTAATTTCTCTTCCAAGAGTCAAGATTTCCATCCTCATTTATTAAAAATCCTGGCTCCTCATTTCTTCTTCTTCTTCTTTTTTTTTATTCTTCAGAAGTCCTTCCAATTTTGTTGCCATTAACTTGTTCTCCCAACTTATGTATAAATTCCCAGCTTTTTATCTTTAATTATTATTATTATTATTATTTGCATGGCTTGTTCTCTGATTATAAACAAGTCTATCGATATTTGATCTAGTCTTCATAAACCTCCAAAAAGTTTTATTTTTTAATTTTGACTATTTTTTTTAACCATCTCATTCTACCAGCATGTTTCTTTTCCTTCTCTTCTTCTACTTGTCCTTTCACACACCTCTTCTTGCTGTTCCTACAATTACATCTCGAATATTTTCTCCATTTCTCGTCTATATTATCTGTAGTTAACTCGTGAGCTTTGGACCTAATCCGAGACTCAAATTCTTGCTTTACTTCGGACTGTTTCAATGTCCATAGCTTTATATTTTCTTGCCACGTTTGTTTTCCACGTGCGCCTTAAAGGTGGCTGTAAGAAGCCTGTGATTTCCATCTAAAGGAAAGCAAATCTTTGATGTCCATTCCTGAGTACTTATTTTGGTTATTTCAAGTTTGTATAAGTGTGGTCGGTCGCATGTGTTTTAGTGGTGAGTAAAAACTCGAGCTTCTAGGAGGAACTTCGAACTCTCAATTGTAACATCGGATATGCTGTCGACTAAAAGGTCTTTATAGATCTTATAATATTTTGCACCTTGATTTTACTCTTATCTAGATCATCCCAATAAAGTTATTTTATTATTTTGTTTTATTTTTTAGTTGTCTCAATTAATCTCCCTTTAATCATTTAAATTAAATTTTGATACCATTTAAATTAATGTTTTGAATTAATTCCTTTAATTGTTACTTAATTATTTTTCTTTTATTTGAGCAAGGAACGTGTCGCTATCGTGCGCATTTCAACAACCTAATACGTATATTATTAGGTTACTCAAATGTGCTTGCTTCATCACCTCTTGTGAAAGAAATGCAAGGTTCTTTCAATTTATTTCATAATGTACAGGCAGTACATTCTGAAATAAATAGTGGCACTCTGACAGTTTAACCAGATTAGAATTTTCCTGTTACACTTTTCTTTTAATTAGTGAAATCCAAATCTGAAGGCCATAGTTCTGTCGGACTTGAAAATTGCAACTAAACTAGTTAGCATAAAGAAAACTCTAATAAATTTGATAATAAATTTACTAAAGAGACTTATTTATTAAATAAATTAATAAATAAGTAATAATAACCTTCATGGCTATTACTTACTATTACAAAATTTAGAGTTACTTATAGGACTGCTTGGAGCGCTGCCTCTGAAAAACTTGCATAAAATTTACAGACACTTTTTTTTTGTATTTAATTTTCTATGTAAACGCGTTACCGATATTGACACTGTGACTTTTTTTTTTTTTTTGCGTTTTTATTCGCCGCCAGGACACAAAATACAAACGAACAAAAACAGGTACATAGAATGTTACAATTTATAATTAATGCATATCCGCTGGAGTGTTACAAGCAGGGTGACCACTACTTTCATACTAGATCTAGTACTTTTTATAAATTTTTAGTGTTCTAGTATGTTCAGCAACAGATCTAGTACTTTCTTCCTTCCGAATAATAACAACATGAGAGTTAGACATATGAGTTTAATATTTTTCTCTTCTCCGACCTCCCCATATGTCACATTCAGCGACACACGCATGATTTCTCTTTATTCTCGCCCCTCTCACTGTTCGCTAACCTTCTCTTCCCTCTCCCGATCCATATTCACGCAATCTGACTGGCAGTAGCCAATGAAAATATATTTTTCGCTATTCGAACACTTCTCGCGCGTTATGAGATCATCACAACAATGAAAACTAGTGGGAAAAGTAAATATTTTAATAGGAGTAACCACCTTTCATTGATGCACAGCGTAATTTGGATCCATTATATAAAAATTTTGCTCCACGTTTAAAACCCAGCACGCAACACTGTTAACTGTTATGACAAGATGGATGACATTCCCGTGGATTTCTATCCCTTCATCGCTTAGAAGTTGATTTATGTAGAGGAAAGTTTATCGAGGACCGTGTGGGATCGCGTGTACCGACGAGCAGAGTTGCCTTCGGGAGCTTGTGTTTCCATCTGTCATTTTCGATGTAATTGGATGACGTGAAAGAGTTGGTTTGGATGAAGAGCTGCCTGTACAAAGTATTTGGAGGCAATATCATGAAATAACGTACAAATATTGGGTATGGCTGCATCTCGATGGAGAAGAACATTTCTGCCAAACCATGGGGCATCAAAGATCATTCGGAGGCATTTGTTTTGTAGAACATGCAGTTTTTTTATGTTATTGGGGAAAGTGTGACCCCAAGAAGGTGATTCATAGGTTGAAGTGGGTCTGATGATTGTTTTATAGATGCGCAGCTTGTTCTCGGTGCTAACTTGGCTTCTCCGGTTCATGAGAAGATAGAGCTGGGCAATTGCTAAATTGGTTTAATTGCAGGCATATAAAATGTGAGGGATTAAAGCTGAGGCAACTGTCTTGTATCCCTAGGTATCTCACTTTGGTTTGCCATGGGATAGCAACATGGAACATTTAAATTACCCCGTGATGCGATGTTTCTCTGGTAAAAAGTATAGCGGAGCTTTTGTCAGCAATGACGTCTATTCTCCATTTCCTGAACCATTTTTTAAGGTTTGTTGCTGCATTTTGCAATCGCTGCATTGCTATGTGCAGCCTGAGTGATCTGGTCATAATTGCCATGTAGTCCGCATAGAAAGTCATTGTGGTTGATACTGTGCTTGGGACATCCGCAATATAGATGTTGAAATGTAGTGGGGATAGCACGGAGCCTTGTGGGATACCTGCTGTGATTCTTCTCGTAGAGGATCGGAGCCCACGCAATTCAATTTGGAATGTCCGGTTTTTCAGGTAGGAATCAATGAGCTTGGTGAGATATAATGGAAAATTAGCAGTTATTTGTAAATGAGGCCTTTGCGCCGAACCTTATCAAAGGCTTTTTCCACATCAAGAAAGGTTGCTCCTGTATGTTACTTCCAGTTAAACCCAGTTGTAATGCATTCTATTAATCTGTGGACCTGTTGAATTGGGCTTTGACCTGAACGAAATCCGAATTGCTTTTCAGGGAAAAGGTTAGTTTTGTTTGTCGCCTCTTGCAGATGGTTAAGGATTATTTTTCCGATAATTTTTCCCAGACATCATAGAAGGCTGATGGGTCTGTAGTTCTGAGTGAGCTGAGGTGCTTTCCCAGGTTTGTGAACGAGGATTATGTCTGCCAGTTTCTATTGAGTGGGGAAGTAAATGGCTGCTGCATGTATAACAGATTTATGAGGGAGCGCTTTTATTACTTTGTTGGAAATCTCATCAGGTCCTGGGCCTTTTTGTTATTATGTTTCCTGATAACAGAATATACTTCCTTAGGGGATGTATGACATATATTTTCACAGCTGCTGGAGTGGCGAAGTGCGCAACGAACGTGTCGGTGAATTTTTTTAATGAAAGCTTCTCTTTTTTTGTCGTTATATAGCACACAACAATGGAATTGTCGGGATCGGCTAAATGTGCCAACTGTGGCGGTCCTCACACTGCCAACTACAGAGGATGCGCTCACAATCCAAGAAATAGAAAATGAGAAGCAGGAAGATACTCTTACTCCCTTAGCAGATCTACGTCAGAGATTACTTCACAGCCTCTTAAAGATCAATATAAAGGGTCAGACGGCCATCTGCCAAAGCCAGAGGTCCTCAAAAGAACAACTCAGCAACAGCAGTCTAGAACATATGCGGATGTAACTCGTCATAAACAGACATCCCTGGAACAGCCAACACCACATACAAATCTGACAGCTATCATTACCTGTTCTCTGGCAAATATGCTGTTGGATTTTAACAGATCCAATCCCTCACCATGCTCTACTAATAGATTTCTAAAGGATACACAAGCCATTATCTCAGCGCTCACTCATGAACAGAAATAAATTAAAACCAGATTCTTTACAGATCATAGCATGGAATGCGAACAGCCTAACGGATAAAATCTTGGAGCTCCAGGAGTTCACCCAAAGACATTAGTCGGATGTACTCTTGCTAAGTGAAACACATCTGTGACCATCAGATAACCCCAAAATTAGTGGATACCAGCTGTACAGAACAGACAGATTATCCTGCAGAGGAGGCAGCACTGCTATTTTCATAAAGAATTACATCAATCATCACACTATAAATATTACATTTACCATTAATCTTGAGATTACAGGCATTGAGATTCCCACGTGGTCGGTAGGCAACCTAAAGATTTTCGCAGCATATAATCCTCCGCAAAAAACATTACTGTTCTCAGATCTGAACGCCATACTGGTCAAAAGGGAGCCTGTCATCATGGCCGACGACTTTAACGCTAAGCATCCTATTTGGAATAGCCGTTCCACCAATAAAAATGGTCACATCCTAGCTAACTACTCAGGATCCAACAATGTGGTTGTGGCAGGCCCCACAGTGCCTACTTATCACAACACATACGGTCAGGCTGATGTCTTAGACATAACTATCCTACAGAATGTATGACTCCAGTACAGTATAGTGACACTTAATGATCTATCATCTGATCACAATCCCATTCCATTAAAGCTGGAAAACCAGGACAATATATACCTTGGGATAAGCTATCCAAGGTATTCCCAAAATATATCGGTCCTGTGCCGTTAATTAAATCCACAGAGGAAATTGAAATAGCTATAAAGGATCTAAACAAATCAACACAGCCGTTGCAGCAGTTACTATTTCCACAATTACCCACAGACCTAACCACTTACCAGAAGATATCATGAACTTGATCAGAGAGAATAAGTGGGCAAGAAAAAGATATCACAACACTCGAGTACCTCAATATAAACGAATGTTAAACAGACTCGAATCTTCAGTAAGAGATGCCCTCACATCACACAAAAATCTAATTTGAGAAGAAAAATTGACTTCTATTTCTCCTGACAACCACTCCATATGGAATCTAATCAGACAAGAACAAAAACAAACCTCTTCCTCCTCTCCAAACAGATCTTGGCTTCATCCATACTGATGCAGACAAAGCTTAGGTAATAGCACAAACTCTAGAAAAGCAATGTAAACCCTCATATGACCACCTCGACTTCATTCACATATACAAGATCCACCGACATGTTAGATCTTCGCTCAAATCTTCTGTCACATGCTCTAGTCAAATTGCACCCACTTCACCTGCAGAAATATATGATATAATGAAGAGGTTAAAGAACAAAAAGGCTCCTGGACCTGACGGAATCACCAACAAGGTGATAAAACTACTACTTCGCACAGCTATTGTACATCTGACTAACATAATAAACTCCATCCTACACTACAAATATTTTCCTTCCCACTGGAAGCTGGCAGATATAATCCCAATCCAAAAATCTGGAAAAGATCCACGACTACCTCAAAGTTACAGACCTATCAGCCTCATCTCAAATCTGGGCAAAATTGCCGAGAAAGTTATTCTCACCAGACTACAAGAATCAGTACACAAGCTAAACATTCTTTCTCAGGAGCAGAAAGAATGTTTAGCTTGTTAATTGAGATTCCCTCAATTTCACAGCACTACACAACAGATATACAGATTAGTGGAATATGTCACTACTGGATTTAACTGACGTCAATGCATTGGGGCTGTTTTCCTTGACATAGCCAGTGCATTCGACAACGCTTGGCATTATGGCTTTCTATACAAAATGATAACATCTGGAATACCATTGGAAGTGATTCATCTGATCAGATCATACCTTAATGATAGGCGCATGCAAGTTAAGTTAAATGGCACACTCTCAACACAAAAACGCATCTTCGCTGGTGTCCCACAAGGATCCCTATTGGCACCGACTCTTTTCTCCATATATATGTGTGATATCCCGTACAACCCACTGTTATTCTGGGACACAGTCTCCTATATTTACTGTCATCTATCAAAGCCCTATACGCGGATGATACAGCGATATTAGCCAGATCTTTAAAACCGCACCTAGCAATAAAAAAAAACTGCAGGAAAACCTACTGCTAATCGAACAATATTTCGCCAAATGGAAACCCCAAATAAATCCCCAGAAGAGCGTAGCCGTGCTATTCGCCAGAATATCAATGCTTCCTACTGGAGACGTCCTCCTGTTTAACGCAAAAATCCCATGGCAAACTGAGATCAAATATCTTGGCGTATTGCTGGACAGAAAATTGATTTTCAGCTCCCATATCAAGACTGTGTCTAAAGACATCAAAAATCATTGCACAGCTCTATCCTTCAACAGGAACAATAAATTGAGCACCAGAATAAAACTACTTATATATAAATTGATGATTCGTCCTATACTCACCTATGCTTCTCAGGCTTGGAGCAATACTACTGATACCAATATCCTCAAACTACAACGTGTGCAAAATAAATGTCTCAGAATGATCCTCAACGCACCATGGTTCGTACGTACTGTGCAACTTCACCGGGACACAGAAGTCCCCTATATTTACACCTTCATGCACACTATAGCAACTAAGTTATTCTCAAAAGCATCTGTGCATCCTAATAATCTAATTCAACTAGCGGCAAATTACGACACAACAGACTACTCCAAGCACAAAAGACCAAAAGCTATTTTAAAGTACAACTCTAATGACTAATCCTCAGGCCCACTCAGGGCGAGCAACAGGCTCATAAACCTTTTCCCACTCACAGTTTTCCTCGTCAGATAGCGGGGAATATGAAAAGCAACTGCTTATGTTGAAAATTGAAAATTCTCGGGATATTCTTCCCCTCTGCATGAAAAATGCACGAGGTCTGATGGCCGTGTAGGTCCCACCCGAAACGAGGACCATTGGATTTATGGTATTTTAGGAAGTAGGTATTCACTCTGTGGCCAAGTGAGTTTTTGACACTCCTTTCCTCCTTTAGTAGGCATTACAAACTTGTTTTAGTTAGCTAGTAGACTTCCGTGTGAGTCTACAGGATCTGATAGTAGACTATAAGCCTACAGAATTGCCAAAACAGGCATAACTGAACAAGGGGTATATCTACCAAGGAGCTCTTTATCCCAGTATGGTCATCACGGACGATATTGTTCAAGCCTTTAGCCAAGAATAGTTGCTTGACCCGTTCAAGAAGATATTAAAAAGATTTGATACAGAATTTGTGGAATTTATAAACATATACGCCCAGGTCAATGATCAAGAAAGAGAAGATGAGGATACAAAGGCTGAATTCACAACGGTCCCATCGCCCAAGAACCCTCGACAGATCGACTCCCAGGGGTGCACAGGCAACCAAAAGATGGAAGCCCTCTGAAGATCTTATGGAAGAAGATCTTACACCACAAGCTTCAGAAGACAAAAAGGAAAAAGTTCCACCAGTGATTCTCCGAGACAAAGAAAAGCGGACATCAGTTTCAAGGACACTTGGTGAACAAAACATCAACTTCTCCAGGGCCAGAAACACAGATGAGGGAGTTAAGATTATCGCAAAATGACAAAAAAATGGACAATTCCAAATTGCCCTTCCACACCTTTGCGTTAGCAAGCAAGAAAAATCTTAAAGTGGTTCTCAGAGGGTTGTCGAGGGCATCACAACAGACGAGGTCACTGCTGACCTCATCAGTCAAGGACTTATCCCAATCAAAGTTAGCAGAATGGTGAGATCTGAAAAAAGGCCAATGCCTTTAGTACTAGTAAAAATCAGCAACACCCAGAAGAGGATATACGAAGTGACAGATATCTGAAGGCTCAAAATTACTACTGAGTTTCTAAGGAAAAGGGCATGAGCAGACCAATTCCACAGATGTCAAAAGTGGCATGCCAACATGTGTGTAGAGCAGCCTACAGATGTCTAAAATGTGGTGAAGGACACCAGACCAGCTCCGGCACTAAGCCAAGGATTACACCTGCCTGTTGTGCCAATTGTAGAAGCCCTGACTACGCAAACTAGGGTGCCTTTTCCACCCAAAAAATCGTGGGTCAGCAGTAGCGAACCCTGCTCCACCACATAATGAATCTATAAGCAACCAAGCAGGTTGCCCTCCTGATCGAAATATCTCACCCTTCAGCAGCACAGGAAGGCATGCGATCTTCACCCATGACCAAAACATATGCAGAGGCGGCATATGCATATGAGTATTTAACACCCTTCAATCAGATATATTTCTATCTGAGTATTTAACACCCTTCAATCAGAATCTTTTGTATCAAGCAAGAAAAGAAAAAACAGAAAAAAAGTATCACTTTTTATCGATCAAAGACGGCAAAATATTCTTGAGAAAGTCACAGACTTCAAAGTCTATACAAATAACAAGCTGGGAAGATATAGACAGGTTGCCAGAGTGAAACAAAAGACTCCAACTTAGTTCAATAAGAAGATCTCAACACAACAAAAAATGAATGTGAACCAACAGATAGATGTAATTACACCAGAATACATCAGTAATTGTACTTTCGAATCGCTTGATGCATGGAAACAAAACACAGTACAAGCGAGAGGTCTCTCAATCTTGCATATTAACATCAGAAGCATCCGAAAACATCGGTTATTATTACAGGCTTATCTGAGGAATTACACAGGTATTATTGATATATTGGTCCTAACAGAAATATCCATTACTAATGACGAAGCAACTGGTTTCCAAATTCCAGGCTTCCAACAACACAGATCATGCCGCCAAACAAAAAGAGAGGGTGGAATATTAATATTTATCAAACAAAAATTAATAGCAAAAGAAACGGCCTATCAGTTTGAGCATGCTGAAACCCTTTGCCTCGAAATCATTAATACCACGAATACACAGCATCCCATAATACTAAATGCTATTTACAGGCCACCAAACCTAAACATGATAAAATTCTTACGAACAATACTGCTGGCTTTCAAGCCAAGAAATATGCTCAACCGAACACCTAATGATAATTGGGGACATAAACATAAATATTGCAAATGAAAACCAGAACAACACTGCAATACCTAGACACACTATCCATGTATAATCTAATACCAACAATAACATCATGTACTAGAGAAGAAATATTCGGAAATACTATCACTGCCTCCTGTCTAGATCATATAAACGTCCGAGCACCACCAAACAGTTACACTGCATCAGTCATAAAATGCAAAGTAGTAGACCATTACTTCACCACTCTAAACCTGCACACCAAGACAATACCCATGCAATGTCCCACAGAAGAAAAGCGACAGAAAACAATAATAGACGAAGAAATAGTCAACTACGAAATAAGAAAAACAGACTGGGAACACCTGGCAGCAGATATCTTATACAACAACATTAAACTCATACTGGAGGAAATATATAAGAAAGCTACAAAGAAAGTCCGAATTCGTTCAAAAACAACACAAAATCCTTGGATAACACAAAACGTAATCTTAGAAATACACAGAGAGGACGCTTTATGGAAAGAATTAAAGCGATATCCAAATAACACAACTTTAAAAACTGAATATAAGATAACAAGGAATCGCCTTACAACACAAATCAGAAATGCAAAAATAAGCTACTACAGAGACAAAATAACCTCCGCACAAAACAACATGAAACAAACCTGTCATCTGATCAATGAGATGCTAGATTCTGTTCCCAACACCACCGCCTCCGAAACCATAAAACACAGCTTCAGGAAAGACGCAAAACCTATCCAACAACTAGCAAATGACTTTAACCAATACTTTGCAGACTCCATCCAAGAACTGCACAGAAATATTCCTCCAATAACAAAACAAGACCCTCCACTTGAACCACAATCAAAACAGACATTATGGTTCCCAACCATAAAAGAAGCAGAACTTCTCTCAGCAATACATCAAATCAAACCAAACAAAGGTCCAGGAATAGATGGTATCAGACCTAAAGATATAAAGCAACATGCAACTAGTTTAAGTCCAATCCTACTAAAACTAATAAATAAAATATTTAAAACAGGACAGATACCAAGTATGCTAAAGACCTCCATAATCACACCCATATACAAACAAGGAAAAAGAAATTTAATCAGCAATTACAGACCCCCATAGCAACATTACCAATTATCAATCAAATTATGGAGCGGATCATACTGAAGAAACTCACAGCATACACTAAGATCTTTCATATTATTCCCAAAACACAATATGGTTTTCAGAAAAATAAGGGAACAACATCTCTCTTGGAAGACTTTACAGACGTAAGTAATACCGTCTTACACAAAAACAAATTTGCCATGGTAGTCTTTATTGATCTAACTAAAGAATTCGATACACTTACACATCAAGCCTTGTTAGAAAACCTGAGGCATGTTGGAATAGACGGGCCTCTTCACAGGTGGTTTACAAACTACCTTCAAAATAGAAAGCATATCACACGTATCGGGTCAAACCGAAGCAGAGAGCTACCAGTAACCTGTGGAGTGCCACAGGAAGCTGTACTCTCCCCAACTCTATTCAACATTTACACGCACGATATTAATCAGTTACCACTCAAAGGTAAGATATTCTAATACGCAGACGATACAGCAATAATATCTATCCATAATAACGCAAGCATAGCCCAAACAAATATGCAACATGATATGAATCTGATCATAGATTGGCTCACGAAAAACTCCATACACCTAAACTCAGAAAAGACAAAATTAATGATATTCAGAAATCCACTGACTCGACCAGTTGATAACAAATATATAACCATCCAACATCCACTTTCCAACATAAAAAACACACAGAACAGTAAAACCACTACAATCACTCAGGTTGAAACGATACGATACCTTGGAATTTACCTCGATGCAGATATGAACTGGAATAGCCATATAAAACATCCACACAACAAACTCCGAGCAATAAGTGGCAAACTCTACAGATTAAAAGACATAGTTCCCATACTCCTAAAAACACTAATATACAAAGCGCTATGTTAAAATATACTAAGATACGCTATAACAACGTATGCTTTCTGTGCACCCTAGAAATTAAATAGATTAATGTTGCAACAGTACAAAATGACAAAACTGATCTTTTGGGAACAAAGAGAAAATCACGACCTTATAAACATTGCAATGTCAGAACACAAAATACTGACAGCAAAACATTTATGTCACAATGCAGCCTTGCTAAAACATTATTTCGAAGCCAACGATAGGACAGTTAGAAATACACACCGTATAACAAGACCTCAGACTACTAATTATATCACATATAAATACAATAATCACTACGGAAAGGCCACGCGAAACTTCTACATCCCAGACACGATAAACTAATTACTTTTTGAATACAGAAACCTTACAAAGTACAATAGCCTGAAAAGAGCCCTAAGGACATACTAGGAACAAGAAACACGCACCCAAAATACCATACAAACTTCAGGCTTCCAGTTCAGCAACGCATCAATACATTCCAAGTTTATTTGTGTGTGTGTGTGTGTGTGTGTGTGTGTGTGTGTGTGTGTGTGTGTGTGTGTGTGTGTGTGTGTGTGTGTGTGTGTGTGTGTGTGTGTGTGTGTGTGTGTGTGTGTGTGTGTGTGTGTGTGTGTGTGTGTGTGTGTGTGTGTGTGTGTGTGTGTGTGTGTGTGTGTGTGTGTGTGTGTGTGTGTGTGTGTGTGTGTGTGTGTGTGTGTGTGTGTGTGCGCACTCGCGCGAATTTCTCAATCATAGATTTCGTAGCTTCCTAACACAGCAAAAAAAAAAAAAAAAACAGTACATAATGATCAACTGGTGTCATCCTCAGATAAGCTTACATATAAGCTTCGAGGATGAAAGCAAAGAAATTAGTCCTCATCCAAAGATGTATCATATGTAACCAACTGCATGTAATGTACGTATAACATGAAAACCAATGTATGTAATGTATGTATTATATGTAAACAATGTACGTAATGTAAATATCACATGTAAACAAATGTAAGTAATGTATCATATGTAATCAAATGTATGTAATGTACTAATAACTGTAACAAATGTATGCAATGTAAATAAAATAAAATAAAATAAATCTTTTAAATGTAAATCATGAGTTTACACTGTATGCTTGTGAGAATAAGGAAATATAATATTTAGATTGCATATGTGTAAATACTGTTGTATAATCACACCTTTTCAAACTTGAAAAAAAAAATAGTAAACTACAACATGTAATATTATACAACTTATGTAACTCTGAACAATATAATTGTAAATTATTATTATGATTGTTATAAATATATATAAAAAAAACTGTTATCATCATTACTATTTAAATCTCATTATGTGTAGCACAAAAGTGCTGAACCTTGTAAAATAATATACTGAATAGATGATCATTGTACATATGTAAATATTTGAAAGAACAATAAAAATAAAAATAAAATAAAAAATATTATAATAAAAAAAGTATTATTATTATTATTGTATTACAGACCGTTAGAGAAATTAAAAACTGCGTTATAAAGAGCTAACGGAAAGACAGCATAATTTAATTAAAGAGACAACGGAACTACGGCAAGAACTAAACTCTTTAAAGAACAGTACGAACTCTGAAACCAACAGCAGCACAAAAATGACCTCCTCATAAATGCTCTCCCAGAAATAGCTACGGAACATCTAAGAGACACCGTAATACAACTAAGCCAAAATATTGGCTCTCCCATTGAATCAAAAGATATCCAGTCAGTGCATCGGTTACCACAAAAAAGGAAGAGAAAATAATACCCGTCCTTCTCCCGTCGTAGTGCGACTCACCAACAGCCCAACAAAAACTACACTTATAAAAGCTAGCAGGATTAAAAATCCAGTAGTAAAGGATCTGAAAGGAGACCACGACAATACCCCAGTATACTTGTCCGAATACCTAACGCCATATTATCAGAAAATATTCTACCAAGCAAGGAAAGTAAAAACAGAAAACAATTACCAGTTTATATGGATAAGAGACAGCAAAATATTCCTTAGAAAGACACAAGACGCAAAACCAATCGAAATAAAATCCGTAGACGACCTCAACAGGCTGCCACATTGAAACGAATATTGACAACTCGTAAAGAAGGAACAGCACACCAGCCAACTTGAATGCAGACCATCAAGCAAACGTAATTTCCCCGGAACATGATA